>NC_052030.1:13200803-13530038 GCF_015832195.1 Motacilla alba alba | reverse complement strand
GAGGAGAGCCTGACAGGTTGGAGGACAGCTGGGGCAGGGGCTCCACCTTGATGGAGATGAGATAACTGCTGGCTGAGATCATGGAGCCTCTGTAGGCAGCAGCTTCAGCAATCCTTGGAGAGAAGTAAATATGTTAAGGGAGAAGAAGAACAACAGGTTTTTAGTTCATGCATAACAGCAAAGGAGCACAGACCCTCCTTGCTCCCTTCAAGCCAAGGAGTCCCTCTGGGGCAGCCAGGTCTGGCCCCAAAGGGCCCTTCAGGACTGGAGGCCATACACCCACAAAGTATGGAAACAGCTCTGGGCACCTGGGGACTGCCACCAAAGCTCCTCCTTCACTCTGTTCCTCCTTGCCAAGGTCTACAAGCCCTGCTCAGAGTGTTTGAGGGAGCTGGGGAGAATCCTGAGGAGGGATCCGAACAATTCCCTGAGCAAAATGAGGAGGAAACTGGCAGGGCCTTTCAGGCTGGCTGGTCAAACAGATAAATCAGTGTGTGAGACACACAGACAAAATGCACAAAACAAACACAGGAATGTACTTAGAAGTGATTTATAGCTTTACCTTGAGAAATAGATGATGCCCAGTTAGATTTGTTAGAGGGGAAGACAGGTCACAATACACACAGCTGAACTGGACTAAATAACTGATTCGTCCTGGAAATGAATTTATTCTAGGGGGAAGTCATTTTGCAGTACAAAAGCCCCTTATTTTAAGGTAAAACTTATGAGTTTGGCATTTTCACTCATTTAGGAGTAACTGAGACCCATTTGGTTTCAGGGTAGAATTTTTTACCCTCTCAGTAACAAGCTGCAGGATTAAATGACTGCTGTCACCTGTCCCTTGAGCAGGTGGATGAATGGGTGTTACCAGGAGAAATTTGAGCCTGGGTGAATTAACAACCAGCCCGGGTTCCCAAACACAGCCCACCTGGAAAGGGCCAGTTGGAAACAAATGAAAAACCACCTTGTTGACACCCACCACCTGTCTGCAGTGGTTTCTTGTTTTTATTTCAGAAAAAAAAACCAAAAACCCTCACGTCAGAGTTGAAATAACTGCACTCAGCTCCTTGGCAGGGCCACAGAACTCATTTAGCACAACCCCTCAGTTCTGACCTTAAAAAAACCCATCAGGACCAGAGATTGCTTCTGCTCCCAGAAACCAGCAGGGAATGGGACTTGTTCATCTGAAGGCAGAATTTGCCACTCTGATAGGACAAATTCAAGTTTAGATAAGGAGCTGTGAAGTTAAACTCATTATCCAACAGGCTGAGGTTTCTCCTGCACAGATTAGGAGCGTGGATGTTTTCCCACACCCTTCATCTGCTTGTTTTACCTTTAGAGACCTTGGTGAGTTTTGGAATTCACCGGAAGCAGGGAATGGTGTTTCTGTGCCTGCAGAGCCTTTCCCCACCCTGGCCCTGGGTGTCAGGCCCACATTTACACAAAGAGCCCGTGAACAGCAGCAGGATGGGCTCAGGACATTGCTGGGGCTCATCTCCTTTGGGTAAAGAATCCCAAGCTGCTCCCCTCAGAAACTGGTATTTATGAAGTCTGAAAATAGCTCTGTGACTGTACAGCACTAAAGCTCCAAGAGTTTTGGTTTTCCACCACAAAAAAAAGAAGAAGGTTGGGTTTTAAATTACAGGTGTTTGAGTAGCCCAGTGGTGGAAGGAACACAAAAGAAATTCTCTAAAACAAACTACTCTGAGAAAAAAATTATTCTACCGAAAAGTAAGCAAAAAAGTTTACAAGAGTAGAGCACAAAAAAGAAAAGCAAGCAGAAGAGAAGTGCATACTTGTTTTTAAACCATCTTTGAGTACCTGGGGTTTGGCTCCACAGAGGAGGAATTGCTAAGGCAGCATTCCCTGAATTATTACCTTTTTGGATGCTGCTTTGGGCACACCTGCATCTACAGTTTATGGACGAGATCCTGCAGTGCATTACCCACTGCCTGGAGCAGCCAGGCAGGGCAGGGGCTCCCACCCTGAGGGGCACAGGGAGAGAGGGCAGGGAGGGGAGGGAATCCCTGGCAGCACCTGGGAGTCCCTGGGAATCCCTGGCAGTCCTTGGGAATCCCTGGGAAGCCCTGGGAATCCTTGGCAGTCCCTGGGAATCCTTGGCAGTCCCTGGCAGTCCCTGGGAATCCTTGGCAGCCCCTGGGGCTGGGGTGCTGCTCCTCTCCTGCTGGCAGCAACAACCCAGCCACAATTCCAGTGGGAAAGGCTGACAGTGGGAGCTGATCCACGCAGCCCAGAGAAAATCAAATGAAGACAGTCATGCACTTGCTTGGAGCACCAGGTGATGGCTGGCAGGAATGGCCTCGCAAAGCCCCTGGGAGCTGCACTGCAGAGGCTCACACAGCTCTGATTTACTGTATCTTATCTGCTAATGATTCCACTGGTGTGGCACATAGAGCAGAAGGTCTTTAAAGAACTGCCTGGTCTCCTGTTATAAAATTACCTTATGGGTTCCTAGGATTAGGATTCAGATTTTGTCTAAAGAGGGATGTTATGTTCTCTTACTTGTTTAATTTAAGTGCAAGCTTTATCTTAATATGGGCTAGGAGAAAAAAAAATGCAATTTCCTTTTACGAGACAGATAAAATTATGAAATTCTAGTACCAGATCTGATGAGTGGAAGGAGAAGACAGAGAAAGACAAACATGTCGCCATGGAATCTGTTTTATTGCCACCTAAAATAAAACATGCCGTGCAAACTTTAATCCCTCTCTGGCTAATGGCTGCACGCCCTCAGCACTGCGGGAGCAGGGCTATGGCTTGTCATTTGCTGCCAGCTGATAAGGACGTGGCTGTGCCCAGGTGTGTCACCACAGCAATAAACAGCTCTTACCTGCTGCAGGCACTCACCTGGTGTCCAGGGGGTTGATGTTATTGAAGAAGTAATGCATGTTGTGGTACAGCAGGCCCACGATGGTGATCCAGGCTGTGGAGAGGGAGCAGGGTTATTCCTGCGCAAGCAGGACAACTCTCCCAGGGCTCCTGTTCACTGAGAGCCCTGACCTGCACACCCCTCACACCTGGGCTTCAGCAGGGCTCTGCTTGCTCTGCTGAGCGTACAGGTGTCAGCACGCTGCCCAGGTGTCAGCACCCTGTCCCAGGTGTGAGCACCCTGTCCAGGTGTCAGCACAGTGTGCAGGTGTGAGCACGCTGTGCAGGTGTCAGCACACTGTCCAGGTGTGAGCACACTGTCCAGGTGTCAGCACGCTGTGCAGGTGTGAGCACGCTGTGCAGGTGTGAGCACACTGTCCCAGGTGTGAGCACACTGTCCAGGTGTGAGCACACTGTGCAGGTGTGAGCACCCTGTCCCAGGTGTGAGCACACTCTCCAGGTGTGAGCACGCTGTCCAGGTGTCAGCACCCTGTGCAGGTGTCAGCACACTGCCCAGGTGTCAGCACACTGCCCAGGTGTGAGCACGCTGTGCAGCACAGACGCCTCAGGTGGAATGGAGAGCTGCCTGTGCTGCACAGCTGCACCTCCAAAACCAGCTGCTAATTCATCAGTTGCCAGCTGTCACCCCCAGCAGCAGCAGGAAGGGTGGCAGGGCACAGCAGGGACCCCCGGAGCCAGCAGGGTCCCAGGCACCCCCAGCACTGGCTGGCAGCTGAGCAAACCCAGCCAGGCCACCATTCCCTGGGCTCTGCTTGCTGCCCACATCCCAGGTGATTTTGGGCTCTCCAGCAGCTGAGGGAAGAGACAGATGTGTGTTTTCTCAGAGTGAGCCTCACAGATGTCTTTTACTGTCCCTTTTGTCGGGTTCCAAGTATTTACAGTGTCAGCTGGTAAAGGTGGAATGACAGATTTTTCAGGCTGGCTCATCTGGGCCGTGTAGCTGCGATTGCTCAGAAGTGAGCTGCAGCTGGAAAAGAGTAGAACATTTAATGCCCTGGATCATTTCAGGATACAAAGCATGACAGTGTTCTGGAAAATCAAAGAAAACCTGTATGGTGAGGAACTGTAGAAGTGGGAAGGGAAAAAACTCCTCTCACTTGCTATTTTTGGCATTACAAGTTGGTTTGCAATTACAGTTATTCAAACCTGGGAGGACCTGCAGTCTCCAGCCAGAGCCCCTGCCAGTGCAAAGAAACAGAGCTGTCACCACAAATCAGGCAGACAGTTCAGTAATTATCAGAGAATTTCTCCCTGCAGGTTATTTTCAGCTAACTCTGCACTTTATGAAACAGGGATCGACCATCCCTCTCCAGAGGTGACTGCAGAGAAGCCTCTGGGTGAGCAGATTCTGGGGGCTGGCATTTAGGGCACAAAAGTCACATTTTCAAAGATTTGAGAATGGAAGTAGATGCTTCTGTAAATGGGTTCCTTCAGCCTCTGAGTAAAGCATAGATAATTAACTTAACATTGCTATTTTAGAGTCTTGGCTAAAGGTGCAGATTTTAGCCATGCTTCTGTTGGGGTTTTTAAATTTTTTGCATAGGTTTGGATTTCTGAGTTCTGCCTTTTTGCTGTGAGTGTAGTCTGTATCTTCATTCTGTTCCTGTAGCTGCTGTTGCTTCAACCTGTCATTTTATAGTTTAATTTTAGACAAAAGACCAATTTTGCATGAACGGATAGGTAATACCTGACCTGACATCCTAGAATTTCTTAAAAATAACCAGTTCGGATAATTAAAAAGAATAATTATGAAATTATGGCTTCTGTGATGTAAAAATGTGTCAGAATTAAATGGCTCCAGTCTCTGTTGCTCAGCTCCATTATTCAATATTAATCCAATTAGTATGAAAACTCCACCACATTAATTGCTCGTTAGCCTGACAGGACCACTGCTGCTTCCTCAGACTCAGTGCAATCCACAGGGGATTTTTCCAGTTACCTGGAAAAATAAAGTGAACCAAAAGCTGTTCTAAAGCAAAATCATTTTTGGATACCCTGCGCACAGGAGTCCACTTCTCTCTTTAACCTCTTCCTTACCTTTTCCATGGAAAGCCTCACTGGGAATGGAAATGTAGCTCTGCCCTCGAGATGGAAATCGATAGTGGGACACATTCAGGCTCTGAGGATGCATTTTGACCACAGCATAATCTGCGTGACAGCCCAGACAAAAACATCAGCACATCAACAGCCCCTGCACCCAGCTCACTGCCTTAGCAGCCTGCCCTGGGAGCTGGTGCAGCATTTAGATTCTCCTGTGCTTAAACCCCAGATGTTTGCAGACCGTGTGGTGAATCCCCCAGCCCCTTTAGAAGTGCCTTTTGCCTCTGAATGCTCTGTGGCAGAGCAGGTTTGTGCACTGCTGCTGTGCCCTGGCTCCCCCAGGCAGGCAGAGCAGACCTGCAGCGCTCCTGCCCTGCAAATGCCCCTTTAGAAGCTCCTTTTACCTCTGAATTCTCTGTGGCAGAGCAGGTTTGTGCACTGCTGCTGTGCTCCCCAGGCAGGCAGAGCAGACCTGCAGCACGCCTGCCCTGCATTTGCAGGCACAGTTTCAGTCCTGCACCTGAGAGCCCCGTGTGTGAGAGGCAGCAGTGATGGGTGCTCCTGGGGCTGCTCAGCTTGTTCTCCCCTCAGAGGGCTCTCAGCAAGGCAAAGCAGGCAGCCAGAGCAGATTAAACACCTCTGACACCTGCAGCACCCAAAGATGCAGACCAAATTGAGGTGCCAAGATGCTAACCTGCAGTAAAATAAAATTCTCTAAAAAGGTCAAAACTATTCCTGTCATTTTCAGCCTCTGGCAAAAGCCTTGCAAAGATGAATGTCCCAAACCTGCAGGGGCTGACTGAGAGCTCTAGGCCCTTTAACTCTATTAGCACAACCCTTCACACATAACTCCAATCCTGAATTCCTCCCCAATGACCCCAGGGAAGGCCAAGCACAGGCAGAGCCCGAATAACCCAAGCCAAGCCCAGGCAGAGCCCGTCACCTCCAGCCAGCTCTGGTGAATAAAACTGGGTGGGATTCCTCGGGGGGGTGAGGAGCTGTGCCCTGTGTGAGCACACTGTGCCCTGGGCTGGCAGGGCAGCCCCGGCAGAGAGGGGAAAGGGGAAGGGAAAGGGAAGGGAAAAGGGAAGGGAAAGGGACAGGGAGCAGCCGAGCCAGCCCCACCTGCCACGGCCGAGGAGCCCTCGAGGGTCAGAGGCAGCGAGCTCCCGTCCAGCTGCAGCGACAGGTGAGCCAGCACCGTGTCGATGGTGTGGATCAGGCTGCTGAGCACGGCGGGGCTCTGCGGAGGGACAGACAGACAGACAGACACGGGTGAGCACAGCAGAGGGACAGACAGACAGACAGACACAGGGACTGAGCACAGCCCAGGGACAGACAGACAGACACGGGTGAGCACAGCGGAGGGACAGACAGACACGGGTGAGCAGGGAATGTGCAGGGACAGAAGGACAGACACGGGTGAGCATAGTGGAGGGACAGACAGACACAGGGGTGAGCAGGGACTGAG
Organism: Motacilla alba alba; assembly: GCF_015832195.1. NCBI lineage: Eukaryota > Metazoa > Chordata > Aves > Passeriformes > Motacillidae > Motacilla > Motacilla alba. Next base: position 13,523,617 of record NC_052030.1, on the reverse strand, counting down.
CACAGCCCAGGGACAGACAGACAGACACAGGGACTGAGCACAGCCCAGGGACAGACAGACAGACAGACACAGGGACTGAGCACAGCCCAGGGACAGACAGACAAACAGACAGACCCGGGGTGAGCCCAGCCCAGGGACAGATAGACAGACAGACAGACAGACAGACACAGGGACTGAGCACAGCCCAGGGACAGACAGACAGACAGACAGACACAGGGACTGAGCACAGCCTAGGGAAAGACAGACAGACCCAGGGTGAGCCCAGCCCAGGGACAGACAGACAGACACAGGGTGAGCCCAGCCCAGGGACAGATAGACAGACAGACAGACACAGGGTGAGCCCAGCCCAGGGACAGACAGACAGACAGACCCGGGGTGAGCCCAGCCCCGGGGCGCGGGGGTCGCTGCCCAGCCCGCCCGGGGCTCTCCCCTCGGTGTGACACCGCCCGGGCCGCCTGAGCCCGTCCCCGCAGCGCTGTTCGGGAGCAGCCCGGGGAGAGCAGCCCGGGGAGAGCAGCCCCGCTGCCAGCCCTGCTCAGCACCGGCACTGCTGGAGGGTTTGGACAATATCTGAACGCGGGCATCAGGTCTTTCTTGGAACACAAGCTGAGACCCTGCAGTTTGGCCTTTCCTTCATCTTTATTCAAATGCTCCTCAGTAGAAAAGCAACTTTAACCCTCCAGGTCGAAACGTGATTCATAAAATCTCAGAGTTAATGCTTGTTTCAGTGGAAAGGAAACCTATTTCATCTGAAATCCACTTACACCAGAGATGATCAAGGATGTGACACTAAGAACTTAGATCAGTTAGACATCTTTTTGTCTCAAAAGCGCTTTAGGCTTCAGTGAGACCTCCCTGTGCTTTAGCTTCTCCTTCTCTCAGCAGCTCTTAAAAAGAGCTCTTTTCTCTCTAAAAGCTCTCTCTCCTGAAATCCGTGTTTTCTTAAGATTCAAGCAAAAAACTCAGGAAATTTCTGGACTCACCCTGCAGGTCTTTCATCAGTGACAGATGATAAAATAAGTCATAGTGCCAAAAAGTCCCAGCAAGTGAAGTAACAGTGACAACCAGGTCTGTTACCATCATGTGATTCGTGCAACTGAAGGAAACCACAAATCTAAGCCCATTTGTCTTACCTCCGGGCCATCAATCCAGTCAGACAGCAACAGGAAGTCTTCAATAGCTTTTAAAAACGCCTGAAAGACAAATAAAACTCGATTACCTACTAATCAGCTACATCTCCTGGCAAGGACCCAGGGCAGAGCTCTGCCAGGATTTTTCTCAGCTCATGTTAAGATGAGAAGCCCCCTTCCACTGCAGTCCCAGATCCATCTCTACCTGCCAGCATCCCCAGCGTGCTCTGTTGGTGACTTCCCAAAGTGACAATTATTCTATCGGCAGCCCCAGCACCGTGTCACTCCCCAGGTGCAGCCACTACAGCTCAGGCTGAAAGAACTTACTCTCCTGTTTCATCTAAACTCATACGGCTCTGTAGAATCACAGGGGCTTGGCAGGGACCTTAAAAGTGATCTTGTTCCAGCCCCTGTCCCGAGGCAGGGACACCTCCCAGTGTGCAGGGACACCTCCCAGTGTGCCAGCCCGGGGCACTGAGGCTGGGCTGGCACTGTGCAAACACAGCCCAGGGCTGGGCAGTCCTGCTGACATGGAAGGGAAAAGGGAGCACGGAAATTTGCACTGAAAATTAAAAGAAAAAAACCACGTTTCCAGCTCAAAGTCATCCATTAAAAAGCCTTCAGAGAATGAATACAGCAAAGTTGCACTGTGAGATGTGGAAGACAGCACATAACAAACCGCAGTCAGATTTGTCAGAAGCGATTCATTATACCGGGTGTCAGTAATCAGAAAGTTTATTGCACATCACTTAAATCAAATTTCCTGGTGCTGTGAGGCGTAGGGCGATCAGGCAGAGATAACTGCACAGAAAATCACATGCAGGCTCAGCGCCTGCCTGTCAGAGAATTAGCTGCAGACAATGCAGAGCCTCAGCATCCATCAGGCAAATGACAGGGTCGGTGTGGATGATCAGGACTCTCCTGTGTTTACATCCCAAAACAGCTCTGCTGAAGATAATCATGTCCCACATTTCTGTCTGCCGCTAATCATGTCCCACATGTCTGTCTGCAGATCGCTGTCGGGGCACACGAAGCAGCCTCAGCCAGCAGGAACGAGCGCCCGGACAGCAGCGACCTGGGACACAGGTACGGGCTCGGGCAGGACGGGGCTCCGTCTGACACGCACAGCCCACGGAAATATTTCGGGAAAACAAAGGAAACAACGCATTAAAGCTTTTTAGAAGGGCTTTGGCTGCACGTTAAACTGTGATCCGTGAAATCCAAGCTTTGCAGTTTGCAAATGCTAAGCTTTTAACACAGTCTCTCAGTCGCTGTCCCTGTGGTTTTCAGAGGGTTTATTTGTGGTTTTTGTCTGAGTAAAGCGCCCCTGACACTCTGGAATTACCCTCAGGCTTAGGGGAACAATCAGCAGCGAGGCCGGAGCTGATTACTGCAATAATGGCTTCGCAGCCTGCTGAAATCAGGGAATTGGATGCCCATCACTTTCCAGCACTCCGTGTTATAACTTTATGTTATTGACACATGGCCCCTTGATCTCAGACTGCAGAAAACACCTGCTTGCTTTTTCCCCTCTGTGGGCTGGCTTGAATGGAATAAATCCCTTGAGCCCGTTCCAGAGGAGACAGTGACTCCACCATGTCCCTGGGCAGGCTGTCCCGGAGCCTGACAGCCCTTGCAGGGAAGGATTTTTCCCTCAGATCCAACTGAAATCTCCCCTGCCACCACTTGAGGCCATTTCCTCTTGTCCTTGCTGTTTGGGAGAAGAGATCCAGCCCCTCAGTGCCTTCCTTGCTGAGGAGGGGCCCAAAGGCATAAGGTAATATCTGCAGGGACTAGAGAGACATTTCAGCCCTGCTCAGCTCCTGCTGCTCCCTGAGGCAGCCACTGCTTCTTTCACAGGTGCTGTCTGCCGTGAGCAAAAGCTTTCCAAGCTGCCCTGGCTCTTCCAGGGTCTGCAGGTGCACCAGGGTCACCTGGGGCCCCACTCACCTGGGCCAGGCTCAGGGCAGTGTGCTGGGACAGGGATTCGTTGGGCAGGCTCAGGGACACGTTCTGCAGGAGCCCCAGCAGGGAGCTGGCCGAGGGGGAGCTGCCTCTGTCCTGGCTCAGCGCCGCGATGATGGGCTGGTAGGCGTCGGTGGGGAGCTGCAGCAGGGGCAGAAATCAACACAGAATAGCCCAGGTTATCCGTACTGCCCCCAGCAGGGACAGAAATCAACACAGAATAGCCCAGGTTATCCGTACTGCCCCCAGCAGGGACAGAATTTGGCACAGAATAGCCCAGGTTATCCGTACTGCCCCCAGCAGGGACAGAAATCAACACAGAATAGCCCAGGTTATCCATACTGCCCCCAGCAGGGACAGAACTCAGCACAGAATAGCCCAGATTATCCGTATGGGTCCAAGGAGGGAAGGAAGGAAAAGGAAAAGGAAAAGGAAAAGGAACATTATCAAAATGGTTCTTAGCCTCCTATATTTTCAAAGCTAACAGCAACACTTCAGAAGTTGCTACTTTTTCCATTTTTTAACGTAGTAAATATTTGATTTAACAGGGAATTTCCTTTGTGTTCCCATCTTCCCATAGTGGCTAGAACTCCTGCCTGTGCGTGTCCAAAAGCACTTGCAGTTGAGGTATGAGGATAAGTGCCATTAAGGAAAAGGAAGCAGGGAGAAGGGTGTGTAATTCTGATTTATGCACGTTCTGCCACTCTGGAAAAGAGCCCTGAGCACTGTCCTACCACGGGCTGGGTGGTGGTTGTCATCAGAGACCAGGGAAGGGTGGAAGAGAGCAGAACTTGCACACCTGGGGAAACACAAACACAAATGAGGCTGTTAACAAACCCGGATTTTTTATATCAGACACATAATTATATATATATGTTCCCACCTCGGGCTGGATCAGTTCCAGCTGAAGGCAACAGATTTGCTGTTCTGTGGATTTGATTTCTTTCCAGTACAGCCACACAGCCTTGTTTAAAAAATATAATTTTCTGATTCTCCCATCAGTTTTATTCCGTCATCTTGTTACAGATGAGCATTGCAGTAGTTTAAGTCTTACATACCTAAATCTGTTTAAGTCTTACATACCTAAATCTTTGCTTGCAAACAGGAAATTTCGAGTGTTATATCTCAATAAAAAAGGTCAATGGTGCAGTTACAACACTGACATCCATCTCTCTCCTCCAGCTCCTTCCCCAACATTCACAGAAATTCTTCAGGCTTTGGGTTTTTTTAAATCCTCTGTCTTATCAGAAATAAATAATGATCTGACAATTTCATGGAAGATGATTTTTTATTTCTGTATGAGACAAACTGGACTGGGACCGTTGGGACCCTGGGCAAACGAGGGTCAAGTCTGAGCTCCCCTCTGCAGCTGCTGAGCTGACTCAGCTCCTGAGCCTGAATTGTCTGAGTGCCAAATAGAATCACACCCTCAGAGGCAAGCTCAGAAAGGCTCTTCCCCACCAGAAAACCTGAGAAACGTTCAAAGCCAGAGGAAACACTCGCAGTGCTTGCAGCAAAACTGAGCAGCCCTCAAATGGAAGAGCAGGGGTAGAAACGGGGCACTGAAAATGAGCACGTGAGCATGGCAGAAATGATTTGTCAGGACAGAGAATAAACTTGATTCTGGATGGCTTTCATTGCTCCATTTTAAAAACATTGATTCCTTTCTGTGAAAAGGGATCTATTAGTCATTTGTGATAGAGAAACAAAATTTTCTTCTAATCTACATCTGACCAAGAGTTATCATTTGCCAGGGGTGTGGAGTTTCAGCGCAGTCCAACACCAGCTGCATGCACAGGACCCATTTCTCTCACAGATCCAAAAGGAACATGAACATTCATTCAGTTGAAAACCAGGCTGTCCTATTTCCTTATGTCAAAGCACATTGCCCTGCCTCAACCCTGCTGGAAATCCCCCAAAATCAATAAACAGATATCATAACCTCTCTACCTGTGTTGATTACTATTGTAATACCCACTGCTTCCTCTGAGAATATTCTAATTTCATACATTAAGTGGGAAATTTTATAAAATAAATCAGTCTATTATTTTAACAAGAAAAGCCAGAAATTAAATTGCCACATTTCCCAAGTGCTCCAAAACACCTGATCACATTAAAACAATGTTGGCTTGGAATTCTTCTGTCTAATTAAAAATATATAATACCTGGCATCCCTTTACATTTTAATTACTAAGCCCCTGGAAAATGCACATCCAGCTTCACTTTCAATTAAGAGGCTATACATTTATTTTTCACAGCATTCTGACAGTTCCACATGACACTGAAAAACCTGTGAACCAGGAGTTTAGGGAAAAAACCATCAGCAGAGCAATTAATGCCATGGAAATGGCAGTGAACTCACAGCTGCTCACTGCATGAGCACCTCAAGGCACAAACCAAGGAGTTTGGGATGCAGCCTCCTGAAAACCAGCAGGGATTAAAGGTGGGACGCAGGCAAAACTCTGCAGAGCTCTGAAAGAGCCTGGGCAGGCCCCACTCACCCAGGGCAGCCCTGAAGCACTGCTGCACCTCGCGGGGGCTCAGCGCTCTCTCCCAGATGATGAACTCATCGAGAGCTCGGTGCTGGCATCCCCACGGTCACAGAAAACCCTCCCAGCCCGGCCCCACTCACCCACGGCAGCCCTGAAGTACTGCTGCACCTCGCGGGGGCTCAGTGCCCTCTCCCAGATGATGAACTCGTCGAAGGCGCCGCTGACCGAGCGCCGCGCCGAGCCCTCCGTGCCCGCCAGCAGCTCCGTGCTGGCGTCCCCATAGTCGTAGAACACCTTCCCCTGCGGGTCCGTGGTGCTCAGCGTGCCGTTCACATACACCTTCAGGCCTTCCCTCGAGCGCCAGGTGAACAGCACGTGCGTCCAGTAGGGACCTGCAAGGCAGCAAGGTCACAGCAGGGCTGGGAGCAGCTCCATCACAGCTCCCAGGATGGATGTGGGCACAGTGGGGACCTGCAAGGCAGCAAGGTCACAGCAGGGCTGGGAGCAGCTCCATCACAGCTCCCAGGATGGATGTGGGCACAGTGGGGACCTGCAAGGCAGCAAGGTCACAGCAGGGCTGGGAGCAGCTCCATCACAGCTCCCAGGATTTGGGCACAGTGAGGATCTGAAAGGCAGCAGGGTCACAGCAGGGCTGGAGCAGCTCCATCCCCTGTTGGACCCTCCCTGCCAGGGAGGGCTGCCGTGGCTCAGGGAATGCTGGTGCTGTGCCCACTGCTCTTTGCCCCCTGGGGAAGCCCATGCCTTGGCAGCACGCCCTCAGCTTTGTCTGAGCCTGGGCTCCCTGCAGCTCCACAACTGCCCCTGCAGAGTGCTGCTGGCCGGGGTCTGAGGGCTCTTCACTCCTGCCTCAAACTCAGCCCAGCCAGAGCAGCACAAGGACTGCAGGAGCTGGAGAACAAGCACATCAACCACCCAAAAGTTCTCACCTTTTCCTTGTTACGCTTGAGAGGCAGAAAACACAATATTAATTTTCACTTGGATAATCCACAAATGCATGAATTATTCTTGCCATTTGCAGCTTTTATTTTAAAGTAAGATTTCTGAGCTGATTCATTAAGGTTTATGAAACTGCTGCCATGAGTCCTATTTTAACAACGTATAGGCAGTCAAACCGGGGCAAGAAAATATTTATTGAATGCCATTAGCATTACTGGAAGACCAGAATTTGTTCCAGTCAGCAGATATTAGTGCTCCCCAGCAATGCACAGTTTAGACAGCAGCAGTGAGATATGTGATACACCAACATGTTTATTAATGCTATGGCTTGGCATGCAAAACCTGACACTCACCAGAAACAGAATCATGAGAGCACCAAAGAGCAGTTAGAGAGTTCCCAAATAAAGCCAGGATTCAGCAGAACCCAGCTTTGGGGTGCTCTGGGAGCTGTCAGGGATTAATCTGCATTCTTTGCTCATGTTCCCACCCAGACATGACCCTCAACAGGGACCCCACACCCACGGGCTGCTGGCCAGTGGCAAGTGTTCTACAGAGCATCACTGCTTTCCTTTGCATTTATCCCTCCCTCCCCACACCAAGGGAACTCTCAAGCACAGAGGTCTGCAGCTATTTTTATACACCCCCTTCTCTTTCTGGAGTTGTGCTCTTCTCACCACCCCTGCCTGCAGGACTGAAGCCAAATGCAACAAAGAAATCATGGGGTTTTTTTAAATATATCAATTTACCTGGTGGACTGAAGCTTGCTTTCCACTTCATCATGGCACTCCCACGGGTGTAGAACTCCACGGAGCCTTCCCCTTCGTTTGAGCAGATTTTGAAACCGCTGGAAATGACTCGGCCACCAGAGGCAGGGAGAAGCTTGGCCTGCTGGTCTTGGGTCTTCCAGAAGAAGGAAAACGTTACCCCTGAGGAAAGCAGGGGAGAGGAGACTTGAATGAAAACACCGAGTGCAGAGTATGGGAATGCTTCTGAGCACAGATCATCTGCTGGCACAAACCAGGACAGCATTTCTAAAACCAACAATGCTCCAACAGTTCAAACCAGCTGAACAATCCCTCCCTCAGCTTTGCACGCCGTGAGCACACCCCGGGCACAGCAGTGCCCTGAGCAGCCTCTCTCAGTGAAACCCAAGGTCTTTGATCTGCAAAGGGCACCCACACGTGTTTTGCTGTTCCCAGGCCCCATCACAGCCAGGTTTAATGCAGCGACCTCTCCCGAGCTCCCCAGCACAGCTGGATTTCCTCAGCATGTCACTGTGGGCATTTTCACCCTTCATGCACCAGCAGCTCTGGAAGCCCAGTGTCAAATAAAGGGATAACTGTGCATGCAGAGCCACAGAAAAGATCCTGAGGTCCCCACCTACACAAAAATAAAGGAATTGTCCCAAAAGTACAACACGTGGGATTAACTTCATCCACAAATAATCCCGTTCACAGCAAATTTCACTGTTACTCTCTCTCTCTCTGTGACTGCCACACACAATTTCAGTCATCCCCTGGCAAACCCCTCACTCTGTGATCCCAACCCCAGAGAAAGGGAAGGGAAACAGAACGAAAGATTTCAGCATCTGGGAGTTGGACAAATGGGTTCCAGAACACCAGAGACCTACAAATTTTCTCATCTCCCGAGACAAACCCAAGAAGCCCAAGCCCCCTCCTGCAAAGAGGCCACACTGAATGTGAGCAGTTGATCAGCTCTAATTTAACTTGCAGCCAGGAGAGACTGAATTTTCAGCAATCAACACTCAATTGTCTCAGAAGTCAAGAAAGTGTCAAGGCTCATTTCAGCTTTCGTTCCAAGGAGGAAAGAAGCAGTAATTATTGAATAACATAATTTGGCAGCAGAAGCAAAGTCAATCACAATGAAGGAATGAAATTCTCACCTTCGGGCCCACAAGCCTCTGGATTACTGATGCAGGAATTTCGGTAGCTCCCAAAGAAGAGAAAGGTGACTCCTTTCTTTTCAGTGACGTAAATTCCTTTGTTCACCATCCCTTCTACAATATCTGGAGCAAAAGCAAAATCCAGTTTAACATTCATGAAGGAGAGCTTCCTGGAAACATGATTTACCAGACTGCTATGGCTCAGGTGTTTATCTAGGTCCAGCTATACGGCTTGGTTACTTTCTGAGTTTGTTTTTATTTTTGGTGGGTTTTGTCTCAGTTTGCCAGTTTCGGCGTGTTCAGTTTCTGTGTTTGTTTCCATTTGTCAGTGGTTTGTTGTATTTTTTAAAGACCACAGAGGCACCTCTTCTGTTTCAGGTTTGTAAATGTTACACTCCTATCCACTCAGGTCTGCGGTTAGCTAAGACTGACAGAACCCATACACCCAAAAACGATTATTTTAAAATAATCTGAGTGAACTTCATGCTTTGCAGAGCTTGGAGTGCCAGACACTTCCTAGAGCTGTCGTACTGGTAGGCTGAGCTAGCAAAGGAATTTTTTCACCAATTAAAAAATAACAAAATAGAGTTTCTTTGTTCAGTTTTTGAAAGGGCAAGCTGGTGATCAAACTCCAGTTTCCACTGAAAAACAACTCAATGAAAATCCCTGACAAGATCCACTCAAAGACAGAAGCAGATCTGCTCTCAGGCATCCTCTGCTGGGCTGTGCTTGGCACTTGGAGAGGCAATTGCTTCACCCAATGTGGGTAATGACTAATTTGCTTGTGATTTCCTCGTGTTCCTCCCAAAGAAAAGCACTGTGGATTCCTCTCCCACCGGCTGAGGCACAGGGATGCTCTCAACACGGAAAACCTGGAGTCTGCTTGCTGCAGGAGCCTCTGTAAGGCCTGGGTGCAGCTGGCAGGGGATGATGGGGAGCTGCTCTCGTGTGTCCTGGCTGATTTCAGCAATGCAGACAGTGGGAAACCACAATCAAAAACCGCAACCAAAAACCGCAACCAAAAACCACAACCAAAAACCACAACCAAAAACCACAATTAAAAATCCCAATCAAAAACCACAACCAAAAACCACAACCAAAACCTCCTGCTGCTGAGACGCCCGCACTCAGGGAGCAGTGAATACTGGATGCCTGGTTCTGGGCAGACAGAATGTCAGTTTTTGGTGGGGATTTCCTGTTCCCACCGTTCTTTGGGATGGCATTTCTGCAAGGGCTGTGAGGATTCAGAACCCTGGGTCTAGGACCCTTCTTCAAAATTTCTTCTGGAAAAATGTTGGGAAGAGCTGCTCCGAGGGAGCTCCAGCATGAGGAACATTTTCCTCTTCTGAATGAATGCAGCCAATGCCTGTTTCAGTGTTCTCTGAGCTCATCCCAAAGCCTTATTGAAATATCGGTTTTCAGGTATCTGCCCCTCCCTTTGAGGAAGAAACCACCAAGTCCTGCCTCTAACTGACAGATAAAGTTTAATTCCTTTTAAAAAAGTGAGTGTACTGTGGAGCCAATCAAGCATTTCCAAGCTCTCCTCAAGCCCCTGAATTACAAATTCACCTCTGCAGGGAAGCTCCCGAGGAAACACATTTCTGTTCCCTTTGCATGGGTGTCACTCTCTAATGTTCATATTGAACACATCTGATTGTGTGAGAACTGTGCAAATGGCCCATAAAGCAGGTAAGAGAGGACTGAAAGGAATTAGGGTCACTGGAAGTTCATCATTAATAGAGTTCCCATTTGCCAGCATACTTTTAGTGTTAGAGAGTAAAAAAATATCGGGTTTAGTGTTCCCATATAAACTCTCACAATCTGAGCAGCCCAGGTGACAGCTTTGCCACGGCCACCCTTCTCCCCAGTCAGGTTTTCTGACAGTTTGATGTGAGTTAATGCCCAAGGCAGAGTGGGCACGAGGCCACACAGCTCAAATGCCATTGCTGAAATCAGGTGACTTTAAGTGATTTCCAGTCTGCCAGGTTTCTGCCTGGGAGTTGTCGTTTTCTGTTCTTCCTTCCTTCTCCTAGCGTGTGGATGTTAAAAAAAATAATGTGAGGACATATATGGAGATATTTGCTTCTCATTAAAAACAAACAAACAAAAAACCAAAACAAAGCATCCTGTTAACCAAAGTTGTCGTGACTGACAATGTCTCACTTCCAGGCTCTGCAAATCTGCGTGCATTTGTCTCCCTTGACATGTCCTCTAAAACCCATCACAAACCAGTGAGAAACAGAGGGCTTCTTTTCCAACTTAGCCTCGAAAGACACGAAAAAAATTAACCTGTTTGTTCTCACAGGTTCCTCTGAAATGTCACCTCTGTTTCTTTTAAGCACAATAGAAATTATTTAGCTTTTGGAGGATCCCTGGGACCCATCCTCCCGTGGGATTCACGTGGGGATGCCTCTCCCAGAATTCCAGCAATCCAGGTAACACTGCAGGGAAGTGTTTCCAGTGTGTGTGACAGTGTAACAACAGCAACAACAACAACAATAATAATAATAATAATAATAATAATAATAATAATGATAATAATAATGATATTAACAATTTTTACCACACGAGCACTTGAACCCAAACCCAGAGTTCACTCTGAATCCGAGGTTACAAGAACCGTCCACGCCTGACAAATGCAGAACAAAAAACCAGAAAATCCTCACCTACAGTTGCAGAGAAGTTAGAGTAGGCAGAGTCATTGGTATTTACAAAGGTAGAGTTATGGGAAGGAAGCACAGTGAAGTTGTGGATTCTTAGAGCTGGGTGGAACAACAAAAGAAAACAAGCCAATGAGCAAAACAATGAATAAACACCGTCAGTAATGAAGTGCCAGTTCATATCTCTCAGCACAGCTCAAGTCACAGATTTTCTGTTTGAATTCCACACTTTTCCCAGGGGCTGGCAGGGTCCTGGCTCGCCCTGCTCAGGGCAGGGCAGAGCCACTGAAGGAAGGTTTCCCTCAGGTACTGAGCAGAAAAATCTGTGAAGCCCAGCAGCAGATGGGGGGCCATGGAATCCCTCCCGCTGGCAGGGGATGCAGGCACAAGAAAAATCTCTGCAGGGCCAGGAGCTGGGGCAGCCCTGGACAGCCCGGGGCAGGCAGCAGGGAATGGGGGAGCTGGGGCTCTCCATCCTGAGCTCCCAGAACGTGGGGCCAGGGGGACCTGCAGGAGCAGGGAATGGGGGAGCTGGGGCTCTCCATCCTGAGCTCCCAGAACGTGGGGCCAGGGGAACCTGCAGGAGCAGGGAATGGGGGAGCTGGGGCTCTCCATCCTGAGCTCCCAGAACGTGGGGCCAGCGGGACCTGCAGGAGCAGGGAATGGGGGAGCTGGGGCTCTCCATCCTGAGCTCCCAGAACGTGGGGCCAGGGGGACCTGCAGGAGCAGGGAATGGGGGAGCTGGGGCTCTCCATCCTGAGCTCCCAGAACGTGGGGCCAGGGGGACCTGCAGGGCAGCAGGGAATGGGGGAGCTGGGGCTCTCCATCCTGAGCTCCCAGAACGTGGGGCCAGCGGGACCTGCAGGGCAGCAGGGGCTGCTCAGCTGCAGAAATCCCAGCTGGAGGAGGAGAGATGGGCCAGGCTCTCCTCATCTGTGCCCAGAGAGCAGATCAGAGCAACGGGCACAAATCAAAGTACAAGAAACTCCGTCCAAATAGAAGAAAACCTGCAACTTTTTAATGTCTGGCCATAAGGTTTTATTCTCTAATTTTTTTTTCTGATTTTGAAAATTTAACAGTATCTTGCACACCGTAATTGTTTACCCTGGGCAGGCAAATAAAGCCTGATGAAAAGCCCATGAAAGTAGATGGAGAGACATTGATTTGGCGTTTAGGCCAACTGAGCTCACAGAACAAAAAGACAAATGCTCTTAGGAAAAGAAAAACACACACAAAAACCTGCAGATAAAAATGCATGGAAATCAAGGGGTCAGATGGGAAACCTGAGCACGGCCACTTTCTTTTTATTTGCTGTATTTTGAGCTGATTGTTTGCTTTCAATTGCTCCTAGTGCTGAGATTGCCAAAACATTAATTTGCTGACACACTCTCAGCACACGAATGCTTTGAGAGATATAAATCTGGCTTCACACACAATGACTTCAACAAATAAAATGGATTAACGTGACGGACAGATTATGGTGCTTCAAGGATTTAAGAGGAGAAACATGGAACGAAAATAATTGCATGATATGATGAGTGGAAAACCAAGAAAGACTCTGCAATAAACAGAAGAGTTGTGTAATCAGAATGGAGCCCAAACCAAGCAAATTGTCACCTGGAGTAGATTACAACATAAAGAACACTTTTCTGATATATCAAAGTGAAATATCAGACAGATAAAAGCTCTGCTGGAGGCAGCTGAAATGATATCTGTGTCTGATAAGGCACAATATAAACTACGGGGAGGAATTTGAGCCGCCCAGTGCAACTCTGCAGAGAGGATTCAGCACTGCCAGCACTGCCCTGCAGAGACAAAGCCCTCTGGCCACTCATGTCCCCTGCAGGGCATTGTAAGACAAAATCCACTAAATTTTTTCAGCCAAGTGCTGCAGCTGGCTCCTTTATAAATTTCTTTATCACTGTGTGGTAATAGGAATTAAAAGAGATTGCTCCTGTGAGCCAGTGAAGGCTGGCAGGACCAGGACTTCATCTGCTCTGCTTTCCCTCTTCCAAGGCACTGAAAATATTTCTGAATTTTGCTGAAGTAAAACTAAACAAAATTTGAGAAACAATCTAACATCGATTGTCCTTTTCCAGGAGCTTGAATATTTTATAGAATATTTAGATGTTATTTTCAAGCACTTCCAAAACAGCTTGGTTGTAACGTGATTGCCAAAACAGCGCTAGATGTGGAGCACTTCACTTTCTGAAACCACGTGGAGTCCAGGGTCAGAAAATTACTTCGACACACTTTTAGAGAACTTATGTGGCAACTTTTGAAAGCCAATTGATTATTCTGTTGCAGTCAGTGGGAACGCTGCCATCAGCTCCTAATGGAAGCAGGATATTGCCCAGGTACATTTCTGGCCAGGCAATTCCATTCCTTTCAGAAATGTTGTGGAAAGAGATCAAAGTTTAGGCTGAAAACACTTGAACTCCTCTGCAACAAAGGGATTCAGACATTCGCAGACCCTTTTCCCCACGCAGCAGCAGAGACTGATATTGCCATTTCGGGCAGGAAGTTTGGGGGATGCGGGGAGCTCTGGGGATGCACAGCAGCCCAACCTGGAGCTGCCCCAGATGTCAGCAGGGCAAAGCCATCCCCACCACTCACCCTGCCCCACATCCCCAGAGCTCACCCTGCCCCACATCCCCACCACTCACCCTGCCCCACATCCCCAGAGCTCACCCTGCCCCACATCCCCACCACTCACCCTGCCCCACATCCCCAGAGCTCACCCTGCCCCACATCCCCACCACTCACCCTGCCCCACATCCCCAGAGCTCACCCTGCCCCACATCCCCACCCTGGCTCATCAGGGACAGCCTGGCCTCAGCAAATCTCTCCTGATTTCACCCAGCTGGAAAAGGAGTTTAACTTGTACCAACTCACGCTGCAATTCTGCTCTTAAGGACCTTCCCAAAGGCAGATAAAAACGAGTGAGGGGGTCCAGATGAGAGCCTACACTCTTCCCTCTGTAGACACTACGTGAACGTTCAAAGTGCCTGAGGAGTCTGGGCATTTAACTCCTCCCAAAATCGAAGGGGAGACATCTACCTGCTCAGAGCCAGAGATCCCAGACCCTGCGCACACTGGAGCGTGCTGGGCATGCACCAAACCAGCTAATAACAGTGTGATTTCAATGACTCCTTGGGTCATAAACCTCTTCCCTTTATACCCTCAGCAATGCTCACACAGCCCATAAAGCCTGGGAGAATACTCCATAAAAATCAGCTCACAAATACAACATCAGTTGGGTACCACTGCGAAAACATGAACTGGGGGAAAACCTCAGCCTCTGAGCTGCAGAAGGGAGCCCCTTCCTCATCTCCGGCTGCCCCCCAAACACGGGCAGGCACACAGAGCCACCCCCACGGCCAGGGAAGGTTTGTTCACCTCCATTCGTGTCCCGGAACTCGTGAATTCCATCCACATCCTCCAGTGGCCAGTAATGGGAGGCTGACGCCAGGACTTTGAACCCTTCCAAGAAACACAGGTTAAAAGATGATTAAATGGAACAGCAACAAGGTGTGTAACGAGTCTCCACAGAAAATAACCATAAAAGATGTCAAGAGGTTAGGTAAACCAAAATATTTTATGTAAATCAAGGGTGGCACACAAGCGAGGTCATAAATCAAAGCAGTGGAGGAGATTAAAGCTGTATCACTGATTAACCACTGCAGAAAACCTGCTGCTAAATCCCGGCTGGTTTTCCTTCTCATTGCACCTCAAACGTGCCACCATCTCTGACTGAATCCCTGCTGCTGTGCCTGGCAGCACCCTGACGGCAGGCTGAGGGGTCCCTCCAGAGCCACCTCTGGATTCTGCTGAGGTTTGCAGCAGGGCAGCGCAGAGGGCAGTTCAGCCCCACAGCAAGCAGCCCTGCTCCCCGGGGCACCGCGGAGCTGGGTGTGCTGAGAGAGGGGCTGCCAGGGCCCTGAGCAGCAGAGGAAGGAGCTCCCACCGCCCCCAGCCCTTCCTGCAGAGCCTCCCCCACCACCCCAATCCCAGAGCAGCCCTTCGGGGCTCAGGGGAGCCTTCTGCTCTCCTGCAAGTCCTCCTCTCAGCAGGTGCACAAGCTGCAGGTTCCAAAGGCCAGCACCTGCGGGTTTCCATTGGCATCTCTGCCTGTACAGTCTGACTGACCACAGCTTGAACAAATCCTGGGATGTGGGGTCACTGAATCAGGAGCAGGCTGCCCAAAAGAACCACACCTTCTGTGAAGATGACAGTTCTGGGTGCAGGGTAGAGCATTACCAGTGCAGGAAAACATGAGCTGTCATTTCTTGCTGTCTTGCTTGTTGCAAGAAACCCTTTCTTTCCAAAACAACTAATTTAGTCAGACGTGATGAAATAAATGCAGCATGTCCTGCAGCTAAGAAAGTTTGGGGAAGGTGACAGAGAGATGCAGAAGTTTTTCCGTGGATCATTTAATCCCACTAGCCTGGGCTACTGGGACAACACAAAGAGAGACAGGGACGAAGGCAGCAAGGGTTTCTGTCACAGCACATTTCTGGTTCTCTGCCCTGCCATCCTCTTTCATCCCAAGCAATCCTTCAGGACACTGAGGTGCGAAGCTGACAGGAAAGTTTGTCAAACCCCAGTTCAGCTGTCAAACACTGCAAACCCTCCCCACACCCAACGCTGAGAGCTGCGTCCTTTGGCCCCTGGGGCTCACCCCACACCTTCCTTCAGCTCTGAGATCAAACCTTCTGCCTGGCTGATGCTTGCTCCGTCATTTTTCTGTCCTGGATACACACCAGAGATTTGTATCATGGACATGAAGGTGCAAACACTTTAGTAAAGTGCCTAATGCCCCCCCTGGGGAGCACTTTGATGGCCTCCATCCTCATGGTGCAGTCTCTGAGGTCTGACAAATCCTAAGATTTAATTTTTTATTTTGAGTGCAAAGTTGATAAAATTGCTGAGCTCCACAAGAAGCAATTGCAGATCTGAGGAAACAGAACTCCAAGTTCTGCATCTTGTGAGGGTACAAGAACTGCCCAGACTTGCTTCCAAAGTCAACTGCACCAGAGATACCTAACAAATGATTCACGATTGCATTCATTAATTCAGGGCCTATTCTTAGCCCACCTAAGCAAATGTTTGCCGTTGTCATAGCGGCTTTCCCTCAAGGAGGGGGCAGAGCACGGACAGAGGAGATGGGGATGTCCCATGGGATGGAAACGGGATGGAAACGGGGCTCTGTGCTTCTCCACCTCCTCTGGCTGCCCGGGAGGCAGAGGGGGCACAGCTGTCACTGAGAGGACAAGGGACAGCCAGCCTGGAGCACAGGGACCCACAGCAAGCGCGCGCAGCAAAATCCGAACATCCCGGGCAGCCCCTGCCCAGCTGAGGCTCTGGATCGAGTACCCGAGTGCCAAACCCTTTGCTCAGGCAGTGCCCCTGCTCAGAGGGACCCCAGGGCTCGTTCCAAAGCCAGCAGCACCCCTGCAGCAAAGCCTGCATGCCCCCTGCGCCCCAAACCAGCCAGGAGCGCTTCCCCTCTTGTTCCTCCAGCCAGCAGCCACAGAGCCTCAGTTTTAGGAAACAGGAGTCTTCTTCTTGGTTTGGAGCAAAGGTGGAGCAGAAGCCATTAATTACTCCTTCAACAGACGTGGCCCTTCCCCTCACTCTGCCTTTTACTTGAGAATAATTACATGTGGTTAGAACTGAAAAAAGCAACTCAGGGGCTGGCAAAGCACTAAAACTGTGCTTGTACACCACCATGAGGCTTGAGGTTAAACTATTTATATAAACAGAGGAATTCTGCAGTTACACACGAGCCCTTCTGAGCTCCGAGTGAGTTTTTGTACATTGGAAACAGATGAGAAATCCCTAATCTGCTCTGTAAGTGATTTGAACCCGAGTGTGAGGCTGGGAGGAGGGGAGAGGGCTTGAAGCCACGCCAGAGAACTGCAGAGTGTGCAAACTGGCACATCCAGCTGCTCACCGCTGATCCAGAAATGCTGAACACGGCGGGAAAAGGAAAATAGTCTGGGTAGAGATTTAGAAAACTCGAGGAAAGTGGTGACAAGTGCACACAGGACTTCCCCACACGTTAAACACAAGGCATTTTTCTCCAAATGTGTTTCTGTCCAGAATATTCAGTGGGTGGGGTGCTGGACTCACAACGACTGGGACAGGGACGCTTTGGGCATCTTTAATACAGGCTGGCACTCAAACACGGGCTCGGCTTCTTTGGGGCTGCTAAGGAAATAAAAAACCCCACAAACTGCAAAAAAGGCAAATAAACCCTCAGTTGCCCCAGAATGGAAGCAGAGCGTTGCTTACCTGGGTGTTTGGGGAGCTGGGAATGGTTTCCGTACACCTGCACACAGAACATCACACAGTGAGACACGGCGAGGCAAAACCTGCTGCGAGCAGCCCGAGCCCCTCTGAACACTGCCCGGACTCCGAGCATTACCTGATATTTCTGCTGAAATAAAATCAGCAAAGAATAATGGCAGCAGAGCAGAGACACCAAGCTCTCCATGGTCTGTGCACGGGTGAAAGCGCAGCTGAAGCCCAGCTCCTGTCGGATTCCAATCATAAGTTTTCCTGCGCGAGTTTTGGCATCAAAAAGGGCATTTTCCACGCAGGTTCAAAAGGTCCATTCCTCCAGTGATGGCAAAATATCCTTCCAGACCCTCCAGGTGTTGTTTTCCTGCTTCACCCTTCGGTATCTTCATTTAACTCCGAATAAACTCCCGCGGCCGGGGGAAAACTCACAGAAACGCGCACCGAGCCCCGGGGTGGTGCTGTCCCGTGGAAAGAAGCCCAGCGCGCTTCTATTCCGGCGTGTGCCGAGAAGAAAAGCTCTCGTTCGGAGCCCGGTGCCCGCGGGGTTCGCAGCCGCGGCTCCGCTCGCCCCGAGCCCGGCGGCGCTGCCGGGGAGCGGCTCTGCCCCTCGGACCGGAGAGCTGCTGCTGGCCCCCAGGGGCTGAAACGGGCCGAAACGGGCCGAAACTACCCGAAACGGGCCGAAATGAGCCGAAACGGGCCGACACGAGCGGCGCAGTCCCGCCCGTCCCGCTGAGCCGCACCTCCAGCCCGCACCCCGCGGTGATGTCAGCTCTGCCCCGCGGCCCTGCCCCGCTCTGCTCCCTCCTGTTCTGTCCGTTTCTGACCATTTCTATTTATTTCTGTCCGTTTCTATCCTTTTCTGCCCATTCCTGCACACTTCTATCCATTTCTGCCATTTCTATCCATTCCTGCCCGCTTCTGCCCATTTCTATTTATTTCTGCCCATTCCTGCCCGCTTCTATCCATTCCTGCCCATTCCTGCCCGTTTCTATCCATTTCATTTCTATCCATTCCTGCCCATTTCTATCCATTCCTGCCCATTTCTATTTATTTCTGTCCATTTCTGTCCGTTTCTATCCTTTTCTGCCCATTCCTGCCCGCTTCTATCCATTTCTGCCCATTCCTGCCCATTTCTGTTTATTTCTGCCCATTCCCTCCCGTTTCTGCCCATCCCTGCCCGTTTATTCCCGCCCCTGTCCCGCTGCCGGGAGCAGCCCCAGCCCCGGCCGGGATGGGAGCTCCCCGAGCCCGCACCTGGCCGGGATCCCGGCCACACCCGGCCCAGTGCCCGCAGCTCCAACACCTCGGAGAAACAGGGGCATTCCCCAGGGAAAGCTGACACCTAGTTATTAAAAAAACCAAACTCAGGTTGTGTTTCTGTCCGAAGACAGCTTTAAAGGCACTGATTGAAATCACGCGGCACTCGCAGGGACTGGTTTTACTTTATCTGTACCCAGCAGGGGAAACTGAGGCATTCCTCATCTCACCGCTTTCCTCAGAGCTGCACAAAGCTAGGAAAAATCTCCTGTAGCTGCTGCTTCGCTCCTTATTTTAATAAAACTAATTACATGTAAGTATTTTATAAGAGTCTCCCAATTACACTCCATGTCACAAATATTAACCAGCATCTTACCTGTAAAGGAAAAACAGCAGCTAGAACTAGCTGATATTCTTTATTTTATCAGCTCTTCCGTGATAAAGCCTTGTTTTAGTTCTCTCAAAGTTCTTTATTTTCAGCTAAATAAACTGAAAGACTGATGTTTTAAACAAAGTTTGATAAGCTCTCCATCCCTGTTAACCTCTTCCCTGCATTTCCCTATCAACACTCTGTCCCTGTCCCTATTCTGTGCCTGTGCCTATTCTGTTATCCTGTGTGGAGATGCACCCGCACCTATCCTATAGCCACACCTTTCTGTTCCCTTTCTGGGGATGTTCTCTACCTGTCCCTATTCTATATCCACACCTTTCTGTTCCCTTTCTGGGGATGTTCTCTACCTGTACATATCCTATAGCCACACCTTTCTGTTCCCCTGTGTGGAGATGCTCTGCACCTGTTCCTTTCTCCTGTATGGAGATGTTCTCTACGTGTCCCTATCCTATAGCCACACCTGTTCCCTTTCTGGGGATATTCTCTGCCTGTCCCTATCCTATAGCCACACCTTTCTGTTCCCTTTCTGGGGATGTTCTCTGCCTGTCCCTATCCTATAGCCACACCTTTCCCCTTTCTGGGGACATTCCACTGCTCCAAGGTTACCCAGGTTCAGTGCTACAGAATTTCAGTATTGGAAGTGAGTTTTGTTTGCAGTCCTGATTTAGGGCCCATGGAAGAAGAATTTTGAGAATTCTGAAGTTTTGAATTTCAGTTCCTACAAAAATGAGTGATAACCAGGCTGGCTTTTGCCCATTTCCCTCCAGCTTTGCTGGGACTCCCTCCCTCATTAGTGGGAGCCACAATCTCCTCATACCCTGCAGGAAGAGGAGGAATTCTGTGTAAAGCCTACGAGTTCTGTGTTGCAGGGTGACAAGCAGAGCCATTCTTAGAAATGACAGAAAGCTGCTGCTAAAAATCCAGAGAAAAAACTAAAATGTAAAAAGACAAAGGCAGGAATTTGAAATATTTGCCAAGAGGGGCCTGTCAAGGGAAGAATATGCTTACCAAAACAACTGTGAGAATCCAAGCAAACAAATTCCCTGCCAGAAATGTCTGCGGAAACAGCAAACTGCAGGCAGACACTGGAGAAACAAATTCTGAATTTATTCCTGTGATGCTCTGAAACACGATCTGCAAAAGCCACCCTGCTCCCCGCACAGCCCGGGGCAGCACCGTGAGGGCAAACTGGAGTCACTGGGCAGTGCTGGGCAGCCAGGGAGGCTCCTGGGGAGCCCCAGCAGCGAACAGAGCTCGCCTAAAATCCTAGTGGGTCCCTGCAGGTCCTTGCAGGTCCCTGGAGCTCCTTTCAGGTCCTTGCAGGTCCCTGGAGGCACCCAGGATAGTGCTGGGTGCTGCAGCCCGAGCTGAGCCTGCAGGAGCTCAGCCCCAGCACTGCTGCCCATCCTCAACCCTGTGCATCCTCCCTCTGCCCATCCTCCCTCTGCCCATCCTCTCCCTCTGCCCATCCTCTCCCTCTGCCCATCCTCTCCCTCTGCCCATCCTCAACCCTGCCCATCCTCCCTCTGTCCATCCTCCCTCTGCCCATCCTCTCCCTCTGCCCATCCTCAACCCTGCCCATCCTCTCCCTCTGTCCCCAGGGAGAAGAGCCCGTGTGGCCGCAGCCTGAGCACCGGCAGGGCAGAAATCGCTGGAGCGTCTGACCTGCAGAACACAAACGATTTGTCTGTTGATATAATACACTTTTCTTCCCTTGTACCATGGAATCACCATTTGCCTTGTGAGGCGCATAACTGGGACTGGGATGTTTCAGAAAGGAGTATTTTAAGAATCGATGGATTTTGTAAAACTTTCCCGCCACAGTCCCTGCCAACAGATCGATAGATATTGTGGATTGCAGTGACTCCGGGCAAGCTTTTCTCCGTGGGTAAGAGGCATTGTTAGCAGTGATCACAGCTGGTGCATCCGCTCACATCCGCTCACATCGCACCGCCGGCTTTGCTGGGCAGGGACATCCCAGCTCAGCACGGCTGGAAGGGATCTATTGAACTCCCTCCCACAAATCACCCCCCAGCTGTGTAAACTCATTCCTCTGTCCTTTGCTCCAGGGAGCTCTCAGATGTACACAGGTGCAGTTTGGTCAGATTTGCACTTCAAAAAACCATTGCCAGCTGCATCACCTTCCAAGAGACCGGAGAATGCTTCTTCCTCCTTCTCCTTGAGGAGCTGCGATCGATCCGGGGATGGGGATGCCAACTGGCCAGGGGGGTTCACTCGGGATGCTCCAGCACTGGGGCCCGGCTCCGGGGAGCAGAGAACACAAACCTCGCTGAAAGCCGGAAGATTTTTGCTTTAAAAAAAGCGAAAAAATGGATTCTTTCAAATATGATCACCTCATCAATCTGCACCGATGTGGGGCATGGGGATGGGTCAGAAAAGGCCGAGTCGTGCTTTCCCTTAAGGCTTCCAGCACACGAGTTCTGTTTCCCTTGGGAAGCGCTGCTAAACCTGCAAAGAGCCGTGAAAGCGCTGGAAAACCCTCAGAGGCAGCAGGAACTGCGGGCTCACAGTTCTCACCTGCACAACAGGCTCCAAAACACCCGATAAATGCCCTCTGAGTACCCAAAACACACTCCTAAACACCCTCTGAATACCCTAAATACCCTCTGAATACCCTAAATGCCCTCTCAGTACCCAAAACACACTCCTAAATACCCTCTGAATACCCTAAACACCCTCTGAATACCCTAAATGCCCTCTCAGTACCCAAAACACACTCCTAAATACCGTCTGAATACCCTAAACACCCTCTGAATACCAAAAACACACTCCTAAATACCCTCTGAATACCCTAAACACCCTCTGAATATCCTAAATACCCTCTGAATACCACAGCACCCTCCAAAACCCCCTAAACGCCATCCAAAATCCCCTAACAGAGGGCATCGAAGGCAGCCACTGCCCGGCTCCACTCCCCAGGACAGATAAGTCATTAATGATGTTTTGATCGAGTAATTAATGATGTTTTGATCGAGTAATTAATGATGTTTCAGTCAAATTGTAATTAACAAAGTGATCCTTTGGTGGAGTTCCCCAGGCAGCTCATGGGAGCATCCCCTGAAATCTCGGAGCTGGCAGGGCTGGAGGGACACACGGAGCAGCTCAGATGGAGGAAAGGAAAACAAACAAACCCCTGGGGTCTGCTCAACCAGGCCAGTGCTATCAGGGAAAAATATTTTTCTAATTAGGAATATGAGAAATTGCTGGTGGATGCCAGAAAACAAAATACAGCATTTTGGCAATGAAATTTAGGCCTAAGGAATGAAAATGCTCTCATTGTGTAACATATGTCATATTAAGCTGATTTTATATATATATATATATATATATGCATGTATATATATTTATGTATTATTTTACATATAGATATCCTTTATGAAACCACAAAGACACTGATGATTCAAAGACCAATTAAGCAGGCAGATAAAACCATACAATAAATTACACATTTAAAGTTTCCCTAGATGAGGTCCCAGTTCCTAACAGAGTTATTGGATTTGCTCTTTTATTGTCACTTTTCTGTCCATTGGACTTTTTTTGCATCTTTAGTGCCTTGAATACCTGACTCCATGCGCTGAAGGAAACACTGGGTTTTTGCTAAGTAGTTCAGGATTTTGTGCCAATCTCAAAGATTTAATTTAATCAAATCTTTGATTATCTGAGCCTTAATGTCAAGCGTACGTAAAATTGGATAATTGTATAAATACAATGTTTTACAAATCCTTTTTTATGTGATTAAGCCAAATCCTTCCTGCCAGAAGCCCCTGTGTGTCACTGGGTGTGTTCTGGGACATTCAGGTGCCCAGATCCTCTTAATTACACAAATACTGAAATAATATTTGTAATAATATGATAATGGTGAACAATCCCTACGGCGTGATAAATGCCGCCTCGAGGCTTTGTGCCGGCTTTTCTGCGCAGCTCTGCCTCCTCTCGCTGGGGTGCAGCAGCTCCTGAGGGTGCCAGAGCCCGCGGGGCTGGGCAGGGGGAGGCAGCAGCCCCGGGAGCGAGCCCCGAGCAGGAGCAGCTGAGCTGTCACCGGGGCCACCACCGGAGCCCTGGGGACCTCAGCGCTGCCTCGGGGACTCTTGCCTCAGACCTGGGGACAGAAACAGTGAGAGGGGACAGGAACCTCAGCGCTGCCTCGGGGACTCCTGCTCCAGACCTGGAGAGAAAAACAGTGAGAGGGGACAGGAACCTCAGCTCTGGCTCTGGGATTCCTGCTCCAGACCTGGAGACAGAAACAGGAACCTCAGCTCTGGCTCTGGGGATTCCTGCTCCAGATCTGGGTGGGAAAAGCAGTGAGAGGGGACAGGGATGAGAGACTTGGCTCTGGGGATTCCTGCCTCAAATCTGGAGACAAAAGCAGTGAGAGGGGACAGGAATCAAAGACCTGGCTCTGGGAATTCCTGCCTCAGATCTGAGTGGGAAAAGCAGTGAGAGGGGACAGGATCCTCAGCGCTGCCTCTGGGGATTCCTGCTCCAGACCTGGAGACAAAAGCAGTGAGAGGGGACAGGATCCTCAGCTCTGGCTCTGGGGTTTCTGTTACCATGACATTTTTAGGAAAATCCTTTGCTAGGATTTTCTTCTCTCGAGAAGTTGAGTATTTTCAAGAAAAAACATGTCACCAGTAACTCTCTGCTGCTGTGGAATGCAAGAGGTGCGTCTGGGATTGCTCCATGGGAGGTGTTTGTACTTAATGACCAATCAAGGATGCAGCTGGCTCAGATTTTTTAGTCAGTTACAAAACTTTGTTATTCATTCTGTTTTATTGTCTCGCTTCTTGATGAATTATTTTTCTTTATTCTTTTAATATAGTTTTAATGTAACATTTTAAATACAATATACATCATGAAATAATAAATCAAACCTTCTAAACCATGGAATCAACAGTCCCACTCTTCCCTCATCCTGAGACCCCTGTGAAGGCCACCACAGTTTCCCACCTCAGATCTGAGTGGGGAAAGCAGAGAGGAGTGGGGACAGGAGTGAGAGACCTGGCTGGGGAGAACCAAATCCCAAATCTGCACTCTGACTGAATAGTCACCCGATCTGAAACGCAGCCCATGAACTGATCCAAAGGCGTGGAGCTGAATTCCAGGCCCAGTCCCGCAGTCTCGGGGGCTGAGTCCCGGCCCCGGGGCTGCAGGAGCCCGCAGCCACCCCGACTCTCCCCGGACCTCGCTCCGCCCTGGGGCTCCTCTTGGTTTGATCCTCTCTGCTGCAAGCTTCACGATAATCACTCACATCTGCCGGCTGGAACAGCCATCCCAAGATCCTAAAATCACCAACCACACCCTGCAATCATGGAACTGCCTAAAAACATCTTTTCAAAACAATAAATGAAAGGGAAGAAAAAATCCCATTTGTATCTGCCATTGTTCTTCGTGCACGCTGCAGGAAAGTAAACTGGAGTAAAATCAACCATTCAAAATGTGATTTTGACTATGAAAATGGATATGATATGGAGATCAAAGAAATCCCCCTTTCTTTTTCCGGAGGATTTGTCAATCTCCCAGTGCTTCCCATAGGCTCCTCAGAGAAATGTCATTTTCAGATGTCATTGCAGCTGGAGATGATTGATGCAACCTGATTCATATCCCTTTTAATTAGTTAGAAATTCCGATTTTTCAAGAGATTAAGCGTTTCCCTTCTGGGCTCTGGGACTTTTTTAGCACATGGGCTGCAGAGCAGGAGATGGAAACACCAGGGAGCACCCAGCAGTCAGTCTGCAGAGCTAAACGGGGAGAAACAGCTCTGTGGCCAGGCCAGCACCTGGCATCACCAACTCAGCGAGGCACGTTTGCTACCGGCAGGGATCTATGCCATGCGTTCAGGAGCAGGAGTTTTCCTCCGACAGAATAAAACCATGAATCCTCTGCTGGCCGTGAACCACCAGGAGCCACCACCCGCCCCACAGCCCACTGCATTTCAATGGCAATTAAAATACAAATTAGCCTGGAGAGGTGATGAACTGAGGCAGGCAGCATTGTTTCCTGCTGGGCTTTGCTGGAGCTGCCAGGCCAGCCCAGGTCAGAGGCTCACAGGGCAAAACGGCCAAAACTCAGCCCAGCTGAGAGAATCCCAAACCCGGCAACAGGAAAAGGCTGGCCTGGGCTAAAGGCTAAACTGCAACACAGAGCATTCTGCGAGCCCGAATCCTGTTTGTCTCTCGGGTGCTCCTCAAGGTCTGTTTTCAGGGATAGCAGAGAACACCGTCAGGGAGCCGCTCCTCCGGCAGCCAGCCCCAGAGCCGCGGCTCCGAGCAGAGCCCCGCACGCCGCCCAGGCACCAGCGCTCCAGGCTTCCTGCTCATCCTGCTGCTCTCAGCCCACGGGTGCCGTGGCACGGCTGGGCCAGGTTTGGCTACTGCAAGCTCCTCAACACTTTTTTGGTAACATCAGCTGCTCAGCACTCAAGGGATGACCTTTTCCCCAGGTGAAGCTGCATGGTTCAGCCTCAGTTGTCACTGTGTTGGCTGCGTTCCTGTGACAAGCTCTGATGCAAACAGTTCTTCAGCACAAGTGTGTGGGTTGTGGCAAAGGTGATGGTGGTGCTCACAGCGCTGGGATGGAGGAATCCGCCCGCAGGGCTCCGTCTGCCGCGTGTCGCGCTTCTGGAGGAGTTCACCTGTAAAAATCAACGTAGAAATGCGGAAATGAGTGTACGAATGCAGACATGAATGTAGAAATGTACAAATGTAGAGATGAATGTACAAATGTACAAATGTAGACATGAACGGACAAATGCAGAAATGAATGCACAAATGCAGAGATGAATGTAGAAATGTACAAATGCAGAGATGAAGGTACAAATGTAGAAATGAATGTACAAATGCAGAGATAATTGTACAAATGTACAAATGCAGAAATGAACGCACAAATGCACAAATGCAGAGATGCGTGTACAAATGCACAGTTGCACACATGCAGAAAGCAGAGAGAGATGCAGGATGCAGGATGCACAAATGCACACATGCAGAAATGCAGGCTGCACAACTGCGCACGCGCAGAATGCAGGATGCACAACTGCGCACGCGCAGGCCGCAGCAGCGCTCGCTGCATCCGCTCCCAAGGGGCCGAGAGCCGCTGGCGGGCGGCGGCCGCCACCGCGTGGCCGAAACTGGAACTGCAGCGAGTCGGAGCAGCGGCTCGGAACGGCCCCAAAATCGGCCCGGAACGGCCCAAAATCGGCCCGGAACGGCCCAAAATCGGCCCGGAACGGCCCGGAACGGCCCAAAATCGGCCCGGAACGGCCCCAAAATCGGCCCGGAACGGCCCAAAATCGGCCCGAAACGGCCCGGAACGGCCCCAAAATCGGCCCGGAACGGCCCAAAATAAGCCCGGAACGGCCCAAAATCGGCCCGGAACGGCCCCAAAATCGGCCCGGAACGGTCCAAAATCGGCCCGGAACGGCCCAAAATAAGCCCGGAACGGCCCAAAATCGGCTCGGAATGGCCTCAAAATCGGCTCGGAACGGCCCAGAACCGTCCCAAAACCGGCCCGGAACAGCCCGGCACGGCCCCGGTGCTGAGAGGATGCCGGCGGGTGCCCCAGCAAAGGGAACCCACCCTGCAGCGAGCACAGGGCTGCTCCCGAGGCCCGCAGAGCGGCTCGCCCAGCGAGCCGAGGATGCTCACGGCTGCTCTGAGCCCCTCCGCACATGAACTGGCACAATTGTGTTTGCTGTGCTCCGAAACGAGCGTTATACCCAGCCCTCAACTTAGGGATCCAGATCCGGGATCAAAAGATAGTGAATAATGCCAAAATTTGCAGATTCCTTGTTCGTTATAGCCCTCCTTTTCATTTATAAATGCAACAAAACTCTCTGGCTTGAGCCCTTTCCCTAAAAACTGCCCAGAGAACCCACTCCTAGACCCAGGTTGGTTTTTTTTGTTTGTTTGGTTTTGGTTTTGGTTTTTTTTGTTGTTGTTGTTGTTTTTGTTCTTGTTGTTTGGTTTTTTGTTTTTTGTTTTGGTTTGGTTTGGGTTTTTTGTTTTGGTTTGGTTTGGTTTTTTTTACATGCTGTTATCCATTGAAAGAGTCTGACAGGAGAGCTAACCTTTGTATTCTCAGTCTAAACAAAACACAGGGTGCTCCCCTGCAGTACTATTTTTGAAAGCCACCAAGATGGAAAAAAGCCATCAGCATTTGGTGCAGTGGTTTTGTGCAGCGGCACGTTTATACAGCAGCAATTATTAAATTATTATCACCCAGTGCCAATCCCAAGGCTCCCACAGAGCCAGGCTGAGAATTAACACTCCCCAGTGAAACGAGGGACCGAGGCCGTGGAGGCTGCTCAGCACCTGTGAGGCAGCCCCTGGCTAAGAGGAGCAGAGAAGCACTGCCAGAGCTCAGGGGAGAAGGGCCCGGTTCTGCCAGGGCAGGGAGAGGAGCAGGGATAAGAGGAGCAGAGAAGCACTGCCAGAGCTCAGGGGAGAAGGGCCCGGTTCTGCCCGGGCAGGGAGAGGAGCAGGGATAAGAGGAGCAGAGAAGGGCTGCCAGAGCTCAGGGGAGAAGGGCCCGGTTCTGCCAGGGCAGGGAGAGGAGCAGGGATAAGAGGAGCAGAGAAGGGCTGCCAGAGCTCAGGGGAGAAGGGCCCGGTTCTGCCAGGGCAGGGAGAGGAGCAGGGATAAGAGGAGCAGAGAAGGGCTGCCAGAGCTCAGGGGAGAAGGGCGCGGTTCTGCCAGGGCAGGGAGAGGAGCGGCTTCCATCAAACCGCGCATGTTTCAGGAGGGGAGGGCAGGCGTTTATCCCAGCAGCCTCAGACTGAAACAGCAGCACAACACGTTGTGTTTTCTCTAAACCCAAAATGTGCAAACTTCCTTGGGATGGTTATGGATGAGGAACTTGACCTGAGCACTCTGCGCGCGCAGCTAAGGGTGCCCACATTTAAAATCAAATATTAACGAGGACTAAGCAAATGCTGCAAGCGGGCTTTCCTGCTCTCCCCACACATTGCAAATTGAAGATTCCTTTACTGCAGGGTGAGCATGCCAGTCTTCCAGAGCCTGGGAGACGCCCTGAAGATCAGAGCAGAGCTCCCAGGTCAGGGCAGTCTCCAAGCAGCTCTTCCCCTGTGGGGCTGCTGTGCAGGACCTGCACCAAGGCCAGGAGCAGCCAGGCAGGGGAGCTGTGCAGGTGCCACCAGTGCCACCAGTGCCACCAGTGCCACCAGACCAGCTCAGCCCCAGGAGGAGCAGCCAGGCAGGGGAGCTGTGCAGGGGCCACCAGTGCCACACTGTGACACCACACCAACTGAGCCCCAGGAGGAGCCAGGCAGGGGAGCTGTGCAGGTGCCACCAGTGCCACGCTGTGACACCAACCAGCTCAGTCCCAGGAGCAGCCAGGCAGGGGAGCTGTGCAGGTGCCACCATGCCACCACACCAGCTCAGTCCCAGGAGCAGCCAGGCAGGCGAGCTGTGCAGGTGCCACCAGTGCCACCAGTGCCACACCAGCTCAGCCCCAGGAGCAGCCAGGCAGGCAGGGGAGCTGTGCAGGTGCCACCAGTGCCACGCTGTGAACCCACACCAGCTCAGCCCCAGGAGCAGCCAGGCAGGGGGGCTGTGCAGGTGCCACTCTGTGAATCCACTCCAGCTCAGCCCCAGGAGGAGCAGCCAGGCAGGGGAGCTGTGCAGGTGCCACCAGTGCCACGCTGTGAACCCACACCAGCTCAGCCCCAGGAGCAGCCAGGCAGGCAGGGGAGCTGTGCAGGTGCCACCAGTGCCACCAGTGCCACCAGACCAGCTCAGCCCCAGGAGGAGCAGCCAGGCAGGCGAGCTGTGCAGGTGCCACCAGTGCCACACTGTGACACCAACCAGCTCAGCCCCAGGAGCAGCCAGGCAGGCAGGGGAGCTGTGCAAGTGCCACCAGTGCCACCAGTGCCACCAGTGCCACACCAGCCCAGCCCCAGGAGCAGCCAGGCAGGCAGGGGAGCTGTGCAGGTGCCACGCTGTGAACCCACACCAGCCCAGCCCCGGGCTGCTGCTGCCTGTTCTCCAAGCGTGCCAGCGCTGCAGGAGTGCTCCGTGCTGGCTTTGGGCAGCTGTTTGCAGAAGTGAGAGCTTGAAGGCACAAAAGCTACCAGAGCACAGCACAGCTAGCAAAGCAGCAGAGCCAGGGCAGCAGGATGAGCCACGGCCTGCGCAGGAATTAGTAATGCTGCAGGCACAAGCCCACCACAGAAGTTAGAGCAGGGTTACGCAGCAAGAAGGGGCAATGAATAGTTCCCTTCACAAACACCAAGTGTGCAACATCCCTCATTTCCATCCAGGAGCTTCAACTCTCAAACGCTTCAATGCTTCGGAGTAGCCAAAAAACAAACCAAAAAGCCCAACGCCCCAAGAATTCCCAAACTGCACTAACTTAAAAATGACTCCTTTAGAGCAATACTGCACAATAATCACAGTGCACGTTTTGCTAGCACACAGCAAAAGCTGAATATTGAAGTAATCCACGTACACAAACATGCAAGTTAAAAGGAATAAATGAAATGCTCCACTTTATTAAGAAACCAAAAATACAAAACTGAAGAGTTCAAGACTTCATGTACTCAAACACTACTGAAAAAAAAATTCCTAAACTTAAGTTTTGCTTACTAGCAGTACTAATATTGACCAAGATTCATCTCTACAAGGTAGTGTTAAAAGTTGACATTTTCCACCATTTGTGCTGTAATAAGCCAGTTTCAAATTAAGAACTTGGTGCAGTTACAGTAAAGTCTAGATGTTTAAATCACTGTGGCTCCAGCAAAGATAGCACTGGGTAGGCAAGAGCGTTTTGGCTCGAACCATGGCTGTTTTCTGGTTAGTGAACTTGAGGATGCTTAGAATTGGTTTAACCAGCTATAGCTCTACGCTGTTCCATGCAAAGACACAGCTGAAGCCAGCTCCAGCCCCGGCTGCCATCTGCTGCTGGCTGCTGAAAGCAGAGCTGCGGGGACCTGTGGCACTGAGGAGCCGGGGCTGGGCGCCAGTGCAGCACGTGCAAGCAGAGCTGCAGCTGGGCTCTGCAGCCCTGCAGCAGCAGCACTCCCCTCTGCCACGCCGTGCTCGCTGCTGGGGCTCGGCCTGGCAGCTCAGCTTGAGCACACGCCTCAGCTCTGCAGCCAGCAAAAAAGGACAGGCTGTTAGCTCTGAATCAGCAAGAGGAGCTTAGTATGAGAAGCAGAAGGAAAACAGAATGAGAAATGCAGTAGTAGACAATCAAGTATTACCCTCAAATGAAGAACAGAAGACACTTTGAACAGTTTTCCTAACAATGCATGAAAGTTCACTTTCTTGGAGATACTTGAAATACAACTTTATTACCTAAACAAAAGAATGGGAATGACAGAAACAAGATTTTCCACTTAACACTGGTGTGACTGCAGCAGTCTTGTATTTGAAACTCAAAAGGGGAAGTAATTGCAGTCCAAAAAACAGCTAAATATGCAGGTCCAAAATATGAAGGTTTTTTGTTTTGGTTTTTTTTTTTCATTTTGTTTTGTTTGTTTTTTTTTTAAACTGCCACATTCACTCTCCGAAGCCCATTCATCTCTTTCAGCATCCCAAAGATTAAGCACATGTTCTGTTCAGCTAGATAATAAAGTGGCAAACACGCTGCATCACCAACATCACAGGACAGTTGCCTATAAAACTAGACTTCTGACGCTGGGCTCCAGCTTCATCCCTCACAGGTCATCATCTTCATCTGGCAGTGCAGTGGTCTGAGCAATCTGCAAGAGAGGAAATCACACTTCAGAACTGTTCCTCAGCTGCCTGTGCCCCGAGTGTGACAGCAGCCAGCTGCTCCCCCGTGCCCCCTGCACTGACCTGTAAGTCCTGCTCATACTGTGCTGCCAGTGCTGGGTCCATAACCACTTCAGGAGGTGCGAGCGCAGGCATGGCAACAAACTCCAAGTTGGGATCTCCAATTAGCTTCCTAGCAAGCCACAGGAAAGGCTTCTCAAAGTTGTAGTTACTCTTAGCTGAAATGTCGTAATACTGAAAAAAGCACACATTAGACATTGTTTTAAAAACCCTCTGATGTTTAGAGCTTATCAAGATTAACACAATCAACTCTTTACCTTCTTCTTTTTGACTGCATGGCTTTTGTTTCCATAAGCAGTTATGATTTAAGTGGCCAGGAACAATCAGTTCCAGGCAGAAACTATTAACAGAAAGGTTATCAAATCTCATCAAGGACAAAACTTCCAGGAGACCACAGTGCACATATCCTTCTCCTGCGATGTGATCTACTGTGGTCCCAGTCCTGCCATGGGATGAGATCCTGAGCAGCCTCAGCCAAGGGCACACAAGTTCTTGAAGAACTCAGCACAGCTTGTGCTGCAGGCCAGTGATGATCATCCTTCACATCATGACCTGCCTCTCCCCTGAATGCTGGCTTGGAGAGCCCACAGATGGGAGGCTGCCTGTGATGACAGAGCACCCCTCTCACCGTCCAACCCAGCTGCACTCACAAGACAAAACCAACTGGACTCCTCCTGGCTTACCTGGAGATTCTTCTTCCTATGGAACACAATGGATTTTGCCTTGACTTTTCTGTCCTTAATATCCACTTTGTTGCCACACAACACTATAGGGATATTTTCACATACTCGTACCAGATCTCTATGCCAATTAGGTACATTCTTGTAAGTAACTCGGGATGTTACATCAAACATGATGATGGCACACTGAGCTGCAAGAGAAGGGAAGTCAAGTTACACCAGGTGTAAGCACTTGCTTTCAACACAGGATGGAGAGGAACGCAGAGACATGCCACACTAGGGTTAGGCATCTGCACCAGCTATTCCCTCTCAGCGTCACAGCTGGGACAGCTCCTGCTCTGTTCACCAGGTCAGGGCAGGAGCCCACAGAACCCGGCCCACGCTGTGTCACCTCACAGCAGTCCAGCTGCCTCCACTAGCTCAGCTGTATCACCAAGGAGCATGGCACTGCACCGTATGGAATACACCAGACCATGGAAGCCAGCCTGGATTCACCCAAACGCCTGGCAGAATCAGGTAGCACCTCTTTAACTCATCTCAGACACACTAATAGGGCTTAAAGGTAGGCTGAGAGCCAGGGGTCCACATCTCAGGATGCCCTTGTCCGGAGCAGTTTCTCCAGGAACTCAAGAACGCTTCACAAAAAGAAGATGTAACAAAGATATGCAGGTGAGTGAAGCAGCACAGGACAGACCCTTGCCAAGCAGAAGTAAGGAACACTGCACTTTTTCAGAAACACAGACTTTGGCATGAAGGCGTCCAACCTGCTCAGGGTACTGAAAATGCTGAGTCTGTGTTCCAAGCCCTTGCCTGAGCACAGCAATAGACAGAAACCTGCACTTAGTGAAGCACACGTTTCCCCCTTACCCGCCAGAGGCTGCCAGTGGTACCTGGTCATTCCATTAATACCACAGCCACCCCCTGAGACACAACCTCACCGTGTTCCCACGTCGTGTGGCAAAGGACAGTATCCTCTGCTGAGAGTCTGAGGAGTTCCATGCCAGCTCATCGCTGCAGCCACTCTGCCAGCTTGCAGCATGAGCAGAAGGAAGCACTGAGCCCGAGAGGCACAGAACTGTCCCCCCACAGTTCTTACCTTGGATGTAGTAGCCATCACGCAGGCCTCCAAACTTCTCCTGGCCAGCTGTGTCCCATACATTAAATTTAATAGGGCCTCTGTTAGTATGGAACACCAGAGGATGAACTTCAACACCCAGCGTTGCTAGGGAAAGAACACAAAGCAGCACATTTAGCAAGTCATGGACTGACCTCCCATTTGTAAGACACCGGAGCTCAAATGTTTCTTCAGACATACCTACATACTTCTTTTCAAATTCACCAGTCAAGTGACGCTTTACAAATGTTGTTTTACCAGTGCCACCATCACCAACCAGAACAAGCTGAGGAGAGAGAAAGAGAGTCAGAGCAAGGCATCGAGACATTTATCAGTCATCCTAGCACAGATACTGTTCATTACTACAAAGAGCTTAGTTCCTACAAGGGGCTGCAAACAGAACTGCCCATGAGGCAGCTCCCTGTGCTGGGAACCAGGCTGTGAAGCCCTGAAGTCAGTCTTACCCAGTCCTTGCAGGTAAGAACTGCACTGCACTGTGAACATGGTTCTACCAAACTACTGCAATAGACTGAATGAAGAATGCTGAGGGCTTTCAACCTGAATGTGACCAGATCTGGAAAGGAATTATCCAAATAGCCACTGGAGAAACCCGTTATCTTACAATCAAAGAGACCAACAAACCCAAAACCCACCATGAACTGGAATACACTAGCCAAGAACTGCAGGAAACACAAGTAACAACCTTAAAGAAGCAGTCTTCAGGACTTCTGGCTGTTAAGATAACACAAAACACCACCAACCCACCAGCCACTCGAAACATCAGAGAATTCTCTTCTGAAACACTTGATCAATGAGCACATAACATAAAGAATGCTATTCTAATTCATTCTAAATTCATTCCGAGTAAGTCTAATTCTAGATCACTCCTTTTACAGTGATTTTTGAATTTAAGAATTGAACTGCATTCTGTAGGCAAATACTTATTAAACTGTATCAGATTAAACTGCAAACAGAATATACTGCCACAGCTAACAGACTCTTCGTGTGCGCTGCACCCAACATTACAACAAACCGCCCCATTACGGAAAGAGCAGCGCTTGGAAACCAAACCCACCATCCACGTCGACACTCGAGAGTACCTCGCGCTACTTTTCTACTGAAGGGGGGGAAAAAACCCCAAGCCCAGCGCGCGAGCCGCTGCCTTACCTTAAACTGCACTTGTGGCTCTCCTTGGGCGGCCATGCTGGCTCTGCGGGGGAAATGGCAGCGTGTGAGCGCGGGCGGCCCGCCGGAAGGGGCCGCTTCCAGCGCCGGGCCGGGCCCGGGCGGCGCCTCCCGCCCGCGTGTGGCGGCCCCGCGCGCGGCAATGGCGGCGCCGCCTCCGCCCGCCCCGCGCCCGCGGAGCCCTCCCGGAGCCCGCATCGCGCCGCCCGCTGCGGCTGTGCCCGCTGGGGAGAGGCCGCGGCCGGTGCTGCGGAGCGCCCGCCCGGCCGGGCCTCCCCGCGCGGCGGGCCCGCCATGAGGCACCATGACTGAGCAGCGCCGCCTCGCCCGGCTCGGGCCGTGCCCCGCTCGCCGCCCCGCTCATCGCGCCCGCCCTTGCACCGCGGACGGAGCCGCGCGCGGCCCCGGCCCTTCCGCCGCCCCGGAAAACCGCCACGCGCCCCGGCTCCCGCAGCCGCAACGCTCCCTCAGGCGCAGCCTCCCGCCGCCCAGCCCGACCCGGCCCGGCCGCGAGCTAACGGGGACCGCCGCCCCGCCGGCGGCGCTTTCCGGAGCGGCCAGCGCGCCGCGGCGGCGGCGGGCGCGGGGCCGGGCCGGGGCGGGCCCGTACCTCCACCGAGGCTCTCCCGCTGCTCGCTCCGTGCCGGGCGCAGGGAAAATGGCGGAAGCGCCGTTCAAATACCCGGACGGCGACACCGCGCGGCCGCGGGCGGGGGCGGGGCACGCGTCACGTGGGGCGCGGCGCGCGGGAGGCGGCGGGGGGCGGGGCTGGGCCGCGGCCATGAGGGAAAGCGCGGGCACGGGGCACCGGGCACGGCCCCGAGCGGGGAGCGGGCACCGGGCAGGGAACCGGGCACTCCCCCGAGCGGGGCAACGGGCACCGGGCAGGGAACCGGGCACGGCCCCGAGCGGGGCAACGGGCACCGGGCAGGGAACCGGGCACGGCCCCGAGCGGGGCAACGGGCACCGGGCAGGGAACCGGGCACGGCCCCGAGCGGGGCACGGGGCTGGGCCGCGGCCATGAGGGAAAGCGCGGGCACGGGGCACCGGGCACGGCACCAAGCAGGGCAGCGGGCAGGGAACCGGGCACCGAGCAGCGGGCACGGCACCGAGCGGGGCAACGGGCACCGGGCAGGGAACCGGGCACAGCACTGACCAGAGCACCGGGAGTACACCGGGCACTGAGCCGGGCACGGCACCGGGCACGGCACCGGGCACAGCCCTGACCAGGGCACCGGGCACGGCACCGAGCAGAGAACCGGGCAGGACACCGGGTAGGGCACTGGGCATGGCACCGAGCAGAGAACCGGACGCGACACTGAGCAGGGCCCTGAGTTGGGCACCGGGCAGGGCCCTGTGAGGCCAGCCAGCCCAGCACGGCCTCCCAAACCGCTCCACAGCCTCGTAGGCACCTCAGGGATGGGGGTTCCATCGCCCGCTGGCACCCCGTTCCAGTGCCCAAGCAGCCAGAGTTCCCAGATACCCAAAGTGCTCGCGGCATTCCCACATACCCACAGTGCAGGGGGCTCGAGGCCCTTTCCTCTGCGGCCTCGCCTCAGGCAGGCAGGAGGCACTGGCCACAGCCGAGGGGAGCAGGAGGTGCCCCCTGAGCCCCTCAGCTCCACCACGGAGGAGGCTCTCCACACCTCTCCACACCTCTTGTGGCTTCGCTTGCCCTTGCCGGGCACATCCAGCACCTCCCGAGCTGTCCTGCCGCAGTCACTCCCAGGCTGTCCCTTTGTGGTCACTCCCGAGCTGCGGTCACTCCCGAGCTGCGGTCACTCCCGGGCTGTCCCGCTGTGGTCACTCCCGAGCTGCGGTCACTCCCAGGCTGTGGTTGCTGTGGTCACTCTCAGTCTATCCTGCTGCGGTCATTCCCGGGCTGCGGTCACTCCCGGGCTGTCCTGGTGAGGGTGGCACAGCCGCTGTGCCCGGCTCAGGGACCGACCCGGCTGCACCGATGAAATGCCGGGAGATGCTCTCAGCCGGCGATGCTCTCTCGCGGACAAAGTGAGCAAAAGGCGCGTAGTGACTTAGATAAACTGTTCAGGTGCCGCCAGTGTGGTTTAACGCAGAGGCTTCTCCAGCAGGAGGTTTGACAGCAGCTCTCAGGTACGATGGGCTGTGGTCTAAGGGGCTTTCCCTCCATGTGCCTCAGTACCGTGATTTTCCGTTCTTCGTCCAAACTGACCTGCCTTCACTACAGTGCAGTAGTGACAGCAAAAGTTGTTCTGTAAGCCTTGCATTTAGAATAGTTCTCCAAGATCTCAGAACTCTGTCCAAACATCAGTGAAAAAAACTTGCTTGAAAACTGACTTCCAAAGAATGTGCGAGTTTTGCATGTGTCTGTAAATACCAATTTCACAGGTTCACTCTGATTTTTAAGGCCTCTGGTATTTTTTTTTTTAATCCAGCATACTTAAATTGCTTTTATTATATTTGTTGCTGTCCCTGTAATCTAGAAGAAATGAATGATATGTTTTTACATCTATCTCAATGAATGGAATTGACAAGGAAAGTATTTGACAGCAGCTGATATATACAAATGTAGTTTATTTCTTGTTAATTTCCTCTGACAGAGACACAAAATATACTCAAAGCTTTACAAGACTGGCTGGCGCGGGCTGTAATTTTTGCCTATTTGATAGTGTAATGCCAATCCAAATGTTGTGTGAGATTTCCTTGGATAAATCACTGGCACGTTGCATTTGCCTTCCCTTTTTGAGATGAGCTGGGTTTGTGTGGTTTTTAGCACTTTTGCTGAGTGCCTCTAGGTGTCAGGATTATTTCTTCACAACATGCAACTCATCTTTTATTTTCCTCAGCACAATGCTATCCTGGTAAAACGCTGGCAAACTCCTTTTGACAAACAGGAATGTGTTTATAAATAGGAGGCTGTAAAGCCACATTAGTAGAGTTCGGCAGTTTTAAAGAATATAAACACGGGGGGGAAAGCAATCTGTAACTGTGTATATAACACTCACTGTGCTTTAGTTATTTCTTAATATTGTAACAAATTTATTAGTGAACTACTTTTATCCTGTAAGCTATCGAGCACTTTATTTTGGAATAATTAAAAATTCCATTATCATAGCATTTGAGCTCCTGGCATACACTTACTTCTTTGTTAAAAAGATAAATTACCATGTGGAATCTAGTTTTTAGCATCTGTTTCATCAGCATGTATAATTAAGTGTTCAGTTCAGAGGATGCACAAAACATCTGCTCCAGATAACCCATTCAAAAGGCAGCAAAACACTTCAGCAGTGTTAGATCACTGCCTGCAAGATTAGTCCATGAGATCCGTAGGTAGTCAGCAGAATAATTACGTTTAGAAGGCCTTTCCATTTCCTGTATCTTAACTCAGGTGAGCTGTGAACAGACCTAGTGAGTCTGGCTCAGGTAGACATACCAAAGGCAGCAGGCACAGAGCGTTTGGAGATGTGAGGAGGAGGAGCACTGCCTTCCCTAGCCCATGCCTGCTCTGCCCTGCCAACTCTCAGGAAGCCTGTACCACTAGGAAATAACCAGACCACTCTGTACAGCTCCTTCTCTCACTAAGAAATTACCAGACCACTCTGTACAGCTCCTTCTCTCACTAAGAAATGACCAGACCACTCTGTACAGCTCCTTCTCTAAGAAGTTACCAGACCACTCTGTACAGCTCCTTCTCTCACTAAGAAATGACCGACCACACTTTGTACAGCTCCTTCTCTCACTAAGAAATAACCGACCACTCTGTACAGCTCCTTCTCTCACTAAGAAATAACCGACCACTCTGTACAGCTCCTTCTCTCACTAAGAAATGACCAGACCACTCTGTACAGCTCCTTCTCTCACTAAGAAATAACCGACCACACTGTACAGCTCCGTGGTGCCCATTCCATCGTGCCCGCTCCCTGCCTGCTCCATGGTGCCCGTGCCGCGGGGCCGGACTGCCCGCCGTGCCCGCTCCATGGTGCCCATTCCATCGTGCTCGTTCCATTGTGCCCGCTCCCTGCCCGCTCCATCGTGCCCATTCCATGGTGCCCATTCCATGGTGCCCGTTCCATGGTGCCCGTTCCATCGTGCCCGCTCCCTGCCCGCTCCATCGTGCCCGTGCCGCGGGGCCGGACTGCCCGCCGTGCCCGCTCCGTGGTGCCCATTCAATCGTGCCCATTTCGCCGTGCCCGCTCCCCGGTCCCCGGCCCGCTCCCTGCTCTCCGGGCCCTGTTCCCCCGTTGCCGCTCCCCGGTCCCCGGCCCGCTCCCTGCTCTCCGGGCCCTGTTCCCCCGTTGCCGCTCCCCGGCCCGCTCCCCGCTCTCCGTGCCCTGTTCCCCCGTTCCGTGCCCGCCCTCCGTCCCCTCACGTCACGGCGGCGGGCGGGCCCCTGGCGGCGGGCGGGCCCCGGGCGGCGGGCCGAGCGTGCGCGGCGGGCGGGCCCGCGCAGGGCAGCGGCGCGGAGGGCGGGCGGCGGGCGCCGCGGGGCCGCCGCGGGGATGAAGGACCGGCTGGCCGACCTGGCGGAGGTGCGGCGGGGCGCGGGGAGCGGGCGGGGCGGGGGCGCCGCTGCCGGGGCCGGGAGGGCCCCGCTCCGCCGGGATCCCCCGGGGCTGCGGCGGCCGGGCCGCCCTCCGCGGTGTCTGCGGCGCGCCGGGCTCCGCTGCGGAGCGCCCGGGGCGGCTCTGGAGTCCGCGGTTCCGCTGGATCCCGCTGGATTCCCCGGGGATCCCGCTGGATTCCCCGGGGACTCGGCGCCGGAGCCGCCCCGGCCGCGGCGGGGTGGGTTTGTCCGCCCGGCGGCTCTCGGGCCGTGATGCGGCAGGAAAGCGCTCTGCAATGCCAGCCCCGTTTTCCGCGTGTTTACAAAATGGTAGCTGCCGCTGTTTATACGCTCTTTTCCTTTCCGCTGCTTGTGCTTTGGAAACTGTGTCCTAAAAAAGAAGGGAGAGTCTGGGGACAGGCACCGTCCGTCTGTCTGCGACAGGATATGACTTGGGTAAAATAAAAGGATATTTCAGGGTTTTGTTTTGTTATTTTCCTGGAAGGGAATGGAAATGGAGCGCACACACAGGAGTTCCTGTGATAGTTCCAGTACTGCTCGTATGTGTGGAAGTTGGGCTGTGTTGAGCTGCATTCAGGTCTGGGGCTCTTCCATCTTCTGGACCATAAAATACATTTTGGAAGCTCCATCTCTAGTGATGGAATTACCAGTCTTTTTGTCTTTCTCTCTGAAAGGATGAATAGGCATTGGAAAAGTTTTGGGATTATTAAATTTCAGTTTCTCTACCAGGAATGATGTTTTGGAGTCATGCCAAAAAACCAGTGCCATTTCTTTCAGGCATAGCTGTTCCCTTTCCAGGTTGTGGGAACACATGCCAGATTTCAGTGCTGGTGTACACTTCCCAGATAGAGGAAGCAACCAGTAGTGATCCAAATTTGCTCTATATTTATAATTCTATACCCGCAGACTTAATCCTGTTCTGTGTTTTCATAAATGGAGGAAACCAGTCCACACCCTGCCACACCCGCCATTGACAGGGTTAAAAGTGTGTAATGCAGCTGAACAGAGGAATTCTTAAGGCAGCTTTAGTATTTGACATCTGAAAACATCACTGCAGTGGGCTGCTCTTTAAACATCTCTCGGCCAGTATTGCTGAAGTGCTTCACGTGTTCATCAATGTCATTCCCACTGCAGAATTAATAGACAGCTTGGAGACTTAAACATTTTCTTCCAGTGAAGAAAATACTTCAACATTAAATGAAGGTTAAAGTTACTGAGGATCTAGTCTATGTTTCGTCACAATTAGAGGTGTGTAGTTGACCTGAAGTTTTGTGGATCCAAGGGAGATGGATGTTCCCATTTCCATGGGCAGCTCACTGAAGCAGCAACTTCCATCTTACATCTTTATCTGAAATACCAAAAGCATAGTGATTTTGTGGTTTTCCTTTCATAGGATGAACGCTTTGAGCAGAGATGCTTGACAGGTGGATGAGATGCTCTGAAAAGGAAGAGCAAATCCAAAGGAACGATGTGTTAACTCTTGCTTGCCTGTTCTCCTAAGTGTTTAGGTTTATTCATGTAGTTTCGCTGTATTGCATTTGGCTAATCTTTAAGAGTGGAGCATGGGCATTGTGGTTTTCCAACAGGCCTGCAAAGTCTCCAGGGACAGCTGTGCCTTGCCTCTTTCCCTTGCCATGAGGGTTCATTGTTTCCTCTGGTCGTGCCCCAGCGGTGTGAGGTGGGTCAGCTCCCTGCAGCCCCCAGACCCTCCCTGGCACACAGGGGTCCCGGAGAGCCCAGTGCTCTGGCCTGTTTTACTGAGCACACCGCCGCCGTCAGCAGAAACGCTCCTTTCCCATCTCCCCATTTCTGTGTTCCTGCATTTTACTGGGCAGCAGGCAAAGCTTTCTGTTGTTAGTTTTTCCTAGATCATTATGGGGAAGAGGGAGAAATGCTGCCTATCAGTGCTTGTGGTCCGTTGACACAACAGTGTCAGATATTTTGTTAATATTATGTTTAACTGTCAGATATTTTTGTTAGTGCACTGTGTTTAGGCTGTTAAACAGTTGCTGGAGAAAGAAGTGGTTGATGACATGCAGATTATATAGCCTTCAGATAATGCTGCTTCCTCCTGTTTTCCTGGCTCAGAGGAGTTTTGTAAGCTATGTGCTTTTTGAGAAGACAGCAACCATAAATGTATTTGTTCAACTTCAGGGGGTTATTTTAATGTCATTTCTAAATTACTCTAAGCAGGCCTAAATTAACCTCTTTAAGCTGTTTGAATTGTCTTTTAATACAATTAATGGGACAATTGAGCAAATCCCAGACTGGTTTTAGTTATTTTGAGCACAAATAAGTGTAAGATTGAAAGGTTCTGTGGCCCAATACAGTGCTTTCAGCAGTGGTTTATAGCAGGCGTTTAGGGAATAGGAGAGTGAGTGGTGCATAGCCACGATTGCAGGATGTGCTCCCAGCCTTGCGTGGTTTGCTGTGCCCAGATGAGCTCCATCTGAAAGGGCTCTCAGAGAGCTCTGCAGACCATGTTCAGCCTCCAGCTGAGCACGTTTAGCCAACTTCAGCTATTACAGACAGGCAGCCTTTAAAAGCCTGGTAATAAAACTTATTCATACTTCCTTTCTGCTGTTCTGCCATTTCAGAAGACATAAACCTCTGCTCAAGCAGAGTGCTGGTTTAGATCTCAGGTTTGGGCTGCGTTGTCCACATGGCTCCAAAATTTCCCCCTTGTGACATGCTGAAGTGGATGCAGACCTGTTTGCTGGAGTCTGTTTTTCATGCTTGATAGGTGAATCATTTAAAGTACTTGATTTTTGTATTTCTTTACCCGTGAGCGTTAACGAAGGTCTGTTACGTGAAATGTTTGAAAAATGAGTTGTACATACCAAGTTCATATTTGAAAAATGAGTAGTACATAGCAATCTACAAGTTCATATTTGACTGCAGCTTGTTTTAAGCAGGACCTGTAACTCGGGCAGAAGTGCATTGATTTTTCCTAAACACTTTCTTGGCCAGGCACTCGGTGCCCCCAGAGATGTTCAGGAGCAGGTGACAGCCTCAGCCACAGAGGTTCGGGTTGCTAGAACTGGGTGGTTTGGAAGCAAGCACCAAGTGAGGCTTTGCAGCAGCAGGAGAGCACGGCTGTTGTTTCTGCCTGAGTTCAGGAGTGTTCAGGAGCAGGTGAAACGCCTCAGTCACAGAGGTTAGCACTGTTAGAAGTGGGTGGTTTGGAAACAAGCACCAAGTGAGGCTTTGCAGCAGGAGAACATGGCTGGTTTTTTTAAAATCTGAGTTCAGGACTGTTCAGGAGCAGGTGAAACACCTCAGTCACAGAGGTTGGGATAGTTAGAAGTGGGTGACAGCCGCAGTCACAGAGGTTGGGATTGCTGGAAGTGGGTGTACAGAAACAAGCCCAGAGTGAAGCTTCGCAGCAGCAGGAGAGCATGGCTGTCGTGTTTGCCTGGGTCAGGTGTGACTGCTGAGGATGAGCCCTGTGCCCTCAGTGGCCGTGCGAGGTGCTTTGCTGGGCTGGTGCAGCGCTGCTGCTAAAGGCACGTTAATGATTGACCTGCCCCAGCTGCCTCAGCTCTCCCGGCCCTCTGCAAGCCCTCCTTGCCTGCTGGCTGCAGAAGGGTTTCTGGACACAGGGATGCTGAGAGGAGAGGCTGGAACTCTGTGTGAGGACTCCTGGGGCTGGCTCCCCGGGATAATGGTCAGCTGTGGTCCTTGCAGCTTTCACAGGAATGTGTGTGAGAAACTGCTAACCTTGAACGGAATTTCAAGGGCAAGTAAGAGTCATGTTTTTCAGGCAAAAGCTGTTTCCAGTTCCAAAGGTCAGTAATTACAAAGACATCTCCAGCCTGAGTTATTTCTGCAGTTCTGTCAGGTAGTGGAAGTGACAGCAGCTTCATAAACCATCAGCATAGCTTCTGCTTGGAGCTGAGAAATGACCTGGTGAGAATTTCTGCAGTTTAACCCTGCTGGCAGCGAGAGCTCCCTCGCTCGCCCCGGTGGGATGGGGCAGAATTCCAGAAGTGAGGGAACTCAAGGATTGAGAATAAAGGCAGTTTAATTGGTAAAGTAAAAGCTACATGCAGGCAAAGCAGGAAGAGGATTTCCTTCCTACTTCCACTGGGCAGGCAGGGTCTGCAGAAAAGCAGAGCTGTCACACATAACAGTGGACAAAGTGCCTGAAGACTAAAGGTGCCCCCCTCCTTCCTGCTTCAGCTTCACCCACTGAGCATAATGCCACGTGCCCTGCAATGTCCCTTGGGTCACCTGGGGACTGCTGCTGCCGCCTGTGCCCCCCAGCCCCTTGGAGGGCAGCAGAAAAGGCCCTGCCTCTGTAGGTCTGGAGCTGAAACATCCCTGTGTCACCAGCCCTGGTCCCTGTGTCACCAGCCCTGGTCCAGCTGGGTCCCTGTGTCA
Organism: Motacilla alba alba; assembly: GCF_015832195.1. NCBI lineage: Eukaryota > Metazoa > Chordata > Aves > Passeriformes > Motacillidae > Motacilla > Motacilla alba. The sequence goes on along the minus strand of NC_052030.1, from coordinate 13,480,817 downwards.
CCAGCCCTGGGTCCCTGTGTCACCAGCCCTGGTCCCTGTGTCACCAGCCCTGGGTCCCTGTGTCACCAGCCCTGGGTCCTGTGTCACTAGCCCTGATCCAGCACAAATCCCAAACGCAGCCCGTGCCACTGCTGGGGACAGAGTTAACCCTGTCCCAGCCTCAGCAGCACAAGCCCTGGCGGGGCTGGATGTGTTTTACAGTCTCTGAATGTTTATGGAGCTGCGAGTCCCAGACTCTGAGTCCCAAGGTCAAGGTATGAGCTGCAAACAGACTTTATTAGATTGCTCTTGGCATTGACGTGAAACTCTTTATCAGCTTTTTGTGATACTGCTTGTACTGGGGAGGTGAAGTCCAGGCAGGGCAGTGTGTTTCTGCTAAACTCTGATAAAAGTGAGTTCTTGGTCAGTGCTGTGCTCGTCTAAAGAGGCACAAAAGCACATCAGCCAAAGAGAGTCAGCAGATGAGCTGTGCTTTCGGTAAGAGATGATTTAGAATGCAGAGAACAGAGGCTGACAGACTTCTCAGGTGTCTCAAGTGCTGGTGACTGAGCTAGGCTGTCCATAAATCCTTGACCAAATGGACCTGTCAGTGGAATCACTGCGACCAGGCAGGACAGTGAAATACACATGGCACAGGCTGTGGGCTGGGGAGTCATGGTCAGCTGCCTCCCAGCTGAGCATCTCCAGGCAGATTCCTGAGTCACATTGCAGTCCTTCATTCATCCAGCATTCACTCAGGTGTTACACAGTTCACTGAGATCTGATCGAACTGAAAGCTGACATTCTGAATCCCTTAGTGGATGGTATCTTCATTATTTTTAGTTCAAATAGCTAAATATAGGATGCAGTTATGAGCAAGCAGAAAAATGATCCTTTACTCAGTAAATATAAACATAGGTAGTTCTTTTGCATAGATAATGAAATTAAATGTCTTTAAAATGTAGCTCCTTCTTAAACATTAACTTGGAGCTTGTGGCTTGGTACAGGGCAGTCTTGGGAAAGGTAAAGTTGTGGGTGGCTTCCTTGGGGCACAGACTTCCTCCCTTGTGTGCGTTGAGCAAGGCTGTTAATTGATGGCAATCTGCAAGGACAGATAATGTGAGTTCTGGCCTTATCTCCCCAAAAGGAGTAACTTACCCAGTGCTCAGTGACAGCCAGCCCCGAGTGCTGGCCCAGGAGGGCAGTGACATCTCCTTCCTGTATTTCTCCTGGGGCATCTTTATTTCCCCTGAGCAAAACCCGGCTGGGTTCTGCCCCAGGGCTTTGTGCATTCCCCGAGTTTGCAGGAGAGGAGCTGGCACCAAGTCTGTGACTTCTCCCTGAGGGTTTGGGGCACTCCTAGCCTTTCCTAATGACAGTAACTTCTTTATAAGATAATAGTGTTTGACACGGGATTAAATTGCAGAATTGTCATGCAAACAAGTATCTCACGTAATTTAAGAAAACCAGAACTAAACTTGGTGGGTAATAGGATCAGAGGTTAGGAGCAGAGAGTGGGTGTTGGAAGATCAGATGGCCTTGTAAGAAAGGAAAGCTGTCTTGTAATGAAAGTCCCTTGATGACAATATCTTGTAGTTTGTTTTCTCCTAACAGATAACCTGTTGACTGTGTGTTAAGGGTAGCGTTTTGTTCTCATTGTGGCCCCCTGCACTTCAAACAGCCCGTGCTCCACGGAGGGAACGGAGGAAGAGAAGCTTGAACTCTTTCCCTTCAATGAGCACGTGGATCGTGTCTGTTGCTGTGGGAGAAGCTGAGCTCTGTGCGCTGGGCTGACGAGCGGGGCAGAGCTGGCTTTCTCCCTGCTCTCCAGGACTCTCTTGGCTTCTGGGGCCTCTCTGCTTATTTGCTTTTAGATTAGAGCCCTCGGCAGAGGGCAGCTGCCCTGGCTGTGCCAGCCATGGGAATGTGTCCTGCAGCAGCGGGGCAGGGCTGTGCTGTCCCCACGGGGGCTGGCTCTCACGGGCTGCTCTTTGCTGTCTTTTGCAGTATAAAGGAAATGAAGATGGGGAGACAGTTATCATCGAGAAAGACCATTTCATGGATGACTTCTTCCAACAGGTAAAGTTCCAGCATTCACCCTGGATTGAAGACTGATTCTTCTCTGTGCCTTTTCATTTCCGTAGTGAGGTTTAACAATTCATCTACCCCATCATACCCCAGTATGGTCAGTGATTGTGTGCCAAAACACGCCTTGGTAATGCTCTGTTAGTTTATTTCAGGGTATCTTCTGTGTTTATTGCAGAGAAATGTTTTTAATTCCCTGTCAACAAGAAATTTGCTAATGAAATTTTAAAATAGTTGTTTATTAGGAACATTAGCACTTAAGTTTTTGGCCATTCAGAATATATTTGCTATTACCAATACCGGGTTATAGTTTAAAAAAGTAATTACAGGCTGTTTAAATGTTGACATTTCTGCTGGGATTTCTTTCTGTGCTACTTACAGATGAAAGAGTTTGGGTTTTATTAGCAGGGGTTTTTAAAAAATATTTGCCCTAAATTATTCTAACATCTTCTTTGCCATATTTCTCTTCCTCTAGGTTGAGGAAATTAGAAATAACATAGCAAAAATAGCACAAAATGTGGAAGAAGTGAAGAAGCAGCACAGCATTATCCTGTCAGCACCAAATCCTGAAGGAAGTGAGTAATAATTTTTAAGATGTCACATAAGTGTGGCTAGATATTCTGAAATATTGTTTGCTTATTTTAGCTGTCCATAGGAGTAGAACTTCAGGAGTTCAGAACGCAAAATGTAACACTAAGTAAACATTTTCATTTTTAATTTTGAATTAATACTTTCATTTGTTTATTTTGACCCTTTTTAAGTCTCATTTGAAAAACTGTGTGCTCAGAATATTTCTTGCATCATCCCAGCCTTTCCTAGACCAAAACTCAGTTTAATGTGGGTGTTTTCCTTCAGAAGCAGAGAGGTTACTTACGTTTCTTGCAGCCTGTGCAAGTGTTGGAGCTGTCAGCTGAAGTTTGTGCTGTCAGATCTTTATTCCTGCGTGGGGCCGGGGTCCTGCGTGGCACCAGGGCCAGCTGCTGCTCAGCTCCTGCAGTTCCACGTGCAGCCCAATTTTCAGAGGCTTCCCCCAGGCTGGAAGTGCAGCTGTGCTTTCCCAGCACAGAACTGGGAAGTTCAGAGCCCTGCCCAGAGCGTGGTCCCTGCTCAGCCCCTGCTGGCTCCGGGCAGGGCTCAGAGAAAGGGGAACAGAAGATGCTGAGGTGCTTTTGTGTGAGTGTTGCAATGCTGGCTGGCCGTTCATCCTGTGACTGCGTCTCGGTGGTGGAAGCTGAGCTTGGGGAGTCGTTTTATCCTGTCCCGTTTTCCTTGGTGTGTGTTTGCAGTCCCACGGCTGATTTTGCAGGCTGCTTTTTCAGGCTCTCAGGTAACCCGGGGCTCAGCTGGCTGTTCCGTGGCAGCCCTGCGAGCAGGGTGTGTTCTGGGGATGTGCACAGCTCTCTGGGGGCAGCCCTCCCAGTGTCACCGTGCCGCTGGCACAGGCGTGTCCCTGCAGGTAAAGCAGTGCACAGAGGGGTCACAGCACACAGAAAAGGGGACAGGAATCTGTGGTGTCACCACTTACAGCTCAGGAGCATTCAGCTTTCGACTGGCAAATTAACATTACCCTGAAGGTGTTAGAAAAACTGTTTGTCACTGGTTCAGTTGAAGATTTGGTGATAATAACCATATAGTATAATATCCAATAAATAATATCCAACAAATAATAACCAATAATAACATTGCCCAGGTGGAAGCCTGTCATAAGATGGGTGCTGTTGTAAAAACAGTATTTAAAGCACTCCGGAGGATAATAAACTTCAGCTCTGCATGGTGGTACTGAATGAAATTCTGAGATTACAAGGTGGATTCATAGACTCGCTGACTTACTGCAATCAATCATTAACTGTTCCAAAACTATATTTTTTAAAGGAACAAAGGAAGAACTTGAAGAACTAAATGAGGAAATCAAGAAGATTGCTAATAAAATCCGGGCCAGGTTAAAGGGTAAGTTGTGAGGACAAGTGGAACTCCTTGCTTTCAGAAATAACCCAGAAAATGACAATGCAAAGTAATTCCTCCATATAGAAATGTCTTCTGCAACTCAAGTGCTTTTTGGGGAGATGGTATTTTGGAAGAAGATTAACTGCAAAATGACTCCTTTTAAAATTGTTCCAGTGTAATGGACAGTAGTGTGACTCTGTTAAGAGTATGATTGCAGCAGTTACTGTGTTTAAAGATCTCTACCAATTACCAAAATTATTTTAAAACTTTACTTATATATGCCCCCCCTGTCCCCTGAAATGTTACACATGTCTCTGTGGAACTTGTGCCTTTAAAAAGCAATAATAACATTTACAAAGTAATTGAGCTGTAAAATAGCTGACACTGACTCTGTGCTCTTGTGCTGCTCTCAGCGATTGAGCAGAGCTTTGATCAGGGTGAAAATGCCAATCGGACGTCAGTGGACCTGAGGATCAGGAAAACACAGGTAGGCTCCCCTCAGCTGGAGGAAAGGCAGGGGGTCCTGGCGGAGGAGGAGCTCAGCTGTTCTGAGCTCATTTCAGAGCTCGGTGCTGCTTTCTTGGGCTCTGAGTGCCACTGTGAGTTGTAGTACAGAAATGGCCCTTTCTGTCACCCCTGTCTGCCCCTCACTGCCCCATCTGTCCCTGTCTGACACCCCTGTCTGCCCCTGTCTGCCCCATCTCTCCCTCCCTGATGCCCTGTCCCCATGTCTGTCCCTGTTTGTCCCTCCCTGATGCCCCTGTCCCCGTGTCTGTCCCTATTTCACCCCTATCCTGCTGTCCCTCTTTCACCCCTGTCCTTGTGTCTGTCCCTCCCTGATGCCCCTGTCCCTGTCTCACCCCTGTCCTGCTGTCCCTCCCTGATGCCCCTGTCCCTGTGTCTGTCCCTCCCTGATGCCCTATCCCCATGTCTGTCCCTGTCTGTCCCTGCTGTTCCTCCCTGATGCCCTGTCCCCGTGCTGTCTCTCTGTCACCCCTGTCCCCGTGCTGTCCCTGTCTCACCCCTGTCCCCGTGCTGTCCCTGTCTCACCCCTGTCCCCGTGCTGTCCCTGTCCCACGCTGTCCTGCTGTCCCTGCAGCACTCGGTGCTGGCACACAAGTTTGTGGAGGTGATGACGGAGTACAACGAGACGCAGACGCTGTTCCGGGAGCGCAGCAAGGGCCGCATCCAGAGGCAGCTGGAGATCAGTGAGTGACCCCCTGCTCCCAGACCCACCAGTCACTCCCTGTCACTGCCCCCTGTCGCCCTGATTTTTTAAGATTTTCTGAGCTTTCTGCTGTTTACATTCTTGTAAGGCACTTTCTCACACAATTTCTGTAGATAACTCCTTGGTTTGCATTCCTTTATGGAGGAGGAGACATTTGATGGGCTGGTGGTTCGTCCAGTGTCATTGGAGAGGTGGCACTGTCACCCTCCAATCCACTGTCACTTTTGGAAATCTATGAATGTTGGAGTCAGGAAATAAACGTTCCCTTTCCCTTCACCCTGAGAGCAGCAGTGAGCGTTGGTGCTCTTTCGTGTCCCATAGTGACAGCCCCCTGTTCCTCATTCACTCGTGTACAAAGCTTCAGAGGTCCTGGACAGCATCTCACAGGCTGTGACAGGAAAGAATCAGTTTTACTGTGTGGCACAAACTCCTTGTTATTACTCTTTCTAGAACAGCTGTAAAGAAAAGAGAGAAAACTCAATCATTTCCTTTGGATTGAAAATTATTAAAGAAATCATCTTTTTCCTTTGCTTCATTTACTTCCAATGTTGCAGCTTTAAATGAAGCATCAAGAAAAGCTGCATTCTGAAACAGCAAGTGTTATTAAAAGCCATTCCAAAATTAACATGCCTAACAGGATAACAGCTCTTTTTATGTGGTTCCGTTTTTGTCTACAAGGACACTTCACCTGGCACAAAATCACTGCTGCTGTTACATGTGCTTTACTCATTTGTTGACTGACTCACATACGACTTACTTCCAGTCCATTATTAGGAGTATTTAGAAAGCTTCCTGACTTCACTTTGAAGCACAGTATCTAGCTTGGAAGGTGTCTAAAAAGTGCCTGAAATTAGTCCTTTTTTAAATGTGCCCTATAGAAATGAATATATACATTGTTGAAACAGGGAATGCAAACAGGGGAACTGGCAAATTACAAGAAAATCTTGCTTTTTGTGTGCTTTTCAAATCTGTCATTAGCCTCTCATGCTAATTGCTGTTTTTATCCTAGCTGGGAAGACCACCACTGATGAGGAGCTGGAGGAGATGTTGGAGAGTGGCAATCCTTCCATTTTCACTTCTGATGTATGTATTCCTGGCCCATTTCCTCTCCCTGCCCTGCTGCCCGCTCCTGGGAGGGCGCTGGCACTCAGGCGTGTCCCTGTCCCCTCCCTTTGTCCCCAAGATCATTTCAGACTCGCAGATCACCCGGCAAGCCCTGAACGAGATCGAGTCCCGCCACAAGGACATCATGAAGCTGGAGTCCAGCATCCGGGAGCTGCACGAGATGTTCATGGACATGGCCATGTTTGTGGAGACTCAGGTACCTGGGGCTGCTCAGGCACACCCGTGGCTGGGCTGCCTCACTCTGCCCTCTGCCATGGGCATGGCAGTGGGTTACATTCAGACAGTGCAGGTTTAGAGTGAATCTGTGGTTAAAATACATGGAAATTAATCCCTGGAGGTTCCCGTGGACAAATTGACCATCTCAGTGTCCTTATGCTTTCAATAGCTGAGCGCAGACTTGCCTTGCAGGCAGTATATTTAATATTTTCTCCAATATGATTAATTGCAATACGCTGGAACACCTTTGGGCATGTTTAAGTAAGAAAAGCTGCCTTGTGGAACAGTTAATTCCTTGGGGATTTCGGATTCTCAGGCACCATGGAGTGCAGGTGTGTCAGCAGGGCTGTGTGCACCGTGCACTTCGTGCAGAAGTGCAGTTCTGTGCTCACCAGCATGGATGTGAAGGGCCTGACGTTCCCTCAAGCCATCTCTTGTACTCATGAGCTTCGTCTTGGCACCTACATAAATCTGTTCTACTTTTAGTCTTTCAATACCAATTATCCCACAGAAGTGTTCTTAACCTCGATCTTAAAATGGTTTGACTTCTGCAGGAAAGGGAAAAGAATGGTGTTAGAAGAGAAACTTGCCTGAGAAGCAAGTTAGAGGAACTTGCCTGGTTTTGGCAACTGGGTTTGTTCTAGAAGTCCTCTGTTGCTTTGATGTTAAATATTCAGCCAAGAGAACGTGGTAGCAGGTTTCTTTTGAATTACACACGAGCAGAAGTTACTTGTGCATCATTCTGTAATGCTTTGCTGTTTACTGCTGCTGATATTTCTTCTGATGGACAGAGACACAGGTAACAGACTTGCTGTCACCTTTCACCATCCTCCATTCCACTGCCAAACGCCATTCCTCATGGTGAATTTGAGTTTGTCATGCCCTGGCACCCATCCCTGAGCTCTGGGAGCTCACGTGTGTGAGTTAGACAGCTGCAGGACCTTGTGTGGAGGCAGGGAGCGTGTGTCCTGTCCCCCTGCAGCCACTCCAGGGCTTTGTGGTCCCCGTGTGCCACTCAGCTGTGGCTGCTGGAGCGCCTCCACACCAGGCATGTCTGCAGGGGCTCGCTCCTTGTTCCTGCACGAGGAGCAGCTCGCTGCCCTGCTCATGAACATCCCTGGTTTGCTCAGAGCTGGAGCCCTTGCTTCTCGTTCCCTTTTCCCTTCACATGCCAAAGCAGACTAAATGCCATCCCCAGTGTGTGCGTCATTGATTGTGGAAGCGTTCTTGATGTTCTGGAGCCATTAAACAGAGATCCGTGCATTGCAGTAACCTGGCTTTCCCTCAAAATCTCGTTTTCAGGGAGAAATGATCAACAACATAGAAAAGAACGTGATGAACGCGACAGATTATGTGGAGCATGCGAAAGAAGAGACAAAAAAGGCAGTGAAATACCAGAGCAAGGCACGCAGGGTATGTTGTCTCTCTGTGATTGCGCTCGGCGCTGCTTTAGTTTAGCTCAGCAACATCTCCCCTGTGCCTGACTCTGCTGCAGCTGGTGCTGCAGATCTGTACCAGCAGCAGAGCACAGGCACTGGGCCTGTGGGAACAGATCAGCAGCTCGTGCCCAGCTGAGGGTCTGCTCACAGTGCTCCACTCAGAGCTGCCATTACAGAGTGCAGAAACCCCAAAAGAAGAATTTTTGTATTATTCCAGTGGATAAATTCCCATTTTTTCTCATCAGCTTTCACAATGCATTAAGTCATTCAGATTCTAAATAACTTTAATAGTTTCTGGCTGTTTATCACAAATGAACTTACTTGAATTTAAGGCTATAAAATCCATTCGCTAGCAGAAAAAAATAAAAGTTCTTTTGCTTAATAGGCTTACTTTTAAAAAATTGTGCTTTGATTTTTAATTTCACAGATAAATTGGGGGGATCTTCCCTCTGGAAAGGGTGTGGCATTGTGCCGTGACACTGAATTTGTGGAGGGCTTGAGTTCAAAGCAAGGTTCTGGCACTTTCCAGGGCGCTTGCTTTGTTTCAGTATCTTTCTTCCCATCAGACACCAAATAATATATTCTGATATCAGACTACTAAGTAGTTTATTTTTGCATTCCAATTTCCCTTCTGATGTGCTGTGCAGTTGGGTGCGGCTCGTTCTGGTGAGCTGGATTTGAGGGAATAATTCATTTTCTGTAGATAGAGATCTACACAGAGATAACACCCCTGATCCCTCACAAAAGCCCTTTTCAGAAGTGTTCGAAGAGCCCACTTAATGTCTGTGTAAATGGGGCTTGTATCATCTCTGATAACTGTAAGGCATTAATCACGAGTTTACCTGTTCAAAAACCTTAATCCTTACATTTGCAAGATTATACAGAAATTAATCTCAATTTAAGAATACAGGAGGCTTTAATAACAGTGCTTGTGGATCTAAAAGCTACTTGAAAAATTGAACGTAAATGCAAGTGTTGATGTGCTTAATATTTACCATCGCTTGTTTTTTTGACAGAAAATGGTGATAATTGTCATTGTGTCAGTGGTGTTGATTGCCATAGTAGCTCTGATAATTGGTTTGTCTGTGGGTATTCGGTGATGCTTGGATAACCTCAGCATGCATGGCTTCCTGCCACTGTGGCAGTAAGTAACTAATCAACTAATTTGGCTCTCGTTTTCTCCCTGCTGTTCTGCTCCCCTTCAGCCTGTGCAGTGCCCTGCTGGCCCTGCTGTGTCGTGCTGCAGGACCTGTGGCAGGTCCTGTGAGTGCTGTGGCTGCGCACAGCCACCCTGCCCAGGGCACCCAGCAGCCGGGGCTGGCTCCCAGCCCTTGCAGTCACTGTTCTTGTGCTCAAAGTTCTCATCAGCAACAGTCCGGAGTACGGAGCACCCCTGGGACTTTACCCAGTGGGGGTTTCTGAGGTTTTAAGCAGTTTTTAAAAAGGAGATGTCTGTTATGGCTTGGAGCCCATCTTCAGATGCCTTCCCCTGAAACTGTTTATTGATGCTAGCCTGGGTGAATCGGTGGCAGATAACAGTGTGCAGCACAGGGGATTCCTTGTGTTCGTGTTTCTGCTGCAGTACAGAGCCAGTTCTGGCTCAGACAGTGCTCAGCCAGCTCAGCAGCTGCCTGCCCTGGCTGCAGCAGCAGTGCAGCTTGCAGCGTGCACAGTCCCCGAGCTGCACGCAGAGCACCAGCAGCAGGCCCACTTCAGACAGCTCCTCAGAAATTCACATTTCTGTACTAACACCCTTTAACACCCAGGTTTGTGGCTGGGGCTGGAGACTCTTCTCAGCTCTGGGTCGTGGGTGGGGGCAGGATTCCCTGTGCCATTCCCTGCAGTCAGAAACACCTGCCCCAGAGTCACCCCTGAGGCATTTGCACAGCAGCATCTCTCCACTTTAACCCCTGCAGCCCCTCTGAGCCGTTGCCTGCTCAGTGTTCTCACTGACCTTCTGGTGAATTCCACTGGGGTGCAGCTGTGAGGGCTGGAGCAGGCTGCAAATATTTATCCAAGGAGGGTGGCAGCGAGCAACTCCTTAGAGCTGACCCACATCTGTTCCCAGCGATGTTTACAGAAGTTGGGCATGAGTAATAACCAACATTCTGTGAAGGAAAATAGAGAAATGTTGCACAGATGGCTCTGTCTTGTGACTGTGGTTACACGTGTGTTAGAAACAGGAAATCATAGCAGTGATTATTCCTTAGAAGGAGAATCCCAGCACTCAGCCTGGGTGTCAGTCTTGCTGTGGCTCTGAATATATTTAATTCTGTCTCTGACAAAGTATTTCAATCTTAACTTTTCTCTCTCTTCCCTGCAGAAATTGATGTTCATAATAATATGTGTAACTGTATTGCTTCTGATACTTGGAATTATCCTAGCAACAACTCTGTCCTAGCAAGCACATTCCAAGAGTTACCAGCCTTCAGGAACTCCAAACCATCTCCGGTAAAACCAAACCTTTCCACAGATGATGCCTTACCTGTCCCACCATGATGACCTGTCACTAATGGCTAGAAATGAAAGCAAAATCACTCCTGATGTTTACTCACAAATGAAGATCAGAATGCCTTAGGGGGTGTGTGGATTTTACAGCATCAACTAGACACCTGTGAGACTGAAACTTGGTTTTCATCTACAGTAACTTAGGTTTTTCACATCTCAGTGTTACAGTGGAAGTAGGGAGTTGAGAGACTATTGAGTTTTGAGTGTTTGGCTTTTTTTTCCTGTAGCTAACCCAACTCTAATCATGACTTTAAGTACCTTGCCAGTGCTGCCTTTGTTAGCACTCTTGTGAATATTTTTATGACATGTAGCCTTGTGTTTAAGTGTATTAATTATTTAGTCACCTTAAACCTATTTAAGCCTTACGCTTTTTCTCCAACAAGTGCTAAAATATCTTATCCTGAAAAGACTACTCCTTTAACTGCCTGGTGCGTTACTTGAGAAGAAAAACAGAAAAAGCTTTTTTACACTTGCCAGGTTTTTTTTTTTTATTTTTTCTGTCAAGGTTAACTGCTTTAAATACTTCCTTCATGGTTAATAAAAAGTGTGTTGCAACATTTCTGGTAAAAGCACACAGCTCTGAAACGCCGCGTTTGCACTCGGGCAGGTAATTTCACAGGTAGTTCTTGTGCAGAGGAAACTGACGGATCAGTTTAGCCTTACTGCTTACCTGAACATGACAGAAATGACTTCATAAAGCCAAATCAAGTTTCTTGTTCTGGAGTTTGCTGCTGTTGATGCGTGAGCACAGCACAGGGGGATGAACTGCCCCAGAAGAGCCTGAAACTCAAACTAAGACACTGATTTGTTATGGAACGCGTGTGGCTGTAACAAGGATGAAGTGTTTGGGTGTGCACGTGCCTGTTGTGCCAGCTGGAGGCTTCAGAGCATGCAGATGTACCCACATAACTGCATTTAGCGTTACAGGTTATTTTTGTATTTCTGTGTGTAAAGTATTTGTAACTCGGGTTTGTGACTCCTCGTTGTTTAAGCATATCCATGTAGATATGTAGATATATTTACACTCTAGGAGAAGTGGAGGAGAGGGTAATTTGTGCCTTTTTAAACATAGTCTAAAACTGCTCATAATGTTTTCAGATACTCAGCTCTCACGTTGACTGCAGTAACTCAGTCCTGCAAGTTTAGAATCCTTAAACTTAGGTTTTGTTGGAAGTGTCTGAGATCAAAGTTACTCACAGGTGAGAATTCAGACTTCACAAAATCCAGCAAAGTTTACACTTGCACGTGTGGATATTCCTGCTTTGCTGCCCAGGTATACTGTGAATATGCTGGAGCTATTCAGATGTCAAACATGTTTAAAAAAGAAACCAAATACCGTTGTTGTTATTGTTATTATTGGTCTCTTCACAAGTCAGCCATAAAGAAGTCGCTTGAAAAATTCGGCTTCAACAATGAACAAAAATTTCTTTTACCTCTGAGTCCAGAATGCTCACTGATGTTTGTGAGGAAGTTTACATGCAAAGTAAGGAAGGATTGGTGGCCTTAATGCTCATTCTAGGTAAATATATTTTATTCTGTAGTTTTCTAGATTTTTATCAGTAAATATTATTTATACAGATATGCGAATTAGATGGGGGGGAAAAATCACTCCTGCTGTTTTCCAGCTGGTTATAAACTGACCCTCAAAATCCTGTCCTGTTGAATTTTTTCTCTGTAATGCAGTAATCTGCCCATCAAGACCAGAAATTTGAATAGGCTACTCCACAGTTTTTACTTCTTGTTGAACAGCTGCCTCATTGAGTTTGTTTTAAAGCAAAACAGACCTTTTCACATGAACCTCTTTGTTTGGAGGTGGGAGGGGAGTAAATCTCTAACCTATGCACTAATAAACTCATCAGCCACTCTGCTGTGTCTGCTGTGTGTCCCTGGGGCCCCGGGGGCGTTCCAGAAGGGTTTGAGCCAGGCTTACATCAAACACGGGGTGAGGTGGCATCTTCTCTGCAGCTTCTTACCAAAAAAGGTGTGGAGGTAGTTGTGGAGAAAACAATGGGAAATGTTAATTAAGCTGTGCCCATGGTGGGGGATTTTTAGAGAAATGTTGAGGTAGCAAACACCAAGGCTGCGTTGAGTGAGTGCTCTCTGCATGGGGCTGGGATGGCACCCCTGGAAACAGCCCTGGCACCCCTGAAACCGCCCTGGAAAAGCTGGAAACAGCCCTGGAACTCCTGGAAACAGCCCTGGCACCTCTGGAAACAGCCCCTGAACCTCTGGAAACAGCCCTGGAGCCCCTGGCATAGCCCTGGCACCCCTGGAAACAGCCCTGGCACCCCTGGCAGCAGCTGTCACCGTGCAGGGCAGCGGGGCTGGGCTCTGCTGTCCCCCGGTGCCAGCTGCAGCCCCGGAGCTCCCCCGAGCCTTCGGCAGTGGCAGCAGCTCTGGAGAGGCACTCGCAGCTGGGCGCTGAGGGGCAGAGTACTCGTGGAGTAAAGGTTTTCACAAAGGGCAGCACACAGAAATGGAAAGCACTGACAAAACCTGTCAAAACCGCTGTGTTGGGGCTCTGAGGAACGTGGTTGGCACTTCAATCCGTTGTGCTGCAGACAGGGGAAAGGAGGATTTCAGTGTTGGGGTAAACAGTTCCTAGAAAACGGGCGAGTTACGATGCAAACAGCCACCAAGGCGTAGCCCTAAGCAGGAAGGAGACCTGGATTATTCTGCATACCAAATGGTGTTTACTGTGTCCGTTCTGCTGGGAGAACGTGACCCTTGGCTGGGTCAGGCTGTGCCAGGTCCTGTCAGCTGAAAGGGAATCAGGACAGGTTAGGCTGAGCTTGAGTGGCTCAGCTGAGAGAGTGCCCGGGCAGAGGTGCTGCTCCTGCAGCAGCTCACTCAGTCCTTGTGTGTGGTGTTTTGAACTCCATGGATTTGGTGATTTGGCTGGCGTTGCACAGAGCTCTCCTGCTTCTCTTCTTGAAGGGGTTTTGGGTTTTTGAGCTTGCACAGCCCTCAGCAGCGTTTCTGCCATCGGGGGAGCCTGCTGAAGGTTTATGCAATTGCTTTGATCTGTCAGTCAGCATTTCCCCTGCAGAGGTTCCAGAGGTTTCCCAGCAGCTCTCCCCACCCAGCTGCAGGAGCTTGGCCACGATGCAGGTGAGGTGCACTGGGGGAACGTGGGGAGATTCCTGGGAGATTCCTGGGATATTCCTGGGATATTCCTGGGATACTCCTGGGACATTCCTGGGAGATTCCTGGGATACTCCTGGGACTTGCCAGGCTGGCTCTTTGGTCCCTGATCCAAGCCAGGCTGCTGGGCAGGAGGGAGCTGGCCCGTGGCTGGGCTCTGCTTTCCATTCATTTCTGGGTTTTACATTGGGAAGGTGGAAAGCAGAGCCCCTGACTGCTGCCGTGGGGCAGACAGAGCCATTCCGTCCAGAGCTGCCTCTCAGCTGTGTGCACTCCATGCTGCAAATTTCAGTGGGATGGGAGGGCCCTCAGAAAACACAATTAATTGTAATTGTGTTCTTGCAGGCCTTCCCTGGGATTTCTGAGTTAAGCACAGCTAGCAGCCTGGAGCTGAGTCCAGGGAGCAGCTCTGATCTGAAGTGTTTCAGCGAGAGCAATTAAGCTCCAGTCCCCTCTGCAGCACCAGCTGAGAGCTGCGAGCAGGGGAGCCTGGCTGAGCAGCCAGCAGGCTGAAGAAAGAAATACACTCATCAAAAAATCCCAACAAACTGCTTTTCACCATCTGAGAAGCTGCAAAAACCCATTTCAAAGCATCCTGGGTCCCAATCAGTGCATGCAAGCGCACACTGCATCCCCAGCTCACACGCTCGCTCTGCTTTTGATTTTCCCTTTTGGCAATTTATTCAGAGAGGAGTTAGTGGGTAGAATCTCAGAGGAGAATAAAAGCCAGTGTTTTGGGAGCTAATGAAGTAATTATCTAAAGCATTATTTACAATGATTATTTAGGAGATAATGAGACCCTTTAATTATGTTTGTTCTGCATAGCTGGCCGTTCAATAATTCAGGGTGTTGCCATACAATTTTCTCTATGTTTACTTTGCACATTTTTTGTTTAGGAAAATGTCCCATTTTTGTGCTGTGTGAAGCTCGAATCTGGGCCCTTTTCTGGGCGTTGTTTGTCACATGAGGATCACTGCTCCGCTCGGCTGGAGCAGGGCTTTGGGGCTCTGCAGTGGCACGAGGGACAGAAGAAATGAAAGGTGGGATGGAGCTGTGCCTTTAGAGGCTGCTCTGGCTCTGTTCTGTAAAGGCACCGCTGGAACATTTCCATGCATTCGTTTCTCCTCTGGTGTTCTGTCAGCATTTCCCTCTCTGGAGCTGGAGCTTGCCTTGCAGTTTGTTTTCAGCTGGGCAGCCGTGGTGGGCATCTTTCAAATGCGAGGCTTTTAAAAAGAGCTCGTTTGTGTGGGGGAAGTTCAGAGCATCACTGACCTTTCAGCAGCCAGTGAAACTTTCACACGGGCTGCCGAAATAAACAATTCTCCTCAAGCACGCGGTTAGCAGAGCCCAGAGAGTGGGGCTCCGGGGGAGAGGCTTCTGTGAGCGCCCTCCTGCAGCAGGAGGCGAGGACGGGCAGAATCCAGGGCCGTTTGTTTAGGGTGCAGTCAGCTCCCGCAGGGATCTGCCCCTGCCTCCCGAGCTGCTGCAGGGTTCGCTGAGCTCCTCTTCCTGTCCCCGCGCTAAAACCAGTCCCGAGCTGCCCTCCGAGTGCTACCCCGGTTTTAGATGAATCCCTTTACGTGTGGAAGGTGCGTTTAGGCTGCTCCTGCAGGGCAGAGCTGCTCCTCACCACCGATCCGCACAGTCCCTCACGGCCGCTGAAGGCAGGACTCAGAACAGTTCACCCAAAATCGGCTTCAGAGCCACCCAGGAGCCGCAGCGAGTCCGCACGGCGGCTTTTCCGAGGGCCCGGGGACACGGAGAGAGCGGCACGTGTGCCAGGGAGAGCCGGGGCTGGGGGAGTTCGGGGTTCAGTGCTGGGGTTCGCTTTTGGGGTTCAGTTTAGGGGTTCAGTTCTGGGGTTCAGTTTTGAGGTTCAGTTTTGGGGTTCAGTTCAGGGGTTCAGCTTTGGGGTTCAGTTCTGGGGTTCAGTGCTGGGGTTCAGTTCTGGGGTTCAGTTCTGGGGTTCAGCTTTGGGGTTCAGCTTTGGGGTTCAGTTTTGGGGTTCAGTTCTGGGGTTCAGTGCTGGGGTTCAGTTCTGGGGTTCAGTTTTGAGGTTCAGTTTTGAGGTTCAGCAATCCTGCCCTGCTCCACGCAGCCCCAGGTCTGCCCTGTCTGCAGGACAGGAGAGAGCTCTGCCCAGCCCAGGCTGACAGCTGGGCACACTTGTGCTCCCTTGACTTTGAAGCTATTTATAGAGAGATTTTGTCAGAGTTCCCATGTATGCAGCTCTCCCTAATGGACTTTTGGGCATGGTTTTCCTTCCAATGTGAGGCAAATAAAACCATGGAACAAACCAGCCTCAGAAACAAAACATAAACTCACAGGACAATAAAAGGCAGCACGTGTTGACATGTATTTTAAATCACAGCCAATATATTTATGTTTTTAATCCCTAAATAACAGAAACTTCAGGTGAGATTGAAGAAAATAAAGGCAGAATCTCAGTTGCCCTGCAGTCCAGCTGAGCTCACAAGCCCACACCAGGGCTGGGCTTGGATTCCATTTCTGCTTTCTGTGTTGTGCCTCCTCAAAGCCAGGTTCATTGCTAAGGCAAGCATGTGCTGAGCAGGGTGACTCAGACCTGTGGGCCAGGATGCTTTTCTTGGGTTTCCACTGAGCATTCTTTCATCCTACACAGATATAAATAAGTGCCCTTGATGACTTCCCTACCATTTATACTAGAAAAGTGAATGTGGCATCATTTTAATTGCATAAAAAGATCTTTTCTGTGCTTGAAGGGGAGCTGTTTCATTAACATCTGCTGTAACCTGAGAAGTTCTGCCCTCACAGTGCCACAGCACGGTGCAGCAGGGCACAGGAGGAAGAGCAAAGCTGAGCTGATTGGCTGTACATGATCAGTGACTGGATAATTCTGAGATCTGACCAGAGAAAAGAACAAACCCCAGCTCCTTTTCCCAAGAGACCTTCTTGCTTGGCAGTGCCAGGTTCTCCTTCCCTCAGATGTGAGACCCACACTCAGATGGGACTGAAGCCTGTCCTGCTGCCCGAGCAGAGCCAGCCTGACTCACCAGAGAGAGAGAAGATGAAAATAAGGGTGGTGTGCCTGGAAAAAAGAGATCTCCCTCTCTGTTTGCCCTGTGGGAGCGGTCTTGGTTACACAAGATTAAACGTTATGTAAAGTGAAAGAGCAGCTGCTCTGCCAGGGCCTGCAGCCAGCCCAGAGTGAGGGGCAGGGGCATCTCCCAGGGCAGCAGAGAGGATCAGCATCCCCGGCCTGGAGAGAGGAGCCAGCCCTGGCCAGGAGAGAAGAGCCAGCCCTGGGGCAGGAGAGAGGAGCCAGCCCTGGGGCAGGAGAGAGGATCAGCATCCCAGGCCAGGAGAGAGGAACCAGCCCTGCTGGACGGGGCCGAGCTGCCCTGGCTGAGCTGGCCCGGGCAGCGCAGCCCCGGAGGGGAAGGGAGGGGAAGGGAAGGGAAGGGAAGGGAAGGGAAGGGAAGGGAAGGGAAGGGAAGGGAAGGGAAGGGAAGGGAAGGGAAGGGAAGGGAAGGGAAGGGAAGGGAAGGGAAGGGAAGGGAAGGGAAGGGAAGGGAAGGGAAGGGAAGGGAAGGAGTGAGGTGCAGCCCGGCACAGCGCTGGGAGAAAGCGCTGCTTCAGTTTCCTCCTGTTCCTCCGTGCCCGCAGCCGCCGAGCCGGCCCGGAGCCGATGTCCGCGGGCGGTGGAGCACGGACAGGATTGTCCCGGGTGAGCCCGGGCCCAGCCCGGGCAGGGCTCGGTGGCCCCGAGAGAGCCCGGGAGGCAGCAGCGAGGAGCCGCGGGCAGGCACGGACCGGCTCGGCACGGACCGGCACGAACGGGCTATGGGCTCAGCACGGACCGGCTCGGCACGGATTGTCTCGGCAACGGACCGGCTCGGCACGGATCGGTTCCGATAGAACAGCGGGCTCAGCACGGATCGGCTCGGCACGGACCGGCTCGGCACGGATCGGCTCGGCACGGACCGGCTCGGCACGGACCGGCACGAACGGCTGTCGGAGGCGCGGGAGCAGCAGCGCTCGGTTGCCATCCAGCGGCGAATCCATCGGCGTCCCCAGAGCCACCAGCGGGGTGGCCGGGGAAGGGACAGGGAAGGAAAGAACTGTCAGCTTTTCCTTCTGCCAGCCCCATCCCGACCCCTGAGACTGATCAGGCAAGACTGGCTCTCACTCGCTCACAGCTTGAATGAAACGTCTGAGGAAGGAAATTTTCAAATAAAGCACTCAGCTACCATTTTTGAAAGCGTTTGAATTAAATTCTTCCCCTCAGACAAAGCTTTAGCAAGAATGACATGAAAAAGGAAAAATGTGTTTTCTCCTTCCCAGGCTGTCAACTCCTCATCTTCCCTGGCACTGGCATCAGTGACACTGCTGTCATCACAGAACAGCACCAGGACACGGCCGCCAGAGCAGGAAAGGCACTTGGTCAATGCTCGGTCTCAACATCTGCACAAATCAACAGACAATCCCAGAGCATGCACCATCTGCAGATCCAGCTGCTGCAGGGGACAGCGAGGAGCTCCAGCATCAGCTGGGGGGCCTGAGGGCAGTCAAAACCCCGTTCTATTCTTGATATCCAATGTGCTGGTACAGTTAAATAGTTTAACTGTATTATTATTTTGGTTACAGTGAAAATAGTTTATTGATGGGCGTGCCAAACCCAAAACATTCACCTGCCCGTTTCTCATCCAAACAGGTAATTATTTACCCAGCATCAAACACCAGCAGGCTGTCCTGCGTGCAGCCGTGTGGGTCTGAATCCACAGCACTTCTGGTTTAGACTCGAGGCTTCCCCTGAGGAGAAGAGCTGGTACTTTGGGGTGCTCTGTGCCACTCCTGGACCTTGTGTTTCTACCCAAGCTCTTGCTGGCATTGTCCTGGACTGATTTGTGCCTGCCAGCAGCATCTCCGAGCCCTCTGCCCAGCAGCAAACCCCGTGAGAGGGATGAATTCAGCTCCCGAGGGCCCAGCTCGTGTCCCACCTGCCCTGGCTGGGTCAGAGGAGCTCCTGAGCTGTGTCACTGTCCCCCTGTGTGTGGCAGGAGGGGAATGCAGAACTGCCCGTGCTGCTGGGGCAGGGGCACACGGAGGGGCTGCTGAGACCCTGCCAGCAGAGCTGCTGAGGCTGCAGAGACAGCTCTCCTTCCTCCCCGGGCATCCCTGGCAGCACAGGTGAGCTCAGAGCCAGCTCTCCTCCATCCCTGGCAGCACAGGTGAGCTCAGAGCCAGCTCTCCTCCATCCCTGGCAGCACAGGTGAGCCCAGAGCCAGCTCTCCTCCATCCCTGGCAGCACAGGTGAGCTCCTCCAGGGGCTTTCCAATGCAAAATGGAGCTGGGGAAGGGAGGGCTCATCACCTTTGGTTTACTGAAACAACACCCTGCAGGACTGGCTGTTCATGCACTGGCTGCCCAGCTCTTAGGACATCTTTTAAATAATTGCAATTCAGAATAAATGCAGTTCAGAAGGACTGGAGCCCGTGAAAAGTGTCAGAGTTGCAATGGTATTTCCCGGAGCCCTTATCACCTACAGAAAGATGTTTTGCTCTCCCTCCTGCTCCAGAGTGTCTGTCCCAAGGGAGGGCCATCCTCTGGGGGTTGTCCTGGGGGATTCCACGGCACACAGAGCTCTGACTCCCTTTCTGCTCTCAGCAGAGCTGCTCTATGTGTTACGTGTGCTCTTACATGCCAGTAGCCATCAACAGCACAACTGCAGCCAGGAAAAATTATTATCAAGCTACACACTCAATGCTGGTATTCGGCCACACAAACTACCAAAATAATAATGAAATGTTTACGGTAATAAATCCTAACTTCTTACAGCTCCAGTAAAATGTCAGTTCTCGTCTGCTGTGGCATAACAAGTTGCATATGTCAAATTTTTATGACTCAAATTGCTAAACATGTTCTTGAGATAAAGAATATGTTTTAAAACCTTCCTAGCAGTGAGTCTGCACGGGTAGTTTAAAGAACTACTTGCTGTTTTACTTTCAGAATGACTTAATCAAATTTACTCATGCAGTTTTGCATATTTTTGCAAGCAGGCTTTCAGAAAGTTTATGGTAATTTACATCTTTTATCCCTGCGTGTAGCCACACCCCTGCACAGACACTCACGTTCCAAACCCACCGTGACAAGGGAGGAGCAGAGCTCAGCGTGGCACGTCAGTAGCACCATCTCACCCTGATCTGACAGACTTCCAAGTGCCAGGTTGGCCTGGTGCATTTTTGTTTTGTTTGTACGAATGCAGGCAGAGGAACAGCCACGTTCCTGCAGTCCCCAGCCTGGCAGGGCAGGTCCCCAGAGCGTGCCAGAAGGAATATTCTGGTGCAGCTGACCTCTCGAGCTGCAGATCTGAGCTGGGGCTGGAGCACGGTGTGCTCAGTGCTGGTACTGTCAGAGGGAACGTTTCGGTTTGAAGCTGCCATGTAGCTCAGCTGAGGGGAGAAATCTGACTAGCCAAAATTAGAATAAAAAAAAAAAAAAAGAAAGCCATTTATGGCACAAAGTGGTTATAAAAGTAAGAGGGCCTTGCCTGATGATCAGAGCCATAATCTAATCTGGGAGTGAGCTTTGGCTGGGAGCAGCTTCTCCCTCAGAAAACGCTGGAGTTTTGCTGTTCCTGCTGCAGTCACGAGTGATCTCAGGGAAGGGCACCTGGGGCTGGGATCTGCACCACAGAGGGGTCTTGGGGACCTTGCTTTGAGATTTTGGACTTCTCACTCAGAAGATTCTGGTCTTTCTAGATGGTGCCAGGGCAGATCTGCAGGGAAGGAAGCACAGACTGTCTGTAAACGCTCTCCTCATCTGTTCCTCCTGCCGTGCCACGTCACCCGGCTCACATCTCAGATCTCAGATCTCAGATCTCAGGTCTCAGGTCTCAGGTCTCAGATCTCAGGTCTCAGATCTCAGACCTCAGCTCTGGGTGTTTCACTCACACAGCCAGGGACAGGGTTTTCAGCAGCAGCCAGCTGCTCTGCAGCTCACACTGTGGCCACGATTTAACCCCAAACTCTGAGGAGAAACGTGCTCCAGGCAGGTGGGAGCAGTGCTTTGGGAGCTCTGGGGGCTCAAACAGAAGGGTGGCTGGGAGCTGCTGCTCCAGAAATCCAGACAAGGCCAGGTGGGAGAGATTCCTCAGCTGGCCAGGGACCATCAGGGGTTCACGCTGAGCGTGAGCTGGACATGCAGGTGACACAAAACTTGAGAGAGACCCTCTGAGAATGGCCTCTTCCACGGCTCCTGATTCCTTCCAGAGGAGCATCAGGCGCTGCAGTTCCTGGAGAGCAGGGTACCCCCCGTGCACTTCAACTTCAGAGAGAACCATCGGGCTTGAGGGGAAATCTGCCTTCTTTTGTTAATTCCAGACTTTTCCGAAAATTCTCCTGCTCTTCCTCATTGTGCCTGTGGGTGAAAGCATGGGAGGAAGGCTGGTGTCTGAAAAGGAACTGTAGGAAAGACAGCATTGAATTGAGGGATGTGTTTCTCTAGACACTTTAGCAGGATCCAATAAAATAGTGCCTTGAGAGTGCACTATCTCCTTCCTCTGTAAAACACAAAAAGGAAAATACAGAAATACCACTCAATAAAATTCAGATGTTTTCTTGATGACTTAACCTTCACCAGCCTGGGGGATTCAGTTACGTTGTAGTGAATGCACTCCCAGAGTGATCAGATTCTGTCACATCTCTGCTCAGGAGAAACTAGGAGCAAAACACAACGAGAAAACGACTGAATCTGGGTTTCTAAAATTTGATTTATTGGAAGTCTTCCCCTGTATCCCCTTACAGCGTCTCCCCCTGCCTGCCGGGCAGATGCTGTTGCGCCTTGGGAGTTCTGTGGGAGCGCTTTGCCCCCGTTTGCCGGGAAGAGGAGCGGCAGGACGGCCGGGATGCTCCAGGTAATCCGCCTTAATTCCCTTCTGCATCGGCGCTCCTGCGCCTTCATTGGGCAGGCCGGGCGGCGGAAAAAAACCTGCGGCTCGCATTTACAGTTCATTGGTTCGTGCCAGTAGGCCAGAGCCGAGCCGGCAGCGGATCCTGCGCCAGCGCAGCCCGCGGCTCTGCCCGCAGCTCCCCGGGCGCGCCCGCGGCCCCGGCGCGCTGCGGGCCCGGGCCATGTGAGCGCCGCGGCCCCGGGAAAGCCATCTTGGGCGGCTGCGAGAGCCTGCCGCCGCCTCATAGGCTCGGGGGCGGCCGTGCACGGCGATGATGCTCGCTCGGCTCCCCGCCTGCCCGCCCGCGGGGCGCCCGTGAAGCGCCGGCACCGAGCGCCGCCGGAGCTGCGGCTGCTGCCGGCCCCGGAGCTGCTGCCTCCGACACCGGAGCTGCTGCTGCTGCTGCCTCCGACACCGGAGCTGCTGCTGCTGCCGGCCCCGCTCTGCTCTGCTCGACACCGGAGCTGCGGCTGCTGCCGGCCCCGGAGCTGCTGCCGGCCCCGGAGCTGCTGCTGCTGTCGACATCCTGAGCTCCTGCCTGGCCCCGGAGCTCCTGCCCGGCCCCGCTCTGCTCCCCTCCGACCCCCGGAGCTGCTGCTGCTGCCGGCCCCGGAGCTGCTGCCGGCCCCGCTGCGCTCCCCCCGGCTGGAGCCCGCTCGCCCCCGGCCCCGCCTGAGCGCAGGTACGCGGGGATCGCTCCCGGGAGCGGCCGCGGCTGCCCCGCGCCCTGGGGACGGGATGGGATGGGACGGGATGGGATGGGATGGGGATGCGTGTTCGTGTGCGGGGGCACAGTCCCCTTCCGGCATCGGTCCCTCTTATGGCAGGCAGGCAAAGTTTATTATTCTGCAGCAATTCGGCGATGCCCTTCACTGCATCCTCCCTCCCAGGTGCCGCTCTGAATAATAAAATGTGCATCGTGCACGAGCGCTAGGTAAAGGGATTAAACTCTTGCTAGATTATTCCATCCCCCCTCCGGCTGATGTTTAATCTGATGTCATTTCCCAGTCGCTTTTAGGGTTCCCAATACAATAAAAGCCATTTTGGCCGGTCGGGGGGCCGCGTTTCCGTTCCGTGTCGCTGTCTGTGGGCAGAGCTGGCGGTGGCTGTCGCTGCCCCCAGCCCCAGGCGTGGCGCATCTCCCCAGAATGTGTTTGCTTTGCGAATGGGGATTGTCGTGTCACGGCAAAGTCACCCCCGGCCGCTGCTCCGCACGGCCGCTGCCCGGGCGGGTACGTGCCGCTTGTCGGGCGGCTGAAGCCAAATCACACCAATCGCAAGGAAACACCTCACCCTTCTCCCACCGAGCGGCGAGATTTGCAGATGGATCCGGACAGAAACACTGTGGACAGCAGGGCTGGGGGACGTCTGCTCTGCGGACGAGCGCGCAGAACACAATAATTGCATTTATTATTGCACATTGCCCTAAACACCGGCGAGCTGGCGTGCGGCAGCGTGCTGTGCTCAGCGCTACAGGGCACTGCAGGGCTTCATCGGCCTCTCCCCCAAACTGGAGACGCTGGTGGCGCTGGGCACGGGGGTGTGTCTTTCCGGAGTGATGTGATGGTCGACATTACAGCTGTACGCGGGCTTAGTGCAGTTGTGGCCGAGGAGAATCTCGGGGCACATCACAGCTTTGGTTTTTCTTTTTTAAGCTGCTGCCGCCTGGTTTTTTAGTGGTAAAACGCTGCCTGGGCTGTTTTGCCCAGTGCAGGTGGTGATGCAGGGTTTGTATACAGAATAACTCAGCAGAATAACGTGTTAGTGAGCCTTGGCACTGCATCTGGTAAACACAGAGTCTGCTTCTTAAGGGATTGGATGTATTTTCAGGAAATACTTAAATTCAAAGCCGCTGGTTGTAACATTAGGAATTGCACCAAGTGTTCTGTGGCAGGGGAAGAATACCATGGTGGTTATCATCCAAATAAAAACAAGGAATATTGCTTGGCAAGACGGAAGAGCTGCCTTAAGAAAACGGCATGAAATACTGAAGCACAGACCCAGCAGCATCCCCACAAAGCCAGCGTGATAAAAACCAGCAGTATGTGGCACTGACAGGGAAGTTGCTGTAGTCACTCTGTGTTTTGGCGTTTCTGATCCGGAGGTGTTACATTTTTATCAGAGCAGGCCTTTCAAGTCTGCCCAGCTGACAAATGAAGGAGGTAATTCAGATCAAATATTACAGCTGTCAGCCAGGACTCGCCGCTGCAACAGCCTTGGAAACACATTTGTGCTAGTTCCAGGACCTGAAAGGAGCTTGGGGATTTTGCAGGTGCCTCTTTGTTGTTCCTTTTTGATCTGATGGTCCTGGTCAGTGGCTCTGTGCAGACTGATTTCTTTTTAAAAGGGGAAAGACAGCTCTAAATGAAACCAGTGACGAGGCCGTGCTGTCTGCAGGCTGGAGAGCAGCCCTGGTTTTCCCTGAATGTACCTGAATGGGCCCCAGCCTGCTGAAATACAGCCTGGCTGCGTGCTAGGGGCAGAGGACAGAGGGGCTCTGCTGCTGCAGCCAGCTGGATCTGTCTGTCTCTGCCTGGAGCACCTCTTTGAGACAGGCAGCCTGCTGAAATTTCTAGAATTAAAACCGAGTTACAGCTCTAAAACAGCACGTGGGTTTCAGGGGTAGGAAAAGTGAGGTGGGGCAAAATATGGGGCAGGGCAGTGCCACAGAGTTCTGCGTGAAGATGGTCTGAATAGCTGCTAAGTGCTGCTTTAGTCAACCGCAGCTGCAAGCTCAGAGACCCGAAGCATCTCTCTATAGATGTGACCAGTCCCATGCCCGCACAAGCTGTGGATGAAATTCTGCATCTGCCAAACAAACCTGTGCATCCACACCTGTACGAGCTGTGGATAAAATAAATATATTCATACCTGTGCATCCACACCTGTACGAGCTGTGGATAAAATAAATATATTCATACCCGTATATTCATACCTGTGCATCCACACCTGTACAAGCTGTGGATAGAATAAACACATTCATACCTGTATATTCACACCTGTACAAGCTGTGGATAGAATAAATACATTCATACCTGTATATTCATACCTGTGCATCCACACCTGTACAAGCTGTGGATAGAATAAATACATTCATACCTGTATGTTCATACCTGTACAAGCTGTGGATGTTCTTCTGCACCTGCCCAAGCTGCACAGGTGTGTCTCTGGTTCAGGTGCCAGGTGTCACACACCCGAGTGTGCAGCCACTGCCCTTGGGACAGCTGTGTGAGCCTGAGCCTTAAATCAATGTACAGCACGAGAGTGCTCTTGTTACAAACCCTGGACCTTCCTGGGCTGCCACAAGAGGAACGGCAGCCTGTGGTCACGGGGTAATTAACATCCTCGGCTGTTAGGGGGTGTCAAAGGCCCCGCCACAGATCAGCATCAAACCTGCAAATCACGCTGGCTTTGCTCTGTGGTGAGCAGCTCGCTGGCCATGTCTGTCCTTTCAGCGTTCGTGCTGAGTGCAGCGTGCTTTGACAGTCGAGGCTGTTTGTCATTCCACTGAAACTCTTTCAGGCCCTCATCACTGCCACGAAATATGTCACACCAGCTGAAATTCCTGTTAGTCACGACTTTTCTCCCGGGACTTATTTTTGGGTTATTATTCAGCGAAAGGTTCTGACTAAACTGGAATTTTGTGTAAATGCTTTGTTCCCCCTGCCACAGCCTGCGTCTCCCATTCTGAGGGGATGTCAGGCCGTAGAGACACCAGCTCCTCTCTGGTGTTTGGAAAGCCTCTGTGCCTAGGACAAGGAGCTGAAATTTGGATTTTCTGGATGGCACCTGGTGCCCCTGGTGATCACTGTGCTGCTGGTGCTCTGTGCAAGATGCCAGCCCAGCACAGATGAGGATTGTCACAGAGAGCTGCTGACAGCAGCAGTTCCTCTGTTACAGCAGCACTTGCTGTTAGAATTGAGAAATATATCCCAATATCATGAATAAAAATAGAACTGGAGTGTGGCCACAGCGCTGGGAGGATGCAGCTCCTCACAAGCAGGGTGCAGGACCCCGCTGGGGCTCGGGGTGGGCAAGAGCTCCAGCCAGGCTGCCAGGGGCAGGGGAGCTCAGCGAGGAAGAAGAGGGCTCCAGCCAGGCTGCCAGGGGCAGGGGAGCTCAGCGAGGAAGAAGAGGGCTCCAGCCAGGCTGCCAGGGGCAGGGGAGCTCAGCGAGGAAGAAGAGGGCTCCAGCCAGGGGCTCTGGGCAGGGGAGCTCAGTGAGGAAGAAGAGGGCTCCAGCCAGGCTGCCAGGGGCAGGGGAGCTCAGTGAGGAAGAAGAGGGCTCCAGCCAGGCTGCCAGGGGCAGGGGAGCTCAGCGAGGAAGAAGAGGGCTCCAGCCAGGGGCAGCTGGGGGCTGCAGCCTGAGTGGGCGCTGAGGGTTCTCTGCTCACTGCACCCATCCTGGTGAATGATGTGTGGAGCTGTGTTCATCCTGCAAATGGTGACTGTGAAGCCATTGTAAAGCCATTGTAAAGCCATTGTAAAGCCATTGTAAGGCCAGTGGTGATTGTAAAGCCATTGTAAACCAGTGGTGATTTTAAAGGCATTGTAAACCAGTGGTGACAGCGGAGCCACGCGTGGCTGGGATCCTGGGGGGAATTGAGGGTGCTCCAAAGGCTCCTGGCTCCACACTTTGGCTGGTGCTCATGGTGCTTGATCAGGACATCAGAGTGGGGCTTCAGCTCTGCCACGGATTCTGTGAGTGGCCCTGAGCGAGGCATTTAGCATCTCCTGGGCTCCGTTCACCTTCTGTAAATGGGAATAATAATGAACTCTTTCCACTACATTTTACTTATTTTATCTGCTTGGGAAATGAGATTTTCAGACCAAATGCTGTTTTCTCCATCAGGATGCTGAATCCCAGCAGAGGCTTCTAGATGCTGCTTATAAATCACTTGACAGCCTGCATTGTGTGTTGTTGATCCACGGAAGAATATTGCTGAGTGCCAGAAGAGCTGGAATCAGTTCTGGGGTTTCTGGAATAACGTTTGGTAGCCGGCTTCCCTGTGGTGCTGGTGGGTGTGTCCAGGTTGGAGTGAAGAGCCTCATTCCCTGCTGCTGGCCGTGCTTTGGTGGAAGCATTTACAGGGCAGGTGTCAGGACAAGGGAGTGGGACAGGGGGCTTGATTTTTGCTTTTTAAAATATACATAACTGTCATGAAGGTTTGTGTTACACACGGGCTTGGTTTCTGGAGCAGCAGGCAGTGCTGTGCCCAGGGCTGGCTGTTCCATGAGCAGGAGGAAGGCACTGAGGAAATAACAGCCTGGCACAGATTCTCCTCCCTGCTCTCCTCTCGTGACAATTAGAAACCCTTTCCCAGCTTTCCTTCAGAGTCCATCCTGCAGCCAGCTCCTCTTCCTCGGGGTTTGAGCTGGTGGGCAGCCTCACATGCACCCCTTTCCTTCCATAACTAGTCTGATTTATTTTCTTTCACTGAGGAGCATAAATCATTTTTACAGACAGCCTCACAAAGTTTTTACCCTGGATGTGTGATGGAAAAAATCTACAATTACAAAAAATTACAGTTATACCCCCTCTTGCCAGCGCTGAAAGGAAAATAAGCCTTTCTTAAAACAGGTTAGCTTCTTTAGGGTTGGCTTAGAAAAATCCTACATCAGGGCTAAATTCCTCCAGAACAGGGAGTTTATTCTGGGGCTTTACCTTTTCAGCTGAATATTCCCGTGCCTCCTTACAGAGCTGGGAAATGCTCCTTGTTACCCCCGTGCGGAACACCGGGGTGCCCGTTGGGGTGGGCGTGGGGGAGCCCTGCCCTGGGGGGTTCTCTGGTGTCCCTCGGGCAGGATGGTGCAGATCTGTGCTGGGGGACACAGCACCGAGCCCCGGGCAGGGGCAGGGGCAGGGGCTGGGCACGGCGGGACAGCCGGGGGGCTGGGGCTGGGGCTGGGGCTGGGGTTAGGATTGGGATTGGGGTTGGGATTGGGGTTGGGGTTGGGGCTGGGGTTAGGGTTGGGATTGGGGTTGTGTTTGGGTTAGGTTTAGGGTTGGTTTTGGGGTTGGGGTTGGGGTTAAGTTTAGGGTTGGGGGTGAGGTTAGAGTTAGGGTTGGGGTTAGGGTTAGGGTTAGGGTTAGGGTTGGGGTTAGGTTTAGGGTTGGGTTTGGGGTTAGAATTAGGGTTGGGATTAGAGTTAGGGTTAGGTTTAGGGTTGGGTTTGGGGTTAGAGTTAGGGTTAGGGTTAGGATTAGGGCTGTGGTTAGGGTTAGGGTTGAGTATAGGGTTAGGGCTGGATTTAGGGTGAGGGTTAGGCCTGGGGTTAGGGTCAGGGTTGAGTATAGGGCTAGGGTTGGTTTTAGGGTTAGGATTAGGGCTGGGGTTAGGGTCAGGGTTGAGTATAGGGTTAGGGCTGGATTTAGGGTGAGGGTTATGCCTGGGGTTAGGGTCAGGGTTGAGTATAGGGCTAGGGTTGGTTTTAGGGTTAGGATTAGGGCTGGGGTTAGGGTCAGGGTTGAGTATAGGGTTAGTCTGGATTTAGGGCAGGGTTGGGGAGCTGGTGCTGCTCAGGATGCAGGGCAAGCAGCTCTCAGCTGTCTCTGCCCCAGCTCTACAGGGCTGCTCTGGCCCCGTGCTCTGCGGTTCCCTCCTCTGTGTCTCTCCCCGTTCCCCCTCCTGGCATGGGGTGTCTGTTCTCCCCACCTCCTGCCCCCGTGCTGGGCTCCAGAGCCCTGGGGACGTTCCCTGCCAGCTGCAGGCGTGTGCTCCCTCCCTGCTCCCTTGTTTACTGCCTGCTAATTAAATTTGGTAGGTGGCAGTTTGGAATCTTCGTGGCCTGTCATGTGACTGCTAATGCTCTGCAGATCTCCATTACATAACCTTTAAGTAGTTGGGGAAAATGTGCTTGTGTCATACTGGGCCTGACATAAGGCTGTGTCTGCAGCCAGCGGCCCGACCGGGTTTTTTATGTGGGATGACTGCAGAAATCTTGTGGATGGTTTGTTCTGGCACAAGATTTGTGCCCTGGCTTGTCAGGTCAGCTGTGTTCCCTGTCTGAGCCCCTGCAGGGCCGGGCAGGCAGGGCTGGCTTTGAATCCCAGGTAACGATGGGACCCAGGGTACATGCAGCATGCCAGGAGCCTCCCGCTCTGCTGGGAGCTTTGCTCACCCCAGCTGAAGGGACCCGAGCGCAGGAAGCTGCCCTGTGTCCCCCCACCCCTTCACCTCCCCCAGATGTTAACTGGGCCCTGGTGCTTCCCGCAGAATGAAAGCATGAATCAATACAGCTCAGAAACGCTGCGTAGGGACAATCAATTTTTAATGCTTGCTAATTCATTAGGTTCTGGTTTGCTGAAGGAGCATTTTGTAAACGGCAGCAACGTGTCCACGCACAGAGTAAGAGCTCTTCCTCCTTCCTGCAGGCCAGAACCATCCCCAGGTCACATTTCACACACAGTTCCACACTCTTGGTGCCCAAAACACCCTTGTGCACCCTTGTGCACCTTTATACATCCTTAATACATCCTTAATATACCCTTATCCACACTTATACACTTTTATACATCCTTAAAACACCCTTAGACACCCTTATACATCTTTATACATATTTTTACACCCTTATACACCCTTATATGTCTTTATACATCCTTAATACACCCTTAGACACCCTTATACTCCTTAATACACGCTTGTGCACCCTTATCCATCTTTATACATCCTTACAGACCCTTGTGCATCTTTGTCCATCCCTGTCCCCTCTCCAGTGCACTTTAGGCACTCCCTGGAGCACACAAATCTCGTGCTGGTTTCCTGGCCATGGCCCTGCAGGCTGAGTCCTGTCTGTGGGTTTGGTCTGTCTGGGGCTCTCTGTGCCCCAGAGCCATTTGGAAGGTGCATCTGGATTTTTGTGCTTCCATCACAGCTGCTTCAGGGGCGAAGCCCCCAGGAGTGCTCAGCTATCACTGTCCACACTGTTGGGTTGATGACAGACCTCTCTTACACAAACAGCACAACCAGTGAGTAAACACCAGGGAAATATCCCACTGTCCACTCCGAGAGGTGTGAGAAACAACTGCCATTATTCCCATCATCCGCAATTAAAACCATTTACAAAGAGAGTGGAATTCTCAAACACACCTCAAAGCTCTGGCTTTTTGTGTCAGTGTGGGATTTGTGTCCGGGAAGGATGAGCTGGAACTGGAACAGGGAGAAGAAAGGGCTGTGTGAATAAACCAGGAATTTGGGGAGCTTATGTTATGAAACACTAAAAGAGCTTATTCTTTGTTGTCTGATAGTGACAAAATGACAAGGTAGGTCTGATTTCATCACTAATGCTGACTCAGGCACAGACTCAGTGCTGAGTGCTCCCGTTCAAGCAGCCAGAGATTGCCAGGATGAGGGAAGTGCTCGGAAATGCCAAAAGCTGCTCCTCTTTACTGCAGCTTGTGCACAGCACCTGTCTGGCTGGGCTTTAGCAGCCACCTTAAAAATAAAGAAAAATTTCTTTGTTCAGCTGAGAGGGAATTCTGCCGGTCCTAAAAGCCCTGCTGAGAATCAGGAGGCTGCTGGAGGTTTCTAAGGAAGGGTTCTTTCGGGGAAAATCAGGCCAGGGTTTGCCTTTTTCTTTTCCTAGGGTTTAAAGAGAAAGTGTATTTCAAGACATCCATTCTCTTCCTACATGAACAGTGGCTTGAATTCAGCATGCTGTCTGCTCTGGAAGTTTATTAATGTAATCACTCAGCTGCAGATAGTTGAAACAGGGAAGGAATCAGGCTGGCAGGGAGCCTAATCACAGTGCAAAGCCAGCCCCAGCACAGCACTGTGAACCTTCCCCGTCTGCAGCTCCCCCAGCTCCCCTCCAGTGGGCTTATCCCAGCCTGCCAGCAGACTGTGCAAGGTGGAGGCTGTCAGGAGATGTGGTGCTCTGGGGTTTTTGGTTTATTTTCAGCTGGAAGGATGGATTCCAGTATTTGTGCTGGCAGCTTTCCTGCAGATCTGCTCCGGAGCCAGCCCGGCTGGGTGGGAGCTCAGGGGAGGGTGGGACTGTGCCCATGGAATGAGAGGAGCCTTCAGGCTGGAAACAGCCCCAGGAGCTGAGCACAGCCTCTGACCCACCACCCCTCTGGGTGTGCTCTTATCCTGAGGGGGAGAGGCAGAGCAGGGGCTGGGAGCTGATCCCTGTGACAGGACAGCTCAGCAGAGTCTGTCCCAGCAGAACCTGCCCAGACTGGGACCAGCTCAGCAGAACCTGCCCAGACTGGGACCAGCTCAGCAGAACCTGCCCAGACTGGGTCCAGCTCAGCAGAACCTGCCCCAGACTGGGTCCAGCTCAGCAGAACCTGCCCAGGCTGGGTCCAGCTCAGCAGAACCTGCCCAAACTGGGCTCCAGCTCAGCAGAACCTGCCCAGACTGGGTCCAGCTCAGCAGAACCTGCCCAGACTGGGTCCAGCTCAGCAGAACCTGCCCCAGACTGGGTCCAGCTCAGCAGAATCTGCCCAGACTGGGTCCAGCTCAGCAGAACCTGCCCAGACTGGGTCCAGCTCAGCAGAACCTGCCCAGACGGGGTCCAGCTCAGCAGAACCTGCCCCAAACTGGGCTCCAGCTCAGCAGAACCTGCCCAGACGGGGTCCAGCTCAGCAGAACCTGCCCAGGCTGGGTCCAGCTCAGCAGAACCTGCCCAGACTGGGTCCAGCTCAGCAGAACCTGCCCCAAACTGGGCTCCAGCTCAGCAGAACCTGCCCAGACGGGGTCCAGCTCAGCAGAACCTGCCCAGGCTGGGTCCAGCTCAGCAGAACCTGCCCAGGCTGGGTCCAGCTCAGCAGAACCTGCCCAGGCTGGGTCCAGCTCAGCAGAACCTGCCCAGACTGGGGTCCAGCTCAGCAGAGTCTGCCCATTCCCTTGATGAAGACACCTTCTCATCCATTTTAGCATTCTTGAAGCATCGTTTAAATGAAGCTACTCCAGTGCTTGCACCAGCAGTCAGAAATACAAGATTCTTGTGTGAGGAGGGAGAAAGCAAGAAATGTTTTCTAGAAAAGTTTTTCTATCAGTTATGTCAGAATTTAAGCTCGTGGAGCTCAGTCAGTCCAGAATGCTTTGGACAGACGTGTATTAACAACTTGCACTGGCAGTGATCAAGAATAAGATATCCAGGAGAAACAGAATTTAGTTATAAGGAAAAACACTGCAAGCTTCAAGGAATCCTCTGAGTAACCACGTTCCTCCAAAGATGGAAAGCAGGAAATTGCAACTTTCTCACTTTCATTAAGTGGATCAAAGAGGAGGATAGTTGTGACTTGCATATCAGCAGTTCCACCCTTTGCTGATACAGGATGCAGATGGAGGCCGGAGAAAATCCTGTAACTAATCTTCATATAACTTAACAGGAAAGTCAAAGTAAATTGATTCCTGCTTCCTGGGCTTAATTCTGGACCTGTGATGATAGAGTTATTTAACTTGCCCTCACCCAAAGAGCTCCCCTGGGGAAGGGCAGGAGGCAGCAGCAGCTGCAGGTTCCTGGTGGAAGGAGGGTGTGAGCACGGGTGCCTGGGGTCCGGGAGAGCTTTGAATGGCTCACCACAAAAGCAAGTGGGAATCGAGGTAGATTTGCTGCTAGGCTGGCCAGAAAGGGGCAGCTTCAGCAGCACCACAGGGACCACGAGTAATGCTCAGGCAGGAATAACTTCCAGAACTCAGACGGAGAAAGAAAGCTTTCTGTTTTTAGTGCCTGTCTTGGAGTGGATATAAATTACACCTTGCAGTGCCCATTTCTTCCCTGAGTGTCAGAGGCCCAGACAACTCGAGTTTATACACCTCTAATGATACCCAAAATAATCCCATGAAGATTTAAATTGCCCATTTTGTATAGCAGATGGATTCATTTTTAATTACGAGCATCTTTAATCTCAGTGAGAGGAGCACACGTTGGAAAACGGTCGATGCTGATAAGATGCTGATGCATCATTTATAATTTCCACGCAGACGATCCCGGATTCTCGGAGCCTGAAGGAAGCTGTGTTTCTGTACCGAGGGCTGGCTGCAGAGCGGGCACATCTCTGCCTGGCTGGCCTCCACGGGCTGAGCCGGGCTTTGATGAGCCCATTAGCGCCTGCCCGGCTGCCAGAGCCCCCCCGGCAGCCCAAGCTGTGCCCGCGGAGCTCGGCCAGGCAGGGGAGGCCTGCAGGGCTCAGGGGCTGCAGGGCTGCTCTGGCTGCTCTGGCCTTGGCTGCCTGTGCAGGCACACGTCCAGCAGGGCTCGTGTCTCAGCCCTGCTCTGAGAGAGAAGCGCTCTCTCCCTGCAGGTTCCATTTCTGATTTGGCAGATCCATCTAAACCTGGGGCTGGCAGCGTTTAGAGCAGCCAGCAGAGCCCTGGCAGGGCTGCTGATGGAGCACAGGAGCAGCTCTGCCCCGGCACAGAATGGTTCTAATTTAGCACAGAATGGTTCTGATTTAGCACAGAATGGTTCTGCTCTGGCACAGAATGGTTCTGCTCTGGCACAGAATGGTTCTTTAGCACAGAATGGTTCTGATTTAGCACAGAATGGTTCTGCTCTGGCACAGAATGGTTCTGATTTAGCACAGAATGGTTCTGTAGCACAGAATGGTTCTGATTTAGCACAGAATGGTTCTGCTCTAGCACAGAATGGTTCTGTAGCACAGAATGGTTCTGATTTAGCACAGAATGGTTCTGCTCTGGCACAGAATGGTTCTGATTTAGCACAGAATGGTTCTGCTCTAGCACAGAATGGTTCTGTAGCACAGAATGGTTCTGATTTAGCACAGAATGGTTCTGCTCTGGCACAGAATGGTTCTGCTTTAGCACAGAATGGTTCTTTAGCACAGAATGGTTCTGATTTAGCACAGAATGGTTCTGCTCTAGCACAGAATGGTTCTGATTTAGCACAGAATGGTTCTTTAGCACAGAATGGTTTTGCTCTGGCACAGAATGGTTCTGATTTAGCACAGAATGGTTCTCTCTTTGCACAGAATGGTTCTGCTCTAGCGCAGTGTTAAAGAGTAATAAATAAAGCAATTATTCCATCTAATAGCCAGATCAGTGTTTTTCCCAAGAATCACATTTCTTGCTGTGGCCACAGGATTTATTGGCACGCTCTGTGATGCTCTGCTTTCTGAGACGTACAGCTAGAAGTGGTTTCTATAAAGATTAACACAGCAACATGAGTCATTTGCATCACAGCTTCCTGCCCAGAAGGCACCAAAGTTGCTTTGAATTTATCATGAAAACTTTGGCAGCAGACTCTCACTTTGAATTTAGGATAGATTTCTGCAGATAGGTGTTTAACTAATTAAATTCAGAGCAATTTGGCACAGCAGCTAAAAATATGGGAGCCCTCAAGACTGCAGTGCTTTGGAGAATTGGTGTCAGCAAGAAAATGATGAAAATCAGAGTGATTGAGACTTTTTAAGCTGAGAGGGCAGGGCAGTGTGATGCTGACTGCACAAAGGAGGGGAATTCAGGATGGGGAAGGGAGAAGAGGCTTTTGCAAGCAGGAGCTTGCTCAGTGGAGCTCCCAGCAGAGCTCGGTTTTGTGGAGTTTCATTGATGGAGGAAGGGTTTGTGTGCCAAGGAGGATCCAGAGTGTCTGCTTCAAAGGGAGGAGCACAGAGCCATGGTGACCTGAATGGAAAACAGTGTGGAAAACTCTGGAAAAGTAGTGTAATAGTTTATAGTTAATACTATATATATATATATATATATATATATATATATATATATAAAATTTAGCAGTATATAGTTAATAGATAGTTAATATAGTTGCTGAAGATTTTATTGTTCCAATTAAAAAAAATTAAAAAAAAAAAAAAAAGAAAGAAAAAAAGCCCAGTCCTTAGCTGAATTTTGAAGGAAACAGTTCACTTAGTTCACTCATCAAATCAAAGTAAATCATACTTTTTCTGCAGTGGTTTCCACTGGTTGGTGGGAGCATTTTATTGCTTATCAGGGCTTTTTTCCTGTCAACTGTCTGCACTCATTTTATCATTCTGGTGAGGCAGGCTCTGGATGTTTCTGTTCCAGGGCTGGGGCTGCATGCCTGGACAGCCTCCAGCACTGCCTATTGTTCTTCCTTGCTTTGAGCTGCAAGTGACAAGCGAGCTCTAATTTTTGAATTTATTTATTAAAAAATCAAATCAACAATCTTCCCATTCACAATCAAGATCACATTCAGCCAAAGCATGCTCTGTGTAATTAGCCACGAGCTCGACTTTGCGTTTTCAGCAGCGTTTCCTCTTTGCTGTCGTGGTGGGAATTGTTCGGTCTGGCTGATACTGGGAGGATGCTGGAACAGAGACACAAGGATGTTTCTGGCTGATGACAAACACGTCTTACTCGTTTATTCCTGATCCTGTGAAAGAGCTGACAGCCACCAGGGTGGTTTCACGGCAGCCCAAACTGCTGGGGAAAACAGCATTATTGAAGGCAGCAGCCAGCTTCCCCAGGCAGGCCAGGAAATGTGCCGTGTCTGCGTTTCAGGCCAGGGATTTGTGTCCATCCCCAGAGCCCGGGGTCAGCGGGAAGAGGGGTTTTTATTTCAGCTGAAATGCGCAGGGTGGAGCTGCCAGCTGCCCCAGGTCACCCTGTGCCCCAGCTGTCACTCAGCTGCCCCATGCTGGGGACTCTCCTGCCCACCTTCCCTGCCTGGCACGCTCTGGGGGGAATTCAGGAACGGCTCCTGGAGCAGAGCAGTGAGGAGTGAAGGTGGCAGCTTCCTGCTGGCCAGAGCCCCAGGAAGCACAGGTGTCTGTCTGTCTGTCTGTCTGTACCCTTCCAGGACGCCTCTCATTCCACGGGCTCTGCCCAACGAGCTGTGAGGGCTCCCTTCAGCAGGGCAGAGCTGTGTGAGCCTGGGACCCCGAACTTTGTGAGCCTGGAACCCTGAGCTGTGTGAGTTTGAAACCCTGAGCTGTGTGAGCCTGGAACCCTGAGCTGTGTGAGTGTGGGACCCTGAGCTGTGTGAGTGTGGGACCCCGAGCTGTGTGAGCCTGGAACCCTGAGCTGTGTGAGTTTGAAACCCTGAGCTGTGTGAGTGTGGGACCCCGAGCTGTGTGAGCCTGGAACCCCGAGTTCTGTGAGTCTGGAATCCTGAGTTCTGTGAGCCTGGAACCCCGAGCTGTGTGAGCCTGGAACCCTGAGCTGTGTGAGTTTGAAACTCCGAGCAGTGTGAGTCTGGGACCCCGAGTTCTGAGAGTGTGAAACCCTGAGATCTGTGAGTCTGGAACCCCGAGTTGTGTCAGTTTGGAACATGGAGTTCTGTGACTCTGGAGCACAGAGCATTGTGACACTGGAACCTCGAGTTCTGTGAGTCTGGAACGTGGAGTTTTGTGAGTATGAAACCCTGAGCTTTGTGAGTCTGGGACCCCGAGTTCTGTGAGTTTGAAACACTGAGTTCTGTGACTCTGGAACCCCGAGCTCTGTGAGTCTGGGACCCCAAGTTGAGTGAGTCTGGAACACAGAGTTTTGTGAGTCAGGAACCCTGAGTTCTGTGACTCTGGGACCCCGAGTTGTGTGAGTTTGAAACACGGAGTTCTGTGAGTCTGGGACCCCGAGCTCTGTGAGTCTGGGACCCCGAGTTGTGTGAGTTTGAAACACTGAGTTCTGTGAGTCTGGGACCCCGAGCTCTGTGAGTCTGGGACCCCGAGTTTTGGGATGCACTTTGCAGCTGCAGGCCCAGAGACCGTGTGCTCTGGACGGATGCTCCAGCCAGGAGCCCGACAGGGCAGGTTTAGATGCTGCACAGCCCCGAGCTGACACGCTGGATAATGGATAATGGGTGTTCAGATCAGCCTGGGGTGTACAGCTGGCACAGCTGGTGCTGGGATGTGAGGAACATGGTATAATTTTTATAACATCAAACCAATTCAGAGTGGAGTCCACACTGTCCCACAGTTTGGTGGCTGGCTGCCTGCGGTCTGAAATGTGCTCAGAGCTGACAGAAACCCTGTGCGACTCCACCAGGTGTCATCAGTGGAGTGTTTTGGGATGTTGCCTTGTCTAACCAATGAGCGTGCTTTGTTACATGCTTCCAAAAATTATTTCACAAGATTGAGTTTAACCAGAGCGAATCTTTCTTTTGGAGCCCACTTTCCCTTTTCCAACGACAGCTTGCTTTCAAAACCTCTGTACCATGGCATCACTGGGTGGGGACCCTGCAGACAGTTATCCTTCCTGGAAAGCCAAACACTCCTTCTCTTCAGATGGTTCAGAGGAATTCCTGTCAAGCTCACTGTGTATTTTTGATAGAGCTGGATTTTATTTCTCTTGTAATTACTTCCCTTCCAAGCCTCCAGGCTGTTGCAAGGCAGCTCTTTGAGCATTTTCCTCTCAGAAGGGGACCTCACCTGGGAGCGTTTGCTGTGCTGCCCTGTGGTTGCTGTGCTTGGAGAGCCTCGTGTTGAGCAGCTCTGGGGGAATCTCCTTATGGCCAAAAGGGAACGTTCCCCAGTGTGAAAAGCACATCTGGGCTTGGAGGGAGCCCAGCTGAAGGGAGCAGAGTGTTGGTGTTGTCTGGGGCTTGTGCGGGAAGAATTGGCTGGGAAATCTGAATAATTCAATAACTTGAAGAGAAACTTCAATAAACTGGGTATCAAACTACAGGGAGAAGTATGAATTTAGTTTAATTGGAGGCACTACAACCAGGCAGGAAGGTTATGTAGCAAGAACCCTTCATCTGCTGGTGGCAAGCCCAGTTCACAGCTGCAGCAGGGGCTGAACATCTTTCTTTGCTCTCTGCACTTGGATGTCTCTGCAGCTGCTTCTCCTCCTTTGTTTTGTTTATTTCATAAAAAAATAGTCATAAAAATGCAGCATGGTTCCTTGTACTGCCTGTGGTCCTGCCATCACCTGGAACCCCTTTTTTCCTCAGTTTCCCGTGGCTGGTGGAGGCTGAATTTCTCTCCTGTGCCTGTGTCCCATAACAGACCCCAAAAGGGAAAGGCTTCAGGACACTTCCTCATGTTCTTGGATTCATAACTTACTGAAATTCCAGGGTAGGGCTCCTTTCCTTCACCCGAATTTTCCTTTGGTGGAATATCTCCCACGTCATGAATATTTTCAGTTTCCTCTTCTGTGCACACAGAGCTCTCAACCTGCAATTACAGCTCTCCCTCATAAATATTTAAATGGCAGTTCAGCTTTCAGACAGGGTACACCAGTGACAAAGATCAAGCTTTCTGACCTTTTGTTAATTTGCTCAGTGCAATAGGATTCCCATGGTCTCATTTTTTGTGTTTAAGAGAAGAAATTTGCATACAGAGAGGGTGTTGGCTTTTCTCATTTTTGTTGCTAATTTCCTTTTGGTACATTTGCTCTAGTAGATCTCAAAGAAAAACGTCACTGGATAGTTTCATCAGTTATGCATGAGAATATGAAAGATAGAATTGAAGGAAAAAAACACTTGGATTCTTTATCAGGAAATGATAGCAATTTATTTTTTACCATTGTGGAAAAAAAATCAGCAAAAAAAGCAAAAGTAGAAATGTGTCTAGATCAATGGAGAAACTTGTTACTCCTGCACTGCATTGGAAGGAAATGCAAACTGTTTATGGTAACAGCGGAGAGTGAAGCTGGAAAATCTCAATTATTGCTTTGGAAATGAAATTATCTATCCTGGAAAATACAGCACCCCCAGAAATGAGCTGACAGAAGAGTAAACAGTGAAGAGTGTCAGCGTAATCACAAATCCACTGCGCTTTCAGGAGCTACAAAATGGAAATTGCATCATGGTTCTGTAGACCTCTGTAGCTCTAAAATGTGGGGTTTGTATTTGTGAGAGCTCACTGGGGGTATTTCAAAGGAAGGAATGCTTGCAGCTCCGGGAGCAGAGGCCGGGCCAGCCAAACCCTGGCACAGCTCTGCTGCTGGCCCCACAGTTCTGCTGGGTGCTCTTTGTTTCTTGTTTTATGTGCTGCCACACCTGGATGGACGCAGCTATAAAGGTGATTAAAGAAGGGACTCAATTAAGGGTTGTAATTAAAGCAGTGGAGGAAACGACAACGGAATTGAAGATCCAGAACGAGCCCGAGTGATGGGGAGGCTGGTGGTGTTGGGGCAGTAATCTGTATGCAATAGTTGATTCTGTAGCCATTAGTCTTTCCTAATGAGATTAAGGACGAGGTGGCACAATCTCGCTAATTAATTTGGTTTGTGACTTTGAAACGGGATGCAATGGGACAAAACTGGCCCTTGCTCACCCACCAAGAGGCTCTCAAATTGGAAGACAAATATCACCACAGTGATCCTGTTCCCAGCAGTACCAGGGCTGGGATGATGCTTGGCTTCACACTGAGACATCAAACCCTCGTCCTGCACGGAGACGTTCCAGGAGAGGCTCCTGCAGCTGCTTTCCTCCTTTCTCGGGGGCTCCCCGAGAGCTGGATCCTCGCTGGCAGCCCGGGGAGAGCTGGGAGCTGCAGTTTTTCCTGGGCTCTGGGTACTGCACGGTGAAAAACGCGTATTCTGAGATTGGCTTTTCGCAAATATTAGGATGAGTATTATATGTGCTATGTTAGAAAGTCATGCTGTGCTAATTTTCTCAAATATGGTTTTAGGTTATGATGTTAAAATAGAAACTGTGTGTGTGGGATATGTTTTTAAAGAGAGGAATGAGGTACTCACACCAGACAGCAGCCACAGGACACCAAAATCTTTCAGAGAAAGAGGATTTATTGCTTTTATAGTTATTTATTTATAGTTATTTATTTATAACTTCTTCCCACCTTGCTCAGCCATGAAGGCGCTGTCAGGATTCAGAGGAATCGCTGACACTGCCCAGCCAGAATCCTTGGTTTGAATGGAATTTGTGCCTCATGGATGAGGTGTATGAATATGCAAATTTCTGTTGTTTTTATCCTCTGTTAACAGGTGTCCTTTTTGGGGCTTATTTTGCCCAGAAAAGGCACCCGGACTGTCCATAACTCTTTGTTTTTATTGTCTCCTATTGTCCTAACCCAAATTGTCCAAATTATTATTACTCTAACTATATTACTATTTTTATAGCCATTTTATTACTTTCACACTTTTAAAATCTTGAAAACAACTGATTGGCGTTTTTCACGTGCATGGTGCCACTTCCCTTCTCTGAGTCTCTGCCCCTTTGTCCTGCACCACCACAGTGCAGGTTTGTAGGCTCTTTAACCCAAAAATTAACAGTGCCCCTAATCCAAGGCTTATCTTACTGTTACCTACTAACACTTCCTAGGACGGTACTAGATTGTAATAAATTAATTACAGTAAATAAGCCATTCCAGCTTGGTCAGTTTGATTGAAGGAGTCTCTGCACGCACCCACGCAGCGCAGAGCTGCACAAGCCCTGCACTTTGTGACACTGCTGATTATTGCACTAACACTGAATATTTATACTCTGATGGAGGCAAAAGGAAAATGATGTTAAAAGCAGAGGCAGGTCAGGAAAACCCTTTCAATTTGAAAGACTGAAATGTGTTCTGTGCAGGATTTATTGAGGTGTCTGACGTGACAAGCTCACGCTCAAGCATTGCTTCAGGGCAGGGATGACTTGCAGCTGCTGGCGTTTGGAATGCTGCATGGCTTGGTGCTCTGTAACCTGGCTGCTGCCTGTGGTCACCCGGCACCCCTCACCTGCAGAGTCAGTGCCGGGTTATTTCCAGGGTATAGCTGGAGACCACGCAGGACAAGGCAGTGACAGCATCTCCCAGATTGCTGGGACAAGCTGAGCGTGACCCGCCAGGGCTGGCAGCGCAGAGCTGAGCCCAGAGCCCAGCAGGAGCAGAGCCTGGCCCTGCAGGTGCTGGCAGGCATTTCCTAGAAAGACTTTCCAGCTCTTAGCAAGCCCTGCTGGCCTGTGTGTGCTGCACAGCTCTCTGGGAAAGGCCAGCTCCTGCTGAGCTCCTGTCACCCGAGACCTTCCCTGTGCTCTTTGCAGGCAGCCAGGACGAGGGGAGAGATGAGGATCCTGACTCCATGTTCCAGAAGGCTGAGTTATTATATTGTGATATATATTATATTAAAATGCTGTATTGAAACTACACTAAAAGAACAGAGAGAAAGGATCCATCAGAAGGCTGGGCAGGAACAGAAAGGAATGAATAACAAAGGCTGTGACTGAGCAGAGTCTGAGCCAGCTGCATCCTTGATTGGTCATTCATTAGAAACACCTCCATGGACCAGCCAAGGCAGCACCTGCTGCATCCCACAGCAGCAGAGAGTTCTTGTTTGCATTTCCTTCCTGAGGCCCCTCAGCTTCTCAGGAGAAGAAAATCCCGGCAAAGGATTGTCATTAAAATGTCGTGGTGACACCTTCCCCAGGAGAGCTCTGCAAGGCTGATGATCGTGAGGCTGCAGCTCTGCCAGGGCTTTCACCTGCACTGACAGAGCCCTGCAGGCACCAGGGCTGGGCGTTTGTGCAGGCAGGGAGCTCCTCCTCTTTACACTCAGAGAGCCCCAGGGTCAGGCTGGAATTCCACAGGAGCGGTGAGAACTCCTTGCAAAACAGCACTTTGATTGCAGATCCAGTGCTGGAACTCCAGCTGCAGCTGTGAATTGCATTTGATTGCAGATGCTGTGCCTGAACACCAGCTGCAGCTGTGAATTGCCTTTGAAGGCCCGTGCCCGTGGAGCACCCCAGTGCCCGCTGGCACGGTCCTTGCAGCAGAACCCCCCGTGCTGTGACTGTGCTTCCCTGCCTTTGTTTGTGTCGTTGAGCAATGATGGCAGGCTCCAAACCAAGCGTGGGGCACTTGCACTGCGTGAAGTGGCTTCTCAGAATAGAACTTCCCCAGCCAAAGGCTCTGCCACTGAGCTCTCCAGCAGCCAGCCTGCACCTCGGGCAGGTTGCAGGAGATTGAATTACGATCCTGTGCAGCCCTGGTTCTGCTCAGGGCAGCCATGAATAATGAACGATGTGAGCTGCAGGCCCCAGCCCGGCAGAGCTGGGGGTGCATCCCTTCCTGAGTGATTTCCGTGTCCCACGAGCACAGCCTTGACGCTGCCATCAGAATTAGACTTGTGCTGATGAAGACACCAAGCATTATGTAAGTAAAGGCATTTAAAAATAGCTGGCAGTGTGTGGGTATGGGTGGAAGTAGCTGTCGTTGCCTCTGTGCAATCTGTTAGACTGCAGCCTCTGGTATTTAGCTCGTGCCTATGGGATGCAATTCATCTGCCTTGCCACTCTGCGTGTGCAGGGACGCCATCCCAAGGTATTTTTAGAATTCCATTCCAGGGGAAAAAAATAAAGTCTTTGGAAGAACTGATTCATGCTTCTCGTCCCCTCCCCTCCTCTGCTCCACTCTGGGTTTCAGCACCAAGCCGGGCTGCAGAGGCTGCTGTGCTGCACTTGTGTGACAGCCAGGGCACGGGTCTGCACCTCAGCCTGAGGGGGTTAATGAGAGACCAGGACGGGGCCTGTGGCACTGCTGGGGTGGCTGTGCCCCTGGCTGGATGGTCCTGAGCTGCCCCACGCCCTGCTGTGCCCCTGCTGTGCCCCTGGCTGGTCCTGAGCTGCCCCAGGCCCTGCTGTGCCCCTGGCTGGATGGTCCTGAGCTGCCCCAGGCCCTGCTGTGCCCCTGCTGTGCCCCTGGCTGGATGGTCCTGAGCTGCCCCACGCCCTGCTGTGCCCCTGGACAGTCCTGAACTGCCCCAGGTGCCAGAGAGGGGCAGCTCTGAGGAGGACACTTGGACACTCTTGCACAGCCTGGGGGAATTTCCTTGGCTCAGGGAGAGGCACAGAGATGTTCATGTGCAGGTGGGAGCTGGGAGCTGATGTTTGTGTGCAGGTGAGCACAGCTGGGAGCTGATGTTCCTGTGCAGGTGAGCAGTGGTAGAAGCTGATGTTTGTGTGCAGGTGAGCACAGGTGGGAGCTGATGTTCCTGTGCAGGTGAGCACAGCTGGGAGCTGATGTTTGTGTGCAGGTGAGCACAGGTGGGAGCTGATGTTTGTGTGCAGGTGAGCACAGGTGGGAGCTGATGTTCCTGTGCAGGTGAGCACAGGTGGGAGCTGATGTTCCTGTGCAGGTGAGCAGTGGTAGAAGCTGATGTTTGTGTGCAGGTGAGCACAGGTGGGAGCTGATGTTCCTGTGCAGGTGAGCACAGGTGGGAGCTGATGTTTGTGTGCAGGTGAGCACAGGTGGGAGCTGATGTTCGTGTGCAGGTGAGCAGTGGTAGAAGCTGATGTTTGTGTGCAGGTGAGCACAGCTGGGAGCTGATGTTTGTGTGCAGGTGAGCACAGGTGGGAGCTGCTGCCCCAATGGGTCTCAGCACTTTGCAGAGAGGACAGGTCCCAGGGTTGAGTGCTGCTGGAAGGGAGTTGTTGCTGTGTCTGAATTCCCCCTACCCCTCAGTGCAGCTGAAATGAGAACATCTCTGCAAAGCTGGGGGCTCACCAGAGTTTTATTTGCTGAGCTTAATCAGCAGATCTTTCTACTCCGTTTTTTATTTTCTAGTTAGTGAGCTGCAGCCCAAATCAAACCTTATTGAAAGGTGCCTCGCTGCTTCAGAGCCCCACTGGCAGCACAATTTATTTCTAAAACTGCTCTTCCAATAGCTCTAACGACTTTGACTTGGTTATTTTGACCTGTGTCTTGCACAAAGAGGGATGTGAGGGTAGAGCGTGTGGCGCGGAGCGGTGAAGGCTCAGTGGAAAAGTGAGGACACAGCGAGAGTTCTCCCAGAATTAACTGAAAAGGACCCTGTGATTTTAAGAAGCTTCCCCTGGTGTTTGTGCTTCCTGAAGCAGCCTAAAGGGCTGCAGGTGGCTCTGGGGTTGCTGGGTGTGAGGAGGGGAAGCTGTGCCAGGGCTGCTGGCTCTCCCCTGGGGCAGTGCAGCCGAGCTGTCACCCCTGGGGGCTCCCCTGCTTTGGATTTCATCTCCCTCAGTGGTGCCCGGTCCCCTCTGAGTCACTTTGGAAAGGTGTTTGATTGCTGGCCACAACAAAAGTGCTCAGCAGAGAATGAAGAGGATTTCAGCTGTGCCAAGGTGAGGATCCCTCCAGTTTGCTCAGAAACGTGGGCTTCAAAGGAAGTTGGCATGAAAATGCTGTGGATTTCAGGGGGTTGTTCCCAACCCTTTCTGAAGAGGAATTTGAGAATGTTGTCTTCACTGCTTCCATCCAAAAAGGTTTGAAATATCAGATGTAAAGATCCCTGTTAAGCTGAGGAGTGCTGTGAGTTGAGTCGAGTGGGTGGGACAGCAAAAACCCTGCAGGATTTCTAATGCTGCCTTGTATTAACCTTTGCTGGAAATTTGTTGTTACTATAAAGAGAGCTTCTGGCAGACTTGCAGAGTGCAATGATAACTATTGGATAGAATTTTCCTGCTTCGTTCTGTGTCCCTACATTTCTTAGGGAAGGTACTGAGACTGAGTTTTTGCATTTGCCCCCTGAAATCATTTTAGCAGTGATGACACCGTTTAAGGCTTCTTTTGGAGCTTTTGCTGGACCTCAGATTGTTGCCTGCCATGACAAAAATGTTTATTCGGCAAGGCTGAATTAATTAATTATTTAATTAATTCATGCTTTCACTGCATGCAGCGGTGATTAACCCTCACTGTGCTGCAGCTCTGGGGCACACGCCGGGCGCGGCCGGAGCCGGGGCAATGCAGCTGTGACAAACTGGCCACTGACTGCTTCTCTTCTATCCCGCACAGTCTGGAAATGCTCCACCACGCCTGCAGCCTGCAGCTCGACAGAAGAGATTTGCTCAGAGCTGGTTTGTAGAAGAGAGCCAGATCCCCAGCCCATGTCACCGGCCCAGCTGCAGAGTGTCACCGCTGGCAGCTCTCAGTAAGTCCTGCCCCTGCGGGCACAGCTCGGGGCAGCTGCAGTGCAGCTCGGGGCAGTTTTGTTTGGCACTCCAGCTGCTGCCCGGGGCTGCGTGTGGGTTTGTGTGCATGTGCACAGCTCCAGGGCTTGGGCGTTCCTGGGGGGAGGCTTGGGAGGGTTTGGCTGCACCCCCTCAGTTGTGCTGAGCTCCTGCACCGTGGCAGCTGGCACTGAGCACACAGGAGTGCTCAGCCTCAGGTGGGGCTGTGAAAGCCAAATTGGGATGTGAATA
Source organism: Motacilla alba alba (assembly GCF_015832195.1). Lineage (NCBI taxonomy): Eukaryota > Metazoa > Chordata > Aves > Passeriformes > Motacillidae > Motacilla > Motacilla alba. Next base: position 13,436,219 of record NC_052030.1, on the reverse strand, counting down.
ATTCCAGGGCAGAGCTCTGGATGCAGGAATAGCTCCTGCACCAAGGCAGCACTGGCACTGAGCACCCAGGAGTGCTCAGCCTCAGGTGGGGCTGTGAAAGCCAAATTGGGATGTGAATAATTCCAGTGCAGAGCTCTGGATGCAGGAATAACCCCTGCACCATGACAGCTGAGCTCTGGATGCAGGAATGACCCCTGCACCGTGGCAGCACTGGCACTGAGCACACAGGAGTGCTCAGCCTCAGGTGGGGCTGTGAAAGCCAAAAAGTGACATAAATAATTCCAGTGCTGAGCTCTGGATGCAGGAATAGCTCCTGCACCGTGGCAGCTGGCACTGAGCACACAGGAGTGTTCAGCCTCAGGTGGGGCTGTGAAAGCCAGAATGGATGTGAATAATTCCAGGGCAGAGCTCTGGATGCAGGAATAACAAGTGCAGCAGCCTGGGCACAGTCTGTGCCTCTGGGGCACCCGTCCTGGCTCTGAGGGGCAGCAGATGTGTTCTGGTTGCATCTCTGGCTGTTCACATGCTCTGATTTTCAGGCACTTCTTGAATTTGGACAGGAAACTTCCAGAAGGCTTGGTCAGTTACTGGTTCCCGTCTCCTGCTGCTGAGTTAGGAGATGTAGTTCATGTATCACCTCTGATCTTCAAAGCACTTTGCCACCAGTAACCAACAGAGTCATTTAAAGAAATTTCATTTTAAAACACCATTTTTAAACCATATGTTCTCACCGTTCTTTGTACCTCGCTGAACTGAAAGTAAAGGCTTAAAGCTTTGCTTTAGGAGCCTGATGTGTGAAGCTTGAGGTTCTAAATTTGGTGCTGGATTTATCCATGTGAAGGATATGAGTCTGATTGCATCAGAAGTAATTATATTTAATATGACAAGAGAAAAGTGCAGAAATGTGATATTCTGAGCGGCTGTTAATGCCTTCTTTGCATCTCTGCTCCTGAAAGGAATAATTGCACAGCAGTGACGGGAACTGAGTGGTAAGGTCTGGTGAAAGGCATTTCGGGGGGAAAGGGGAGTCAGCGTTGTCCTGCAGTGCCAGATTTCCCCGAGCAGGGGAAGGGAGTGGCTGCCTGCAGACCCAGACCCACCGGGGGCACCCCGGAGTCACTGGGGCTCCCCTGGTTGTTTCCCTCACACCCAGAACTTGTGCCTTCAGGAGGCGAGAAGCTGCGGCCCGAAAGGCTCTGTTTGGATTTGGGTTGTGAGAGGAGGAGAGAGGAATGATTGTGGGCAGCAGCCAGGCTTGGGGTCCATCGTGGCCCACTCTGGGCCCCCTGGCCAGGGCTGGGGGCACACAGGAGATCTGACACTGCTGGGCAGCAGCCGCCCCTCCTGGACGGGGGGACACTCTGGGCACCACGCCAGCCTCTGGTGAAGCACTGCTCTACTGGAGCTTTTCTACTCTGGCATCTCTTTTGGGTGTTTTCAAACACTGGGCTCTCTCACAGGCAGCTGGTGGGTTCATTCCTGGTGTGGAACAGGGCTGGGGTCTCTCAGAGGCAGCTGGTGGGTTCATTCCTGGTGTGGGACAGGGCTGGGCTCTCTCAGGGGCAGCTGGTGGGTTCATTCCTGGTGTGGAACAGGGCTGGGCTCTCTCAGAGGCAGCTGGTGGGTTCATTCCTGATGTGGAACAGGGCTGGGCTCTCTCAGGGGCAGCTGGTGGGTTCATTCCTGATGTGGGACAGGGCTGGGGTCTCTCAGAGGCAGCTGGTGGGTTCATTCCTGGTGTGGGACAGGGCTGGGCTCTCTCAGGGGCAGCTGGTGGGTTCATTCCTGATGTGGAACAGGGCTGGGCTCTCTCAGGGGCAGCTGGTGGGTTTTTCACCCCCTGGCTGGGTGGTGCTGGGTGCAGCCTGTGTTCCCTGGCCCTCACACCCAGGGCTCTGCTGGTGCTCCCTGCAAGGCTCCCTCTGCCTCAGCCAGGCTCAGGTGTGCTGGTGGCTCTGCCTCAGCCAGGCTCAGATGTTCTCTCTCCTGAGTGGAATATCTGCTGGCACAGCCCAGCTCCCCTCCACACTGCCCCATCAGCGTGGTGCTTGCACCAGGCAGGAAGGCTGAGGCTCTCTGTTATCAGTTCCTGCAAGGTGATTTACTGCTCCATTTTTCTGAAACACACAATAACATTAACGTTTTGGCTCATACTTTTTCCTGCCCTAATTACATTTGTCTCTTGTTTAATCATCTTGAGGACAAAATAGCATGTCTGAGGAGAGAATGTGATTTAATTAACTTTTGTCCTAATGATTCAGACTGCAGAATCTTGCATGGCTTCTTGTCCAGTACAGTGGTTGGAGGCAAAGTATTCAGGTTATACTGAAAAATGTAAATCTTAAACCCCATAAAAACCCTTCAGGCCCATGGTGCTGCTGCTGAGCTCAGAGGTGTGTTATCTGACAGGTTTCTATTTTGGCTTGAGGTTTAATTTACAAATTATTTCAGGGACTGCTTGACTCCTTGTTACAGAAAGCGTGGGGATTTAGATTTTACTTTCCAACAGGGATTACACCAAAGCAGGTGAGGAAAATGCTGGGGAATATCAGAGCTTTCTGCAGTGGGCACAGCTGCAACACCTCTGTTCCTCACTGGCTCCTGCTCGGGCCCAGAGCTGGCTCTGGCTGTGCTGAGGCTTTCAGAAAATCAATACTGATTTTGTAAAGCCGGGCTTTCTATTCTGATTCTTCATCTTCTGGTGGTCTGCCCATCCTTGAGCTGGAGTGAGCCCCTTAGTGCATTTGTGAGGGGTTTTGAGGAGCCTCCATGAGGCTGGAGGCTGCAGCCAGTGCCCTGACAAACGGGGAGGCAGAGGAATCTCTGCTCTGTGAAAGTGGGGGATCTGGAGCCTGAGGGGTGTGCCCTGCACTGCTGAGCTCCTCTGAGGGGTGTGCAGTGCACTGCTGAACACTGCACAGGGTCAGGGCTCCCTGGGACAGTGTCAGAGTTCCCTGGGGCAGTGTCAGGGCTCCCTGGGACAGAATTCCCTGTGTCAGGGCTCCCTGGGGCAGTGTCAGAGCTCCCTGTGTCAGTGTCAGGGCTCCTTGGGACAGAGTTCCCCGTGTCAGGGCTCCCAGTGACAGTGTCAGGGCTCCCTGGGACAGTTTCCCGTGTCAGAGCTCCCTGTGACAGTGTCAGAGCTCCCAGTGACAGTGTCAGGGCTCCTTGGGGCAGAGTTCCCCGTGTCAGGGCTCCCTAGGACAGTGTCAGAGTTCATTTTCCTTCCCCATGGGCCAGGTCCTGGCCAGGTCCTGGCAGGTCCTGCAGGCAGCAGGGCTGAGAGGTGCCTGCACACAGCAGCCCTGTCTGGGTGAATAATCAGAATATTCCCAGGCAGCAGGTGAGTGCAGTGATCACTGCTTGGACAAACTCTGTGTCCTGGAGACGTTCTGGTGATGGGCTCTGCAGCAAGGACTCTGCTCAGGGACACCTGGCCTGCTTTGCACTGGCTAAAAACCACCAGAAGTGTTGGGTCAGAGCTCCAGGTTATATAAATGGGGTTTATACAGTCTGTGCAGCACTTTGTGAGGGCAGCCCAGCTGGGAGGAGGGCATTTTAAATGAAACCCCTCTCTGATATTAGGGGCTGTGGTGAGCCCATGGCTTGGTGAGGTACATCTGAGATGAGAGGTGTGCTGGGGAAAAGCATATGGTTGTCAGAAAGATGTTTAAAACTGCATTTGTGAGCTGTCCCTGCTCATCAGGTGCAGCCAGCAGAACTGAGCTGTGGGAACAGGAACACTGGTGTGTGTTGATGTTCACAAACTGCTGCCCCATCCCGTGCCCAGCACTCATGCATGTTTTATTTTGCATCTCTGTCTGGGGATCCCAGCGCAGATTCCAAATGCACGAGGTGCTTCACTGACAAATGCTGGGCTAAAAAAAAATAAAAATCAAGTCCTTTTGTGAAGAGTTTAAAGCTGACAAGGCAAGCCATGCAGAACGCTGGCGTTTAGATCAGGAGTAACGACACAGCTTCAAACTCCTGCCCCGGAATTTTTAATTCTCATGGTAAATTAGGCTGACATTGGAATGAAAAGTATATTTCAAGTATATTTCTCAGAGCTGTCCTTCAGCATCTCCCTTGCAGCTCGGGGCATTTGGAATCTGCTCTCTCTGGCTGCTTCCCCTGCTGCTGGAAACAAGAAGCAAGGCCAAGGGTGTGAGCAGGCAGAGCCAGACTGTGGCTGAGAGATGTGAGGTGTGTGTGGTGCTGGTTTTAGTTTTCCTCCCAGGGATTTAAGGGGAGATGCACTGGAGGGAGCTGGCTGAGCCACTGCCCTGCCAGTGCCTTGTTTTCCTTGTGGATTATCAGGGAACTCCAATCTGGTCCCTTTCATCAGCACTGAACCACTTTCCAAAGAAAGCCAGTGCATGTGACCACCAAAAGCATTTCCATTTTTAAAACACTCTGGCAATTCGGCTCAGGCAGCAGAGAGCAAGGCCAGCCTGTATTGAAGGGTTGTGGTGTGGAAATCAGTGAAATACATAAACATGGCAATAAAATCTGCACTTGGCTGTCCCTGAAGGGAGCTGGGCACACCTGCTGGCACTGCCAGCTGCTGTTCCCTCCCGTGGCCTGTGTGTGCACACACCAGCACAGGCTGCAGGGCCCACAGGAGCACTGACCAGCACCTTTGAAAGTTTCCTGCACCGACTGCTCGAACACGCGTGCATCAATAGAAGGAGGAGACCTACTTCATGATGTTCTGTGCATGGCAAAAGCCAAAAATGGTTCTATTAGAACTTTGGCTGCAGCTCCGCTAAATTTTAGCAGTTTGGGGGGGAAGGAAAATGCTTTTGAAAGGTTATAATTAATGAGTTATGTGTTGTTGGGTTTTTTCCCGAAGTATACCAAAATAACATGAAGAAATTGGGACAGGCATGCTTTTTTTGTGCCTTGGCATTTCGAGGGCTGCAAGCCTGGCTTCCCACTGGAGATGGGGGAGGCTTTGCTGATGCCTGCTGCCCACAGCTCACCCTGGGCTGGGATCCAGGGGGGTGGAGGATGACTGCACAGGAGGAAAACTCTGTTCTGAGTGCACAGGGTGAAGAGCTGAGCCTGCCACTGTCTGATGCTGAAAGGATCCAGCACGGAGTAACTCCGTGTGAGAGAGTTCTCCTGAGCAGCTCCTGGTCACAGAAGGGCTCTGGTTTCTGGCTGAGTTATGCATCCTGAGCAGCTCCTGATCCAGGCTCAGGGTTTGCTGGCTGAGCTGTGGCTCCTGACCCATGCTCTGGTTTCTGGCTGAGGTTTGGATCCTGGGCAGCCTCTGGTCTCAGAGAGCCTCTGTTTTGCTGCCTGAGCTATGTTTGCTGCCTGAGCTGTGCATCCTGACCCTGCCTGGCTGCAGCAGCTCCGGGGCAGCTCAGGCTCCAGGGCTCCTGACCAATTTCACAGCAAACTCGATTAAGCTGTTAAATTGCAGATCACTCCTGACAGTAAATTAATTCCTAATCCAAGCCCTGTTCTGCACTACATCGGGAGGCTTTTGCCAGGAGGCCAGTGGCTTGAAAATGGGTAATTAAATTCTGCTGTAAATACATTTTTATCCACCCTTCTGCTTGCAGGAGCTGGCAAACAAGCATGAGCCATTAATTGATACCTGTAATTTGGTTTAGTTGGAATAAGCCCTGCTCCTGTCAGATTCTGAGATGTAAACCAAGGTTGTGGAGTTGGGAGTAAGTAAAAGATAAAGACTGACCAGAATGTATTCACAGGAGAATCTGTTCCTGTTTTTCTCCATAAAATGTTGTGTAGTTTGCAAATTTGGAGTTGTGTAGTTTGCAAATTTGGAAATATTTTGATCTGAAGTCAGTGTAGAGCAATTTTTTAAAAGCCCTAAATATAAGCAAAGTACCAATGATGAGGAGGTGTATTCTGGGTGGTTTTCCTTGGTGTGATTAATCTCTTGTGACACAGCTTTCAGCCTAGCAGAGAGGTTTTGCAGACTGGCCGTGTCCTGTGGAGATGGAGCTGTGCATTTGTTGCCACCTGGGTTTTCCTGTTGGCATTTGGAGCAGGAGGTGCTGGGTGCAGCTTTGCTTCTGAAGGGCCAGGAGGAGTCTGGAACCTGCTGGCTTATTCCCCAGCCAGAGCTCTGAACCAAATTCAGCTTCCCCATCTTTCTTCCACATTTTTTCCCTTTCCTTGAAGACCCAGAGCGTTTGGCAGTTGTGAGTCTGGCTCCTTTTAAAGGCTAAATGCTGCTAATTCTCATTCCTGACAGGAGCAAGTGTCTCCGTGCTATTTGTCTGTGCAAAACAGTTCCTGATGCCTTCAGAGGTGTTTCCAGCTCTGCAGAGTGCTCTGAGCCTTCCACAGGGAGCCTGGCCTTCCTGCCATGCTCTGAACACACTCGCAGGTGATGCTGGGCACCTTTGAAGTCCACACTCAGATTTGTGGCTTTGCTTTCCAACGTTATTAACATTTTATCCGTGGTCCAGCTGAGGCACTTTGTCATTTCGAGGGCAGCGTGAACGTTAATAATTAAAAGCAATTAAAAAGTGTGTTAAAAGCAATGTAATTGTTATAGGCTGGCTGACTGCTGGATCAGCAGGAGGGTTTGGGAGGCTTTTTGAGTTTGATTTTGGATTTCAATTTCAGTTCTGCTTCTCAGATTCTCGCCCTGTGAGGGCATTTTCTCGCTGCAGCTGTGCAGGGCTGGGTGTCCCCCAGCAGCAGCTGCAGGCTCTGCTGCAGCTGTGCAGGTGCAGGTTCTGCTGCAGTTCTGGTGCAGCTGTGCAGCAGCCATGCAGGTGCAGGTTCTGATGCAGGCTCTGCTGCAGCAGCGGTGGAGGTGCAGGTTCTAGTGCAGCAGATGTGCAGGTGCAGGTTCTGCTGCAGGTTCTGGTGCAGCTGTGCAGGTGCAGGCTCTGCTGCAGTTCTGCTGCAGTTCTAGTGCAGCTGTGCAGCAGCTGTGCAGGCGCAGGCTCTGCTGCAGTTCTAGTGCAGCTGTGCAGCAGCTGTGCAGGCTCTGCTGCAGGTGCTGATGTGGCTTAGTGCAGCTGTGCAGCAGCTGTGCAGGCTCTGCTGCAGGTTCTAGTGCAGCTGTGCAGCAGCTGTGCAGGCTCTGCTGCAGGTTCTGGTGCAGGTTCTGGTGCAGCTGTGCAGCAGCTGTGCAGGCACAGGCTCTGCTGCAGTTTAGTGCAGCTGTGCAGCAGCTGTGCAGGAGCAGGTTCTGGTGCAGTTCTGGTGCAGCTGTGCAGCAGCTGTGCAGGAGCAGGTTCTGCTGCAGTTCTGGTGCAGCTGTGCAGCAGCTGTGCAGGCGCAGGCTCTGCTGCAGGTTCTAGTGCAGCTGTGCAGCAGCCATGCAGGCGCAGGCTCTGCTGCAGGTTCTAGTGCAGCAGCAGGGCCTGCGGGGCAGCAGAGCCTGGCCAGGGAGGTGCCCAGCCCTGCTGGGGCAGAGGTGCAGCTGGGGCAGCAGCTCCTGTGCAGCTGGCTGCATTGCCAGGGGAGCTGGGAACAAGCAGGGCTCAGGTTCTCTGCCCTGCAAACACCAGGAGCAAAAGCAGCATGGTTGTTTCTGCCAGCGAACTGCAGCTTTGGCATTCCTCTTTCCCATTTTCTTCCCCCACAGTTCCTGTTTTGAATCTTTTCTTTAGAATTCGGCAATAACAGTCTCCAGCAGGTTTGATTCGAGTGGCATTAATGTCTCCCACCCTGTAAAAGCCTCTCCTGGTTCCCAAGCAGGCTGGAAAATCAGAGCCTGGCTCGAGCTGTGAGAGCACACGCAGAGATCTGTGAAGAGGAATTAGCCTTCCTCACAGGCTGCAGCGCCACAGAGACAATCATGACAAGCTATTGCTGAACAAAACAGATTATTTTTAGCAGGCTGTTCCCTCGGCTCTCCCAGCTGCCAGGGGAAGCTGCTGTGTGCCCGTGGTCCTGCCTGTCCCTGCGCGGTGCAGTGGGGGAACGCAGCTTCCCCAGAGCAGCAGGAGCATCCCCCACCCCTCCGGAACTGTCTGCTCTCTTGAAGGGCTGCTGGTTAAATTCCAGTGCAATTTGGGTCTCATTAATGCACCTTTCTTCCCAGCCCTGGAAGTGGTCAGTGCTGTGTTACACCAGTGTACCAGCGCTGGCTGCTTTGCTCTTGTGTTTGAAGATGTGAGACATTTTGTAGCGTACTGAATTTGGGAGTCTGGCCATATTTTGAATGCAACCTCTCCTTTGCTTAGTCTTCAAAAACCCTTCAGTACCCTCTAGAAGTTTAGAATGCAGGAGGTTTTGGAGGCTGCAGAGATCCTCCTTTCTGGGCATGCAGATGGAGTTCCATGCTAAAAAATGATCAAGGATGGACATTGCCCCTTTCCCTCAGGACTGCGTGGTGTCACTGTGGGCCCCCTGCAGCGCCACAGCGCTGCAGCAGAAAGCAGAAAAGCAGAGTGCTGATGCCCCAGGAACTGGTCATCAGATCCCAGGCTGCCTGGGATGAAAGCAGAAACCAGAAAAGCAGAGTGCTGATGCCCCAGGAACTGGTTATCAGATCCCAGGCTGCCCGGGATGGCTGAGAGCTGCTGGGCCTTTGAGCTGTGCATTAAAACCTCCTGGGGCTGAGTGATGCACCTTTTCCTGCTGGCAGGACAGGAGTTGATCCAGAATGTGGCTGAGAACCTGTCTCAGTGCCAGGTTTGTGCACAGGCAGGGTGTGCTTTGAGCCAGGGAAAGGTTCTGGTGGATGGCAGGCATGCAGAGCTCCCAGGCAGGGTTTGAGGGTTTGCTGTCCCTGCTCCCAGGCAGGGTTTGAGGGTTTGCTGTCCCTGCTCCCAGGCAGGGTTTGGGGGTTTGCTGTCCCTGCTCCCAGGCAGGGTTTGGGGGTTTGCTGCTCCTGCTCCCAGGCAGGGTTTGGGGGTTTGCTGTCCCTGCTCCCAGGCAGGGTTTGGGGGTTTGCTGTCCCTGCTCCCAGGCAGGGTTTGGGGGTTTGCTGTCCCTGCTCTCAGAACCACTCTGTGCAGCTCCTGGCTCCTCCATCCCCTGTGCTGCCCCTCAAACACCTGCAGGTTTGCCCCACGTGTTTGTTACCAGTTTTCCATGTTCCCAGGAAGGAGCAGCACCTCGCAGTGAAGCCTCTGGCTTTGGGCAGGGGCAGTGCCCTGCCTGGGGCCGCCAGGGATGGAATCTGCTGGGGTTTGCAGGAGGCAGGAGCTGGGAGCCCACCCCAGGAACAGGACTGAAAGTCTTCTCCTTCCACAGGCAGGCAGGATTCCAAGGTGATGAGGCACTTGGGGAGTTTGCTGTGCTTGGGGACAGCCTTTGGTGTCTCTTTATCTGCTCTGTGATTCCCATTCACAGCCTGGTCTGTGCATCTTCCCCCTGCGTTCCCCCTGGTTCTTTCTGAGCACTGACAAAAATTCGTGGCGGGTTTGGTCTCTGGATTTTGGTTTGCCCTTTTCTCCCCCGTCAGGATCGGTGCCGAGTTGGAAGAACTGTGAAATCACAATTCAAACGTGGAACATGTCTAGCCCCGAGTTTAGACTCCAGCAGTAATTCAGCGAGCACCAGGCACAGGCGAGGCTCAGAGCTGCTCGTGGGCAGTGCTGCAGAAACGGGCTGCTGCCAGTTCTGGGGATTTGGCAGGGGTTTCAACCCACCTTGAGCTTGTGGGGCTGTCACAGAATCATTTCAGTGGCAGCAGACTGTCCTGGCTGTCCCCCAGCCTCTCTCAGGTTTTGGAAGCTGGGGATTCAGTCCTGTGAAATTCCTGGAGTCAAAGTCTGGGTGCTCCCAAGATCCAGGCGGGCAAGGAGCTGCTCCAGGGCAGCAGTGCCAGGCAGGCTGTGTCTGAAACCAGCACCTTTCCCTGCTTCCATTTGCACAAAGGAGTGGGAAATGTCAGCTTTTTGTTCAGAAACCGCAGCTGGGGGAGGCAGAGTCCTCCACAAAAAGAAACATGACCCAGGGGAACGGAGCGGTTTTATTTGCCAAGCACTTTGTAAGCGTGTGCTGGATGACATCTGAGCAGTGCTGTTGTTGTTTGGATTGTGTTGTGAAACAGCACGGAAACAGAAAACAGCAACAATGGAACTGCACAGCTTCCTTTCCCCAGAGGTTTAGTGCTTGTGTCACTGCAGCCCGAGTTGGTGTTTAAAATGAGGACTTGCCTAGAGGAAATGGTTTTTTAGCGTACGTTTCACTGGACAGCAGAGCAATTACTTCCTAAATTTAGAAATTATTCTCTACTACGTTGTGGCAGGATCAGACAAGTTTTGGCATTTGAGCAACTTCCAGCACACATTTTGCACAGCAGAAGAAATAATGCCATTTGACAATCCAGCAGAGAGAAAACGTTCAGAACCTGGCTTTCCTTGCAGGCTGCCTGGGAGCAGGACAGGGATTTCCAGGGCAGAGCCGAGGGGTCCATCCTGCCCTGCCCTGCCCTGCAGATCCCTTGGCTGGGGCAGTTTGGGAGCCTCAGGGAGTGGGGCCAGCACGAGCAGACTGAGCGGAGGGGACAGACAAACCCAGCCACCCAAAGGGAGAACCAAGGCAAGGAACGAATTTGGTTAATTATGGGCTTAAAGCCCTTTCAGGGCAGCACCAGGGCTGAGTCATGCTGAGCTGTGCTGACAGCAGGAAAGCAAGGAAATGCAGCTCCCAGAATTCCCCCTGCAGGAAATGCAGCTCCCAGAATTCCCCCTGCAGGAAATGCAGCTCCCAGAATTCCCTCGGCAGGAAATGCAGCTCACAGAATTCCCTCTGCAGGAAATGCAGCTCTCCAGATTCCCCCTGCAGGAAATGCAGCTCACAGAATTCCCGCTGCAGGAAATGCAGCCCCAAGCTCCCCTGCTGCCTCCTCAGCAGAAAGCCCAGCAGGGGGAGGGCGCGGGGCTGCTCCAGCCTTGCAGCAGCAGCGGGAGCTGGAGCTCGGGATCCCTCCCCTGCAGCCCCATTTCTCTGCGCTTGCCCTTCTGAACCCCCCAGGCTGGATGGTTTTCTCCTGGCTCCTTTACTTCTTTGTGAGGAGCTCCCAGGGCTGTTAAGCAGAACTAACTTGGCACAGCTGCATGAAATCTGAAATGCCCAAGTGAAAGAAATGGATTAAGCAGATAATCTCCCATCATACTTCGAGCAATTTGAAGCATGGGGCTTTAAAAAGAGAGAATTTTATACGGAGAATATATATATTTTTTTAAACAGAAGGTTATATTCATGACATAGCACCAAAACATAATAATTTTCTTTTCTTAAAAGAATTTCAGAGCAGTTGAAAACTGTGGAAGAATGTCTTTACTTGTAGGTTTGTGCATAAAGAAAAAAATTTATTAGACATCTAATTCAAAGGAATTATACTGATTTGTTCCTAATTCTTGTGTCCATGCTCCCCCATTTGCTGGCACTATTTGTGCAGGAGGAGATGAGTGAGGGCTTTGTGTCTCCTGCCACAGGCTGTGTGCAGTGCTCCAAAGGAGGCAGAAGGGAACAGAAATTATCTTCTGTTCAAGTATCACTTTTGGCCTTCACAAGTTGTTCCAGATCAAATCTTTTCTTCGGGAATTGGCTAAAAATAGACAGGAAGAATAATCCCCTGAACTGTGATAAGCATTATCATCAGAAGTCAATCTTGGAAATAATTTGCGTGAGTAAATGTAGCGTAGATTGAAGGGAGGAAAACGCGGTTCCGCCGGGCGCGGGGGAGAAAGCGGCGACAACTTTCTGCAGGATTCAATTTGCTGGTAATTTGCTGGGAGCTCAGAAAGCAGAACAACAGACGCCACTAATGGAGGGGAAGGATGGCTAATGAGGGACACGCGGATTTAGGAGAGACTCAAATCCCTCCCTCTGCTGCTGTGGGGAAGGGGAAATCCAGAGCTGGGAGCTGCTCTGGGACTTCCAGAGTGCCAGGGAGGAGAGGGAGAGCTCGGAGTCCAGGGGGCAGGCAGAGACAGGGGTTTGAGTGTGCTGTGAGCTGTGTTGCAGCAGGATTGTGTTGGTTTGGCTCAGAGAGGCTCCAAGTGCAGCTCCAGCAGGGGTTTGAGTGTGCTGTGAGCTGGGTTACAGCAGGATTGTGTTGGTTGTGCTCAGAGAGGCTCCAAGTGCAGCTCCACACGGGTTTGAGTGTGCTGTGAGCTGGGTTGCAGCAGGATTGTGTTGGTTTGGCTCAGAGAGGCTCCAAGTGCAGCTCCAGCAGGGGTTTGAGTGTGCTGTGAGCTGGGCTGCAGCAGGATTGTGTTGGTTTGGCTCAGAGAGGCTCCAAGTGCAGCTCCAGCAGGGGTTTGAGTGTGCTGTGAGCTGGGTTGCAGCAGGATTGTGTTGGTTGGGCTCAGAGAGGCTCCAAGTGCAGGTTTTGCAGCAGGTTTTGCACGCTTGCAGCAGGTTTTGCACCTTTACATCAAATTTTGCACCTTTATAGCAGTTTTTGCCTGTTTGCAGCAGATTTTGCACACTTACAGCAAGCTTTGCACATTTGCAGCAGGTCTGGCACACTTGCAGCTGGGTGTGGGAGCACAGCTGGGTCTGGGAGCACAGCTGGGTGTGCTGTGCAGGCACTGGCCGTGCTTTCAGCAGCGCCCTGGCGCTGAGTGTTCTGCACAGGGATATCTTTTGGGAGAAATGCCAGTTTTCATGTGCTGCTTTGCCCGTTTCTGTCCTGGACCGGGGGATCGGGTCCCCCGGAGTGCCTGGGGATCTCCTCTGCAGGCAGGCGTCATCCTTCAGCAGGCAGCTGGGAAGATGAATCAATGAGATGAAATTTATGTTCTGGAAAGCTTCATAAGCGTGCAGCCATCTGGGGCCATCTTTAATTTCCACTTTCGTCCCTCCTTTTGCTGATAGCTGTGTCGGGGAGACTCGGGGGTGCTCAGCTTCATTTCAGTGTCAGGCTGGGGAGATTTCATCTCCCTCTCCAGGGGAGAGGAGTTTGCAATCATTTCTCTGCCATCCCCCACTCCCAGACGCACACAGACCTATTGTCAGGTTATTTTTCCTCAGCTTCTCTGATAGCCATCATATGAACACAAAATTCAGTGGTTTTCAGTCCTTCATGTGCCTAGAAATGTTGCCTAATTGCAAAATCTCTGTTGATAATGGCAGATGAACTGATATTAACCTTCTGTCTCAGCCCACTGCCAACCAGAAGCATCACTTAAATTTGTTATCTGTCAATTTTTAACCCAAACTAATTTCTTCTGGCTTCATTAAAACTAATTAGTTTGCTTGAGGACCGAAGAGCTCTCAGCATTCCTTGGAACAAACAAATATATCATGAGAAAGCATAAGCACAATGGAAAATTAGCTCGATAGGAACAGAAAATACATGTTAATGAAATTCATAGTAGGTGGAAATACAGCTGACAGTATCTGGCCTGTGTCTGAAGTGCTAGGCAGTTTCTGTGTAGTTTGAAAACCTTCTGCAGGGTTTTGCTTAGCACAGGGCATTACAGTTACCTGGTGGGAGATCCCTTCTTTCTTCAGGAGCAGGTTTTCCACCGTGGGTTTGCCTTTACCTGGTGAGCTGGGAGAGCCAGGGGAGCTGCTGGGGCTGTCTGGCACGGCTCAGGAGGCTGCTGTGCAAGGTGACACCTGAGGCTTGCTTTAATCAAGCCCAGCCTCTTTGTTCAGTTCTGATAAGCAGCAGTTTGAAACAGAGAATAGAATAGAGCCTTTGTGCTTGGTGGTTTCCTGTGTTCCTTTCTTTTTCTTCTTTCCTCTCCCCACAGCCTTTCCTGAGAACTTCCAGAGCTTTTCATTGGCAGCTGCCTCAACAGTTGATTTTCATGAAATTAAAAAGTTAAAAATGGCGAGGCCTGAAGCGAAATATTCTCAGCACTGGGATGATTTGTGTAACCTGAATTCAGCGGGAGGAGCGTTCAGCACTGACCTTGGTGGAGCCCCGTGTTCTGGTGGCACTAATGGCCCTTTGCAGTGCCCCAGGGTTTCAGACATCCCCCTGCTGGGGTTTCTGTCACTGTCCAGCTGCTGGCTAGGTTGGGGTTATTTCTCCTTTGTTTATTTTAGGTTTGGGGGCTATTTCTCCTTTGGTATTGTCACTGTCCAGCTGCTGGCTAGGTTATTTTTCTTTTTTTTTTTTTTTTTTTTTTTTTTAGGTTTGGGGGTTATTTTTCTTTTTATTTATTTCTCCTTTGTTTATTTTAGGTTTGGGGGTTATTTCTTCTTTGTTTATTTTAGGTTTGGGGGTTATTTCCCCTTTGTTCATTTTAGGGGTTATTTCTCCTTTGTTTATTTTAGGTTTGGGGGTTATTCTTTTTTTTTTTTTATGTTAGGTTTGGGGGTTATTTCTCCTTTGTCCATTTTAGGGGTTGTTTCTCCTCAGTTTATTTTGCAGTCAGTTCCCAGAGCAGGGCTGTTGTGCACCATTTTTCCTCCCCTTTCCTTGCCACGTCTCTCCTTCAGCACGGTTTTCTGCTGTTTTGTGCAGAAATGGGCAGACGTTGCTCTGTGCTGCCAGCAGACCCTTCCTGCTTGCCTGAAGGGCTCCAGACTCAGGAGCTGGTGTGGGGCTCTTTGTACCTGAAATAGAAAACTTGGGTTAAACATCAGGACCAATGTTTATCTTTCCTTAAAAAAAAAAAAAAAGCAGGGAAAGCACTGGTCCGAAGCCTTTGCTTTTCTCATAAATTTGTTCAGTGTTTCTGTGCAGAGCCTTAGCTCAGCAGATGAAAAATGGGTTGTGCAGTGTTACTTGAAGGCTGTAATATTATCTGTTCTGAAAACAGAATTTCTGGAGCATGAAGAGCTGGTTTTGAATGATGCTTCTGGCACCTAATCCTTAAAATTATTCAGCATATTTTTCTCGTGTCTGTCTTGAAATGAAAAATTATCTTCTGTTTTCAAATCATTTATAGCTTCTAAAAATTGGGCTTAACTTTTCATCGAGATTTCCAAACTTATGCAATATATTGATATAAGTTTCTGCCTAATAAAATTACTCTGAGACAGCTGAATAATTACTGATGTCCCCAGAGTTCACAGGAGGGTTTTTAACATTTGCATCTCTACATTTCTCGCTGGAAAATCTGCCAGTCTTTGGGCAGAACAGGAAGCTCTTTGAGCTGTGCTTGGTGTTCCGCCTGGGTTCGGTACATTTCATCCTTTTTCAGCGCCACCAGAGTGAATCTTTCACCTGCTGGGGCATGGTGTTACCGTGGCGACAGCCGAGCCCGTGTGCTGCTCCCTGCTCTCAGAAGGAAAAGCTTCCCGAGGAGCGCCTGCAGAGCCAGCCTGACTGTGCTGCGAGGATCGGCAGCTCCGCTCTGAGGGCTCCTCCCTTTCCAGAGGGGAGCGGGTGTCTGCGAGGGGAGCAGCGACAGCGGGGGGACAGGTCCTGGCAGCTGCAGAGCCCGGGCCAGGCTGGGGAGCACAGGGGACCCGGCTCAGGGGCACCTCTGGGGACATCCCCACATCCCAGTGATGCTCTAGAGGGGACCCGGCTCAGGGGCACCTCTGGGGACATCCCCAGCTCCCAGGGCTGCTCTCTCTGCTTGGGGACCCTTGGGGACATGCCCAGATCCCAGTGATGCTCTAGAGGGGACCCGGCTCAGGGGCACCTCTGGGGACATCCCCACTCCCAGTGATGCTCTAGAGGGGACCCGGCTCAGGGGCACCTCTGGGGACATCCCCACTCCCAGTGATGCTCTCCCTGCTTGGGGACCTTTGGGGACATCCCCAGATCCCAGTGATGCTCTAGAGGGGACCCGGCTCAGGGGCACCTCTGGGGACATCCCCAGATCCCAGTGATGCTCTCCCTGCTTCAGGGGAGCCCAGGCTGCCCCCGGGTCAGGGGGACCTCTGGGGACATCCCCACTCCCAGTGATGCTCTCCCTGCTTCAGGGGAGCCCAGGCTGCCCCCGGGTCAGGGGGACCTCTGGGGACATCCCCACTCCCAGTGATGCTCTCCCTGCTTCAGGGGAGCCCAGGCTGCCCCCGGGTCAGGGGGACCTTTGGGGACATCCCCAGCTCCCAGTGATGCTCTCCCTGCTTGGGGACCTTTGGGGACATCCCCACTCCCAGGGCTGCTCTCCCTGCTTTAGGGGAGCAGAGGGGACCCGGCTCAGGGGGAGCTGCAGGGGACCTTTGGGGACATGCCCATGGGGCAGAGACTGTGATGGGCAGCTCAGAGTGGTGGCCTGAGCAGCAGCAACCAAAGGGGGCTCCATGGGATCCTGCAGGAGGGGAGCCTGCCAGAGGTTCAGGTGGGCCTGGTTTCACCTGGCCCGTGGTGGAGGCAGAGCTTCAGAGGGACAGGCAGTGAGACGAGCTGGTGGGCAAGGCTGGGTACCTGCAGAGCCTTGGGGGATGGAAACCAGCAGGAATTGAGCAGTGTCAGTGATCAGCAGAAATGAGTCGTGCAGTGTCAGTGAGAGGTGTGCGAGGCTGGGTACCTGCAGAGCCTTGGGGGATGGAAACCAGCAGGAATTGAGCAGTGTCAGTGATCAGCAGGAATGGTTGTGCAGTGTCAGGGAGGTGAGAGGTGTGCGAGGCTGGTTCCCTGCAGAGCCTCGCTGGAGTGGAATCCAGCAGGGAGGAATTGCTGTGTTTCCTCCCCAGGATCTGCTCCAGGGCTGTGCTGCAGGACACTGGTGCTTTCCAAGGCCAGGAATCTGCTCAGTTCCCGTGGCTGTTTTTAGCAGTGCTTTTTAAGAAGTGCTATTTTTGTGGGGTGTTTCTTATGCTAAATTCAGCCTCCTGATTAGGGGGTAAAGCTGCATTTGTTTTCCTTTGTTAGAACAGTATCATTTGCACGGAAAAGTTCCTATTTTTAAAACGAAGCAAATCCAATTGTGATTTTATTTAAAATGCAAGCGTTTCTGAGCAGCTCTTCCTTCACCCTAGGAGTGGTGCTGGAAAACTCATGTTGTTAGCTTCTCTGCAGGAATTCATTCGTTTTTAAGTGCTAACCTCAGAAAATGTCCAGCTACTTCCCTGTGCTGCTTGCTAACATGTGCTTCACCATGGCAATTGAGAGGAAGGATGAAATGGAAATAGTAAAACACCTAAAAACAGTAAGACCGTCTCGTTTGTTTATTTTTCATTGTAGGTAATAGTTTTCCATGAAATGTCATTTATTGTAAGTGAAGCTTGCTGGCTGTGGGAGCTGTGCAGGGCAGGCTGGGCTGATTGCACTGTGCAGGCTGAGCTCACAGGGGTTAGAGACAGGGTTTTTTTGTGCAGGCTGAGCTCACAGGGTTAATTTAAAGGCAGGTTTTTTGGTGCAGGCTGAGCTCACAGGGGTTAAAGGCAGGGGTTTTGTGCAGGCTGAGCTCACAGGGTTAATTTAAAGGCAGGTTTTTGTGCAGGCTGAGCTCACAGGGTTAATTTAAAGGCAGGTTTTTGTGCAGGCTGAGCTCACAGGGGTTAAAGGCAGGGTTTTTTTGTGCAGGCTGAGCTCACAGGGTTAATTTAAAGGCAGGTTTTTGTGCAGGCTGTGCCCCAGCCCGGCTCTGGGGCCATGGCAGGAGCTGCAGTTGTACCACTGAGGGTGAGTCAGCTTTGCCTTTCAAACCCAGCTCTTGGAA
This sequence comes from Motacilla alba alba, assembly GCF_015832195.1. NCBI lineage: Eukaryota > Metazoa > Chordata > Aves > Passeriformes > Motacillidae > Motacilla > Motacilla alba. The sequence goes on along the minus strand of NC_052030.1, from coordinate 13,418,742 downwards.
GAAATAACAAATGAGCTGGAGGTGGTGAGCCTGGCCTTTGAAGTGAGTCATTTACAGGGCCAGAATACACGGGAAAGGATCAGAAGGTTTCATTTTGCTTTCAGGTCCCTGCAGCCCCCAGGTTTTCCCTTTCTCCTGGATGCGTTGTGTCCTGCATCACCCAAACCCGGAGCTCTCCCAGGGGGTTGGAGCCACAGTGTTCCAGTGCAGCCCTCCCAGGGCTCTGGCAGCAATGCTTCTCAAGGAAGAAGAGCTGCAGATAAATGAATAGGGTACAAGATTTTTTTAAAACAAAAATAATTGATGGATGAGCGAGCTAGCACACAGGGCAACAGATGCCTTTCTCCAGGCGATGGAGAACCTTGCTACCCAGACTGTGGTGTCAGGTTGTATTAAATCCACCAAAGCCATCCTCCTGCTGGGAGTTTTTTAGCCAGCCCTCACACCCAAAGGAGGATTTTTACTTTTGCTCTGTTGTGAGCACACATTTGTGCCTTCGTTTCTGCACTTTGAAAGATGCAGCTCCCATCTGAGGTAGCACAGTTTATATTTAATGTCTCCCACGTTTCATTTTCCGTGGCTGTTTCTTTATGAATTGTCTCATGCTCTGTGAAGTGTGGGCCTGGAAATCTCTGCGGGCTCTGGCACCCCCAGACCAGTGCTGCTGGTGTACTTTTGGGAGGGCTGTCAGTTCCCTGGCTGGCTTTGCTCTTCGGCTTCTGAAAGGATCATCCTGGGCGTTGTTTCCTCAACAACCTCCCTCTCTGAGCTGGGGGTGCCCGCAGCACTCCTTGCACCAGCAGGAAACGTCCCTGCTGGCTGGAACTGTGGCTGACACGCTCAGGACATTGCAGGTTCCTCTGCTGCTGCCTCTGCTGCTGCAGCGCGGCTGCGGGGTCAGCACCAGGGGTGAGAGTGAGGGTGGGCTGTGCTTCTGGGGGTGAGCCTGGAGAAAGCCCTCCCGCAGGGGAAACACAAAATCCTCCAGCAGGGGAAACACAAAACCCTCCAGCAGGGGAAATAAAAACCCTCCCGCAGGGGAAATAGCAGCTCTGGGCAGGCTCTGCCTCCATCCATTACCAAAATTTGGTTGGTTTGTTCTGTGGTGAGCCTGGTGAAAATCCTTCAGCAGGGGAAACACAAAATCTTCCAGCAGGGGAAATAAAAATCCTCCAGCAGGGGAAATAGCAGCTCTGGGCAGGCTCTGTCTCCATCCATTACCAAAATTTGGTTGGTTTGTTCTGTGGTGAGCCTGGAGAAAACCCTCCAGCAGGGGAAATACAAAATCCTCCAGCAGAGGAAATACAAAATCCTCCAGCAGGGGAAATACCAGCTCTGGGCAGGCTCTGCCTCCATCCATCAGCAAAAGTTGGGTTTGTTCTGTGGTGAGCCTGGTGAAAATCCTCCAGCAGGGGAAATAGCAGCTCTGGGCAGGCTCTGCCTCCATCCACCAGCAAAGCTGGGGCTGGTTTGCTCTGTGGCTTGCTGATGCTGATCTGGGGCAGTACTCTCTGGGTTTTTTTCTGGGGGGAAGTGAGATTATTCTACAGGCACCTTCTGTGGCTTATTTTCTTATAGCTAATCTCCCGCATTCATTTATCTGTAAAATTTCTGGATTCATGCAAGACTAGTAATTAGATTGCTCCAAGCCCTTGATTTTTTATGTTTTGGCGAGCACAGTGCAGCAGCATGACGAGGAGGGGGTGCCAGCCTGTGCAGCTGATCCCTGGAGCCCAGTGCCAGGCCTCTGGGGCTCATCTGGGAGCGCGCAGCGCTGTTCCCTTTGCCCTGCACCTCAGCCTGCTCCCTCTGGGCAGCGTGGCCCTGCCCTGCCCTGCAGCAGGGCCCTGGTGAGTCCCGGCGTGCCCCTGCCCGCCTGGCAGCCCTGCAGGGACGCGCCAGGGCAGCAGGGAGCTGCTGCTGCTGCTCAGCACGCTCCCACTGCCACAGCTGCTCCGGGCAGGGAGCGGGCGGGCACAGAGGGCAGCACGCAGGGAAGGGACAAAACCCTGACTGAATTTCTGCTAGGAAGTCAAAAGCTGTTTCCATAAAAACGGGGAAGGGCGAGGGAAGGGTGCGTGGCGATGCTTTCCGCAGGTTTGCTTTTCAGGCTGCTGCTGCTGTACTGCCGAGAGGTTTAACATCCCCCCACCCTGTGCCAGGCTCCAGAAGGAGCTGTGAAAGCCACAGAATTTCCTCCCGGGTGCAGGCAGTGGCACAGTGGTGCCTGTTTGCATGTCCCCATCAGAATCTGGGAGAGTTCCTGAGCTGGGAGTGGGGAAGGCAGGAGGGGAGAGTCCCTGGCACTCACGGGAGGGCTGGAGGCAAGCAGCACCCCAGGGCTGGAGCCAGCACCCCCAGGCTGGAGCCAGCATCCCTAAGCTGATCCCAGCATGTCCCCAGGCTGGAGCCAGCACCCCAGGGCTGGAGCCAGCATCCCTAAGCTGATCCCAGCATGTCCTCAGGCAGGTGGCAGCCCCTCCAGGCAGGTGGCAGCACGTCCCCAGGCTGGTGCCAGCAGCCCCAGGCATGCTCCAGCACCCCTAGGCAGGTGGCAGCATGTCCCCAGGCAGGTATCTCACAGGAGCTGTCTCACAGGAGCTGTCTCACAGAGGATTTTTCACAGTCTGAAATCAGGAGCTGTTTCACAGGAGCTGTTTCACAGCCCGAAATCAGGGGCTGCTCCTCAGGGGCTGTTTCAGGGGGTGTCTCACAGGAGCTGTCTCACAGGAGCTGTCTCACAGAGGATTTTTCACAGGGGGTGTCTCACAGTCTGAAATCAGGAGCTGTGTCACAGGAAGTGTTTCACAGGGGCTGTTTCACAGTCTGAAATCAGGGGCTGCTCCTCAGGGGCTGTTTCAGGGGCTGTTTCACAGAGGATTTTTCACAGGAGCTGTCTCACAGGGGCTGTTCCACTGCCTGAAAGCAGGGGCTGCTCCTCAGGGGCTGTTTCAGGGGGTATCTCACAGGAGCTGTCTCACAGGAGCTGTTTCACAGAGGATTTTTCACAGGAGCTGTCTCACGGGCTGTTTCAGGGGGTATCTCACAGGAGCTGTCTCACAGGGGCTGTTCCACAGCCCGAAAGCAGGGGCTGCTCCCCAGGGGCTATCTCACAGGGGCTGTTTCACAGAGGATGTTCCACAGCCCGAAATCAGGGGCTGCTCCTCAGGGCTGCCCTGGGCAGGCTGTGCCTTCCTGGGCACGGGGCTGAGCCCCAGCTGCTGCAGGCTATGGGCTCAGTGCTGCTCACACGCCACTCCAGGGAGCACACCCAAGCAGACACTTTTGGAATTCCTGCCTTGACAGTAATTATTACCTGGATCACTTCCAGGAGACACAGCCCAGTGAGGGAACTTGGCTGAGATTTAGACTTTGGCTCAGTTTCTGGCTTTTGCCACCTGTTATTGCTCCAGAACCTTTGAGTCACTTATCCTTTGTTCTTTAATGCTTTCTTTCTGAGCAAGCAATATAAATATTTCAAGTTAACATTTATTTGTCACTCCCAAACACACTGAGGATACACAAATACATCCTCTCCCAACTGCAGGGGTTTCAAGGGGAAATCCTGGAGCTGAGGTTTAGTTGCTGGCTTTCTGTCTGTGTATTTCCTAGGCTTGGAGCTGTCCAGTAATTCCTGGTGCTGTTTCAGGTGCTTCTTCACCTTTATGGATTTGGTTGGGATGGGGAACACAGGTGGGCTTTATCCTGGTTAAAGGGACAGGATGCTGAGAGGAGCTGCCTCTGTGGTGAACAGAGGTGCAAATGAAGCATTCCCACCCTGCTGGTTTCACCTTTGGCTGTGTGGTTGAGTTTTATTTACTGTTCTTTTTCCCAGCTCAGGCTGCTGTCTAAATACATAAAAATACATAAAAATACATAAAAATACATTCCTGGGGCTGCAGTTAAGTCCTTGGTCTTGGCGCCCAGGCTCCTCACCTCTGGTGCTGCATGTCTGCCTTGCCTGGCACGGCAGGACAGAGATGCTCTGCCAGGCTGTCTGAACTGGAAAGTGGCCATTTATTCCTGTTAGAAATGAGTATGCACTGGAAGGGAGGTGAAGTGTGTGAGTGTAAAAGTGTGGGCATGAGCCTGCATTCCAGCTGTTGCCTGCTGGAGCTGCAGTGCTTTATTTCCTGGGAGAGGAGTGCCTCCCCTGCCAGCTCCGAGCGAGGCGGGGCAGCAGTCTGAGCTCTCTCTCACCTCACAGGGAGATTTTGGGATTATTTTTGCAGGAGCTGGGGCTGTGACACAGAGCTGGGTGTGTGACACGGGCTGTGACACGGAGCTGGGTGTGTGACATGGGCTGTGACACGGAGCTGGGTGTGTGACACGGAGCAGAGGGTGTGACACGGAGCTGGGTGTGTGACACGGAGCAGAGGGTGTGACACGGAGCAGAGGGTGTGACACGGAGCTGGGGGTGTGACACGTTTGTTTCTGTTTCAGGAGGAGCAGCTGAACGATGCTGGGCGGGAGAAGGACTGCCTGAGCCTGCAGCATGCCAGCGTGTGCCCCCCAGCAGTGCAGCACGGCCAGGTAACACACAGCTGCTGTGCCAGGTGTGCCCAGGTATGCCCCTGAGCAGTGCAGCATGGCCAGGTAACACACAGCTGCTCTGCCAGGTGTGCCCAGGTGTGCCAGGTGTGCCCCTGAGCAGTGCAGCATGGTCAGGTAACACACAACTGCTCTGCCAGGTGTGCCCAGGTGTGCCAGGAGTGCCCTGCTGTCCCCAGGTGTGCCAGGTGTGCCCCTGGGAGCCAGGAGCTGCTGGCCAGGGTGCAGCCTGGCCCTGCTGGGCTCCCTGGGCAGAGGCTGGGGGACTCCTGGCACTGCCCCTGCCCGAGCCAGGAGCAGCCCTGGCTGTGCCCTGCTCTCTGTGTGCCCTGCTCTCTGTGTGCCCTGCCCTGGCTGTGCCCTGCCCTGGCTGTGCCCTGCTCCTGGCTGTGCAGCCCTGGCTGTGCCCTGCCCTGGCTGTGCTGCCCTGGGTGCCCTGCCCTGGTGTGGGAGCAGAGCTGGGTCCCCGTGGGTCCCACTCTCTCAGTGGGAGCTGATTTCTGTAAGCAGGCAGAGCTAGAGCACTTTGTGACAGGACGCAGCCACGTGTGTCACAGCATCACCTCATTTTACTCATCCATCTGCCTGTGAATTTCTCCCTCCCCTCGTGTGCTGCTCTCTGTGCTGCTGTTCACACGTGCCTCGGCACAGAGATGAGGCTCTGGGCAGTTTGCTGCTCCGGCTGGCCCGCAGCGCTGTGCAGCGTTAATGCCGCGGGGGCTCAGTCCCCGGGGACACCGAAGGCGTGGCTGCTCTGACCATCGGCAAGCACAAAGCACAGCCTGCGTGGCTGACAGCGCTTTACTGTTCCTTCTGCTTGTCTCGAGGTGCCTTGGGAAAGTCTGCCAGAGCAATTTCAACACAGAGGTCAGCGTTTGTCACGGCGGCTGCTCAGTCAGGACTAGAATTCCCCACTAAGTCAGGACTAGAATTCCCCACTAAGTCAGGACTAGAATTCCCCACTAAGTCAGGATTAGAATTCCCCACTAAGTCAGGACTAGAATTCCCCACTAAGTCAGGATTAGAATTCCCCACTAAGTCAGGACTAGAATTCCCCACTAAGTCAGGATTAGAATTCCCCCCAAGTCAGGACTAGAATTTCCTCTCACTGTTGCAGGTTCCTGGGGATGGATTTTGGGAGCTGCAGATTCCTTGGGATGGACTGGGAGCTGCAGGCTCCTGGGGATGGGTTTGGGGAGCTGCAGATTCCTTGGGATGGATTTCAGGAACTGTAGGCTGCTGGGGATGGGTTTTGGGAGCTGCAGGTTCCTGGGGATGGGTTTTGGGAGCTGCAGGCTCCCGGGGATGGGTTTTGGGAGCTGCAGGCTCCCGGGGATGGGTTTGGGAGCTGCAGGCTCCTGGGGATGGATTTGGGAGCTGCAGGATCCCGGGGATGGGTTTTGGGAGCTGCAGGCTCCCGGGGATGGGTTTTGGGAGCTGCAGGATCCTGGGGATGGGTTTGGGAGCTGCAGGCTCCTGGGGATGGTTTCCAGGAGGAAAGGCTCTGCTTTCAGTGTCCAGGAAGCCAAGGGCCCTGCCAGCAGGGAGAGGCTCAGAGCAGAAGGGAACCCTGACTCTGCTCCCTTGCTCCCAAAAATATTCAGAATATGACAACTGGTGAGGTTTAGAAAAACTTCTTTCCAGAGGTGGTCAGGTGGGGTGAATTGTTCTGGAGACAGGGAAACCCAAAGTCTGACACAAACAACCTCTTCTTGTAACTTGTTCCCGACATTGTGCCTCTGGATCTGGGGAGAGGAGCTGAGAGTGCCAGACAGGAGCAGGATTGCATCGCTGATCCCAACCCCCTCTGCTCCCCTTTCCAGGGCACAGCCTGGGTCCTGGCAGTGCCAGACAGGAGCAGGATTGCATCGTTGATCCCAACCCCCTCTGCTCCCCTTTCCAGGGCACAGCCTGGGTCCTGGCAGTGCCAGACAGGAGCAGGATTGTGTTGTTGATCCCGACCCCCTCTGCTCCCCTTTCCACGCCGTTCCTCCTCAGCAGCGCCTCTGATCTGAGCAGTGCAGCGCAGTTCCAAGGATGCAGGAGTGATTGGTTCTGAAAATCCATTGTTAAAGAGTTTCCTTTGTCATAAAGAACTGCAAGGAAGGGAAAAGGAAAATCCGTGCACAGAAAAAAAAAAAAATCCCGGGGTTGACAATAATTGCATCAGTTCTTGTGGAAAACATGATTTGTTCCCCGTTCCTGTCTTTTTTCCAGCCCACTGCACTCCAAAGAGCCCTTCTGCAGGGCTGGTGCAGGGGCTGGCTGCAGCCATTGACATGGTTTGCTCCGTGGCAAAATCTGCAAGTCAACGAGCTGCAGCCAGAAGGCAAACAAAGAGGCTGAATCAGCTTTCAAAACAGTGCATTAGAAAAGGCAAACAAAAAAAATAAAAACAAACCCCAAGCCAAACAAACAAAGCCAAAATAAAAACAAACAAACCAGACCAAACGAAATAGAAACGTTGCTGCTTCCTCACCTCCTGCAAACACTGCAGAAAAGGGGCAATGCATGTGGAAATAATCTTGGGGCTTTTAGCCCAGCTGTTCATTCCTGCTGGATTCTTCCTTCATGTAGAAGATCTGGTATGGTTCCAGCTGCAATGATCCTGCCAGGCATCAATACAGATCTCAAACTCGTGCAGTGATCAGGGCTAAGAAATCAAACTTTCAGCTGATCTGAATTAAAGGAAGAACTTTCCCGTGGCAGGCAGCAGTAATTCCATGCATTTTCCTGTTTTCTGTTTATGAAGCAGTCGCTGTCACTGGTGATTCACAAAATCCTGTGTCAAAAGACTTGATCCTGCTGAACTGCTTGACACAGGACCAAAGAATCAAACCACAAACCACATCTTCTGTCAGGAGTGTCTGATCCTTTGAACACCTTCTGCATAGAAACGTTTCAAGGCAGAGCAAGGGGTTCATTGCAGAAGAACACTGATTTTACAATTGCAGGCACACTGATTCCAAGCGTTAACGCGGGCTGATCATGTGTGTTTGAGTTTATTCTGAAGCCAGGTCACACTTAAAAGAGTCCAGAAGAAATGGAAATTTGAGTTTTATCAAATATATATATATGTGTGTGTGTGTGTGTGTGTGTGTGTATGTGTATAAATATATATATGTGTATTTATACATATATATATAGTAGGTAAATATATATATATATTTATATATATATGTGTATATAAATATATGTGTGTATATAAAAATATATATGTATGTAAATATATATATGTATTTTTATATATATGTGTGTATAAATACATATATGTATATATATAAATATATATGTATGTAAAGATATATATGTATATTTATATATATGTGTGTATATAAATATATATGTGTATATATATAAATATATATACATATATATGTATATATTTATATATATGTGTATATAAATATATGTATATATAAATATATATGTATATATAAATATATATGTATGTAAATATATATGTATATATGTGTATATAAATATATATGTGTGTATATAAATATATGTATATATAAATATATATGTATGTATGTAAATATATTTTTTTTTTTTTTTTATATATGTGTGTGTGTGTGTGTGAGATCTCTGCCTCTCTGTACAGCACGCCCATCTCGGGGCCCCTGGGATGCAGGGAGTGTGGAAGTGTTTTGGCTGTCCCTCGTTCAGGGCACGCTGGGCTGTGTTTGTTCAGTTTGCGTGGCGTGTGCGTAGCTGCAGCTGCAGCCTGTGCTGCAGCCTGTGCTGCAGCCTGTGCTGCACCCTGCAGCCTCGCTGGGCTGTGTTTGTTCAGTTTGCATGGCCTGTGCGTAGCTGCAGCTGCAGCCTGTGCTGCACCCTGCAGCCTCGCTGGGCTGTGTTTGTTCAGGTTGCGTGGCCTGTGCGTAGCTGCAGCTGCAGCCTGTGCTGCAGCCTGTGCTGCACCCTGCAGCCTGTGCTGCACCCTGCAGCCTCGCTGGGCTGTGTTTGTTCAGTTTGCATGGCGTGTGTAGCTGCAGCTGCAGCCTGTGCTGCAGCCTGTGCTGCACCCTGCAGCCTCCCCCCCTGCTGCGGGAAGGTCCCGTGAGCCTGGGGCAGGCACGGCTCCTCGGGAGCATTCCCTGGGAGGCTCTGGCTCCCTGCCTGCTCGGAGCCTTTCCCTCTGCGTTCCCCTGCCCAGGTGCCAGGTGTGCTGCCTGCCCTCCCTGCAGCCGCGACCTGTTTGTGTCTCCAGGTTACCGCAGACTATGAGCACCTCCGAGAAACCCTTCTGAGAGCGACCCGAGAACGAGCTTTGGCTGCCAGGGGAAAACACCAGCTCCAAGCCAAGCTGGAGAACTTAGAGCAGGTCCTGAAGGTGGGTGCAAATCCCAGATCCCAGATCCCAAATCCCAGTCCTTCCCCGCTCCCCACGGTCCCTGGCGCTCAGCCGGGGGGCCCTGCACAGCCAGGCACTGAACCCCCCTCTCGGCTGGGATCAGGGCTGTGCTTTTTAGGGCAGCTGGGATAAGGGTGAAGAGAAGGAGAAATTTGGACTCCATGTTTTAGAAGGCTGGTTTATTGTATTGTGAAATATATTATATCAAAAAGATTACACTAAAACTGTACTAAAAGAACAGAGAGAAAGATGCATCAGAAAGCAGATAGCAATAGAAAGGGATGAATAACAAAGGCTGTGACTCCCAGAGAGTCTGACCCAGCTGCCCCCTTGACTGGTCATTAATTAGAAACATTTAACCTGGACCAACCAAGGAAGCACCTGCTGCATTCCACAGCAACAGACAGTCATTTCTCTACATCTTGAAGCTGAGGCTCTCAGCTTCTCAGGGGAAGAAAATCCTGACAAAAGGATTTTCATAAAATATCATAACTACACAGAGTGGGAATGAGAGCCCCAGGCACGGAGAGGGCTCTCAAAGCAGCACAGGGGCATCCAGACACCTTTATGGGGCACTCACAGCACTTGAGTGCACACTGCCCTGCACAGCTATTGCAGCCAGAACGGGAGAGAGCCCAGAGCGAGAAAAACTGCCCAGATATTTCATTTCAGATATTTAACTGCCCAGATATTTCATTTCAGATGTTTAACTGCCCAGATATTTCCCCTCAGAGAGCCTGCCTGGCTGCCCCTCTGTGTAGCAGGTGACAACATCACAGGTGGGAAGTGAGCTTGGTGAAATGCTCTCCTGTGGACAACCAGGGACATTTTGGGCTGTTCCTGTCCGTTTTCTCCACGCATTTGTTCTCCCAGGGGCTGCTTTCTCGCAGCTTTGTGTGCAGTATCTCGGAGCTGCAGATGAGGTGTGGTGCCTCTGCTCTGAGATCGCTGTGGGAGCGCTGTGTAACTCGGGAAATAAAAATCCTCAACCCCAGCTCCACCAGGGAAGAGAGCAGAATCCAGCACAGATCTCTCTGAACTCCCATTTATTAGCAGGCTGTTGGGAAGCTGCAGGGATGCTGGGCAGTAATATCACCCTGGAATGAAAAGATTCCTATCTGCAGAGGGGGTCCTGGCAGGGCACAGCCTGGGTCCTGGCAGGGCTGAGCCTGGGTCCTGCAGTGTCACAGCCTGGGTCCTGGTAGGGCTGAGCCTGGGTCCTGGCAGTGTCACAGCCTGGGTCCTGGCAGTGTCACAGCCGGGGTCCTGGCAGTGTCACAGCCGGGGTCCTGGCAGGGTCAGACCCTGGGTCCTGGCAGGAATTGATGTCCAAGTGCCTGAGTTCCCTTTGGCTGAAGCCCTGACTGAACTCCCACCCCTCCTGGTTTCCCTGCTGCCTCTGAGGGTGCCAGGCAGGTGTCTGGGGTGGGAGCCGTGCCCCCCGGCCGTGGCAGCCCCTGTGGCCGCAGCTGGCACTGTCCCCGTGCCCTGAGAGCTGTCCTGTCCCTCTCCTGGCGCAGCACATGCGAGAGGCTGCGGAACGGCGGCAACAGCTGGAGCTGGAGCATGAGCAAGCCTTGGCTGTCCTCAACGCCAAACAGCAGGAGATCGAGCTGCTGCAGAAGGTACGGGGACAGCAGGGGACACCAGGGGACAGGGATGGGACAGGCAGGAGATCGAGCTGCTGCAGAAGGTACGGGGACAGCAGGGGACAGGGATGGGATGGGACAGGGATGGGACAGGCAGGAGATCAAGGTACTGCAGAAGGCACTGGAGATGGGATGGGATAGGGAAGGGACAGGCAGGAGATCGAGCTGCTGCAGAACATACCTGGGGATGGGACAGGGATGGGACAGGAAGAGGGACAGGCAGGGACAGGGACAGGGAGGAATGGAGCCCCTGCAGAAGGTACCTGGGACAGGACAGGACAGGGACAAGCAGGAGATTGCAGGTGGGAGCACGAGCTGCAGGGCAGAGGAGCATGGTGGGATCCCCTGGGCTGGAGGCACTCCCAGCCAGCTGCAGCTGCTGCCTGCCCTGGCGGCTCCGGGCCCTGCTGTGCCCTGGAAGCAGGGCTGCTCCGTGCTGCAGGGCTGATCCCTGCTGGAACCTGCCCCGCTCCGTGCTGCAGGGCTGCTCCGTGCTGCAGGGCTGATCCCTGCTGGAACCTGCCCCGCTGTCCCGGGCTCTGCTGAGCCCAGCAGGGACAGCAGTGGCTCAGCCTCCTGGGTTTCCTTTCCGTTTCCAGTGCTCCCCTCATGGTTGGCCTGGTGACACCTGTGCGTTTCTCAAATGTCACCAAGGAACCCAGTCCTGGTTTCCTGGCAGTCGGACTCGAGGTCTGTGCCGTTTCCAGCCTGTGTTGATGTTCTCACTGGCACATCCGTGTTTGGCAGGATTTCTCTGGGCTCCTCTTCCAGACGTGCGACCCTTGCTGCCTTTCCCCAGTAAATCAGGGAAAGAAAGTCTCGTGAGGTGCTGGCACATCTCAGCTGCTCCTCCTTTTCAAGAATGTGTCAGGTTTGTGTGGTAAGGGTTTGGTGCCCAGCCAGCATCAGCCCCCCACAGAAACTGAGCAGTTGCTTTAACACCTCACTCACTCCCAAGGTCATTCTCTAATTCACAAATCACTTCAAGACTTTTCTTTCTCCCCGCACTGCAATTTCTCAGTATTCATTGTAATACAAAAACCATGATGTTGAGTTTCAGTTTTGCCAAAGCCACTTAAGGCTGCAATTGTCTCAGTGCTAATGTTGATTTTTCCAATTGCTGGACTAGATTAAAACACAGAAATAATGCTGCTAATGATAATTTGGTAGGGAATTGGGAAGGAGGGACCTTCTCAGCAGAATCAAAGATGTATGTAATAATGTTGCTTGAAATAGAACGCTGTAGTTGACCAAATGAAATCTCCCAGTTAATTTTCTTTTAGTCTTTCTCAGTAAGTGTACTTAGGCACACTGCAAAATGCCATTTCTAGTTATATTCAGCAGTTATTATTAGAACTGCCTCATAAATTTTGGGCTTAAATTTCCTGGCAAAGGAAAGAAATCAAAGGAAGACACAGCATTTTTTGCTAATTTTTCTCACATTCTTCTCATAAATCCTCCTCTGGACTGGCAGCACAAACGTGTGTGCTCCTGTTTCTGCAGGGACAGGCACTGGGCCCTGCCCAGCTTGTGCTGGGTTTGGTGTTCCACCCATGCAACATGCTCAGCAGATCAATGTCTTAAATGAATCTGTTACCCAAGGACTAAAACACGTCCCTGCCAGCTTTACCAGGAGCTGCTGGCTCAGCTTGCATCCAGAGCTGGCCTCCCAGTGCTCCCAGTGCGTGTCAAACCCTTCCTTCCCTTTTGGTTTTTCATTGTCTTTCCTGGGGGAGGCGCTTCCCAAGGCAGGTGGCAGTCTGGCAGCAGCAGGGTGGCTCTCCACAGCACGCCCCGTGCCTTGGGAAGGCTGAGGAGCACCAAGCTGCCCGTCAGAGCAGAGCCTTCCCTGCCCCAGCCCCTGCCTTGCTGCCACATTCTGCAAGGAACAAAAGCTCACTCCGTGTCTGGTGCCTGCACAGGCTGACCCCGTTTCCCAGGCGGGAGGAAGAGCTCAGTGTTGTTGGTGCTGCTGGGGACCCAGCCTTCTTCTCTGAGAAAACCTAAACCCAAGGGGGTTTGATGCTCAGCAGGGGCAGCCGTGGGTGCCATTGTCTGCCAGTCTGTGAAACGCGTGCTGGTGGATGGCTCAGGCTCTGTGTGCCCTGCTGGCACCTGCTGGCACCTGCTGGCACCGTGTCCCTTGTCACCAGGGTGACAGCAGGGCTGCAGCAGGGCTGGGCTGGGCTGCAGGACGGGGCTGTGGGACTGTGGGTTTGGGGCTGTGGGTTTGGGGTTGTGTATTTGGGGTTGTGGGTTTTGAGTCTGTGGTTTTGGTCTGTGGGTTTGGGTTTGTGTATTTGGGGTTGTGGATTTGGGGTTGTGGGTTTTGGGCTGTGGTTTTGAGTCTGTGGTTTTGGTCTGTGGGTTTAGTCTGTGGGTTTGGGTCTATGGATTTGGGGTTGTGGATTTGGGTTTGTGGGTTTGGGTTTGTGGTTTTGGGTGTGTAGTTTCAGTCTGTGGATTTGGGGTTGTGGATTTGGTCTGTAGTTTTGGTCTGTGGTTTGGGTTTCTGGGTTAGGGTTTTGGTGGTGGCTTTCTGGCCTGACCCAGGTCCCCCTGAAGGGCTGGGCAGCCCTGAGCTGCAGGGAGGGCTGGTGTGCAGAGCAGAGTGCATTCCAGCTGCAGGGAGGGCTGGTGTGCAGAGCAGAGTGCATTCCAGCTGCTCTTTGGGCTGGTGTGCAGAGCAGAGTGCATTCCAGCTGCACTTGGGGCTGCAGGGAGGGCTGGTGTGCAGAGCAGAGTGCATTCCAGCTGCACTTGGGGCTGCTGTGCAGAGCAGAGTGCATTCCAGCTGCACTTGGGGCTGCAGGGAGGGCTGGTGTGCAGAGCAGAGTGCATTCCAGCTGCACTTGGGGCTGGTGTGCAGAGCAGAGTGCATTCCAGCTGCACTTGGGGCTGGTGTGCAGAGCAGAGTGCATTCCAGCTGCACTTTGGGGCTGCAGGGAGGGCTGGTGTGCAGAGCAGAGTGCATTCCAGCTGCAGGGAGGGCTGGTGTGCAGAGCAGAGTGCATTCCAGCTGCAGGGAGGGCTGGTGTGTAGAGCAGAGTGCATTCCAGCTGCACTTTGGGGCTGCAGGGAGGCTGGCAGTGGCTGGGGCAGCGCGTGCAGAGCAGCCCTGCTCCCAGAGCCACCTCCCAAGGCAAACAGCCCTGCCGGGCTGGCACAGCCACCCTGCTGCCTGGAGATGGCCCTGGGGGTGCTGCTGGCTGTGCTCTCAGCGCGGTGAACGGGGCACGACTAACTCGTTCTCCCTCTGCCTCCTTTCCCCTCCTTCTGCCCTCGTCCTCTCGCACGAATGCAAGGCTCAGGTTGAAGCTAAGAAGGAGCATGAAGGAGCAGTTCAGCTGCTAGAGGTAAGATCCCCTGGCTTCCCTTGGCTTGCCCGGGTCCCTTCTGAGCAGGGTCACTTCCAGCATGGGCACTGGGAGCTTCTCGAGGCACGTGCAGCCAAAGAGGGTTTTCTCTCTTCTGATAGAATTGCATCCTTTAGGATTTATAGCTCAGTAAGGAGGGCGTTGAGCTGAGCTGTTGCAAGTGATGTATGTTTCTCTTTTGGTACCATTTTTTGTGAAATACTACTAAGGGGAGCGATTAACGGTGAGAATTTTGATTTATTAGGCTGGAAATACAGCAGCAAATACCCACCAGTTACCTAGGGTCCCTAATTAAACACTGCCTAATTAACATAAAGCAACATGTCAAAGAGGCAGAAACTGTAAACCTAATGAAAGAATTGAGGTACTTCAAAAACCTTCAAAGGGTGTGCTGGCAGGAGAACACTTCATTTTCTGCCTGAGGAAAAGGCATGGAATGGTTTTAAGTGTTAATGTACATGTCCTAAAGAACGTGCACAAATAGGATGGATAATACAGGTGCATTGTCAACGTTTCATTTAGAAATTTCCTTTTATCTAGAGGCAATTTCCAGTCCTTTCACCTCCCCACAGTATTTCTGTATGCACTTGCTGGCCGTGCCTCAGTGAAAGGTGGATTTTTCCTGCTGCATTGATCAACTTAAAAAAAAAAAAATTAAAGCAATTGTTTACTATTATCTATAAAAGTGAATATTCCCACAGAGAGTGTTTTACTCGTAGGCTTTCATTATGATCATATCCATTACGTTTGGTTTAGCTTCCAGACTGTGAGCTGCAGTTATTATTCAATGCCTGGTGCAAAGAGTTTGATGCAGGAGAACAGAAACAAGAGGAGCAGGAGATTATTTACCCCCTCAAGCCGAGCACAATCCTGATTTAGCTGATCTGTCTGCAACCTCTGATTTGCATAACCCCTACAAGATTTCCAAAGCTTTTGCTTTTTGTGAGCACGTTATTTGTTAGCATTTTACTGAGTGTGCCTTCTGCAGTTTCAGATCAGCAGCAGTGCTGGTTGCTGTGGTGCTGCTCGCGTTGATGCATGCTTTTACACGTGTAGCTCCTCTAAGAGGCTGCTTTGAAATGTAAAGAAATTATTCAGAACTGTTTTTATTTCTTTGTTTATTTCACATCTCTTTGTTTACTGTGTCTGTTTGGGATTTGTTGCTTTGCACTTCACCCAGAACACCTTGGACAGCATGCAGGTATTTTAGGGCATGAATCTCCTTTCCCTGTGCCGAGTCCTGCACTCCTCCCTTGCACATGAGAAGCAGAGCCCGGCCTCACCTCGCATGGGATGTGTGCTGGAGCCCTTGTTATGCCAGCATGCTTTGCACTGTTGGCCTTAAACCAAACCATGCAAACCAGGATACTTCTGCAAGAAAGGAGCCTTGGCATGGCTTAACGAGAGCTCCATCCTGGTTTGCAGCCAGCTCCTCACCAGCATGCCCAGTAGGAGTGGTTTGGTGGTTCCCTCAGAGTGTGACCTCCTGACTGTGTGGGTTTTGTCTGAATTCAAAAGGTTGTCCTTTGCTAAGGCAGAGACTGCTCAGGTGATATTTGCCCCTGAGGCTGGTTTGAGCTGCCCAGTGAAAGCCACTGCTGTGTGAACAGTGGGGCTGTGGGGTGGTCCCTGCCCAGCAGAACGTGCCCATTCCTGCTCTGAATCCAGACCTGTCCAGCTGCAGAGCTGCTCACCCCTGCCCTGTGTGCAATCCAGAGCTGCAGAGCAGCTCATCCCTGCCCTGTGTGCAATCCAGCCCTGCAGAGCTGCTCCCCCTGCCCCGTGTGCAATCCAGCCCTGCAGAGCTGCTCATCCCTGCCCTGTGTGCAATCCAGAGCTGCAGAGCTGCTCATCCCTGCCCTGTGTGCAATCCAGCCCTGCAGAGCTGCTCCCCCCTGCCCTGTGTGCAATCCAGCCCTGCAGAGCTGCTCATCCCTGCCCTGTGTGCAATCCAGAGCTGCTCCCCCCTGCCCTGTGTGCAATCCAGAGCTGCTCCCCCCTGCCCTGTGTGCAATCCAGAGCTGCTCACCCCTGCCCTGTGTGCAATCCAGAGCTGCTCATCCCTGCCCTGTGTGCAATCCAGAGCTGCAGAGCTGCTCCCCCCTGCCCTGTGTGCAATCCAGAGCTGCTCATCCCTGCCCTGTGTGCAATCCAGAGCTGCAGAGCTGCTCCCCCCTGCCCTGTGTGCAATCCAGCCCTGCAGAGCTGCTCATCCCTGCCCTGTGTGCAATCCAGCCCTGCAGAGCTGCTCCTCCCTGCCCTGTGTGCAATCCCTGTCTGATGGATGAGCCTGCTTCCCCCCATCCCTGGAGCCTTTGGGTTTCAGCAGCTGGGAGGGGAGCTGGGCAGTGCCAGGGGACAGGCAGACAGGCTGTCTGAGCAGGGCTGGCTCATCCCCTGCCCTGGGCAGCAGCTCCAGCTCCAGGCAGAGCTGGGCCAGCCCTGGGACACCCTGCTCAGGACAGGCTGCATGGCAGGGACCAGGCACAGGGTAGAAATCCCCAATTCTGAGCCTGTGAGCACAGGTTAAATGGCAGGGACCAGGCACAGGGGGAAAATTCCCAGTTCTGAGCCTGTGAGCACGTTCTGCTCGGCAGGGTCAGACCCAAATCTGTGGATCTCCTGCAGCTGAGGCTGGCTGAGAGCAGAGCAAGCACATGCCTGGGGTCAGGGAGCAGGGATGAGCGTGGGGATGCCTCCTGGTGGCTCCACCGTGGCTCTCATGGCCAGTTATCTTTATAAAGTGCCAGCTCAGTTCTAACTCACAACCCTACTCAAATACAGCAGCAAAGGCATTTTTCTCCCAGGCTTCCTACTCTCATGAGAGAACTTGAAACCTCTGCATGCTCAGAAGACAGGGCATTTACTGCAATACAAACAATTTCTAAGTTATTAATGCTTTTTCAAAAATACTCTTAAGGCAGCCTTATCTTCTTGCTGAGGCGTGGACTGCGATGCTTGTGTTTTTTATTCTGTGCTAGAGTTTCCATAGCTGCCTGCTGAAGGGTCAGTAATATTCTTAGAGGGTTGAATGGCTCATCCTTAAGCTTTCCATTGGAAAGTGGGAACCAAGTAACCCAGTTTTCTTCTTTGTTTGCTTCGTGTCCTTTTGAAACTGCACAGATGCCATTTTCATGCAGCAAATTAACAAGTTAACAAATTAACAAGTAGCAAAATCTGACATTTCATTCGCTCAAAACCACAGCAAAAAAAAAAAAAAAAAAAGAAAGACGAGAGCCCCAAGCATTTCATGTTTGTGTAAAACTCCCACAAAGTCTGATTCTTGCTGTTCTTGGTTTCATAATCAATCAGAGGGATACCCTGAGCTTTCTTTTGCAGAAATAAATTGATTTGTGTGTTATGGATGCAAGGAAATTATATCTTTAAAATCCACTCTAACTTTAAAAAAGTATTAGGTGCAAGAAAAGGAACAAACAGTGCCACCTTGTAGAGTAGAACGTTTGGGTTTTGGGGTTCTTCTGGGTACTGTGAGCATTTTCCTTCAGCCAGGATCTCTTTATAGGTGCTGTGTGACAGCGTTGTTTTCTTGATGTATAAATGTACAGGTTTCTTACACAAACAGGGAATGTTTTTCCCGTTAAAAACCCGAAGCTCTTAGTTCAGTTGAACGAGTTTAATTGCTATCCAGCCCTCCTTTGTTAGTACAGCTGCTCAGCCAGGCACCAAGGGGTTTAATGCAGGAAGGTGATGTTTGCTCAGCACAGACACATTATTCCAGCCTCCATTCAGCCAGGGAGAGTGCAGCCTTGGAGAAAGGGCTTTCGTGCTGTGGTCCAACCTGTGCAGACCCCCAGAGCTCCCCTGGGTGCCTTGGCCCCTGCTTTCAGCCAGGGAACGAGTCTGACCCCCTCCCCTGCTCGCTCAGCAATTCCCCTCCTTCTGTCTGGGCAGGTTCACAACACGGGCTCCTCTTTCAGTCCTGCTTTGTTAAAGCCCGATGCCTCAAAATCCAGACAAACCCGTCATGTTTTGGTAGCCCTCCCAGGCTTGCAGAAGCCCCCTCTTGGCTGGAGCGCCTCGGGGTGGTTTGGTTTTCACTGTTTTGAGGGAGTTCAGCCAGTGGCTGGGCCCAGGCTCTGCAGGATCCCTGGGGGCTCTGTTCTTGTGGGGTTTTAAGACACAAATGTAAATGCAGCAGTGAGGAGGTTCAGCTGGATGGCAGCAGCTGGGCGAAGCCCAGAGATGCCCCAGAGATGCCACACCTGCCTTTTAGAGAGCTGGAAAGGCACACAGAGCTGGGAGAGAAGGAGCCACAGCCCTGCAGGGTCTCCCTGCGGGTGCTCTTGGCAGGGATTTCTTCAGCACTGCCGGGGTGTGAGATGAGGCATTTCCCCTCGGGAAGCTGGTGGGGGAAGCAGGAATCACCTCAGGGGGGCAGGGCTGCCCGCGGGCCACCTTCCGAGTGTGGGGAGGTCTGGGGGGAGCTGGGGGCTGTGTGTCCTGAGCCCCCATCCCAAATCCCCAGGCTGGGGGCTGTGTGTCCTGAACCCCCATCCCAAATCCCCAGGCTGGGGGGGCTGTGTGTCCTGAGCCCCCATCCCCAATCCCCATCCCAAATCCCCAGGCTGGGGGCTGTGTGTCCTGAACCCCCATCCCAAATCCCCAGGCTGGGGGGTGCTGTGTGTCCTGAATCCCCGAGCTGGGGGGCTGTGTTTTGGTTGGGAGGGGCTTGGGGGGGGGGCTGTATATCCCCATCTGTGTCTGGGGGGGGCTGTGTATCCCCATCCCCAGTCTGGGGGGGCTGTGTATCCCCATCCCCGGGCCGGGGGGCTGTGTGTTGCCTGGGGGGCTGTGTATCCCCAATCCTTGGGCTGGGGGGGCTGTGTATCCCCAATCCCCGGGCTGGGGGGGCTGTGTGGTGCCTGGGGGGCTGTGTGTCCCCAGTCCCCAGTCTGGGGGGGCTGTGTGTGCCCCGCGCTGCCCCCCGGGCGCTGAGCGCCGTGTGTCCGCAGGCCAAGGTGCGGGAGCTGGAGCAGAAATGCCGCACGCAGAGCGAGCAGTTTAAGCTGCTGTCGCGGGAGCTGGAGCGGTTCCGGCAGCAGGCGGGCAAGATCGAGCTGCTGGGCAGCGCCTCGCTGGCCCCCCCGGGGCCCCCCGGCAAAGCCCTGGCCCAGCTGATGAACGGCATCGCCACCTCCATCGGCAAAGGTAAGGGGCTGGGGGCTCCCGCCGGGGCACACCTCGCACGGCATCGCTGCCCCCGCCGGGCTGGGCTCCCAGGCAGCCAGGACACGGGGAGAGACACAGAGAAGGACACGGGGAGAGACACAGAGATCCTGACCCCATGCTCCAGGAGGCTGGTTATTGTATTGTGATGTATTATATTAAAAACGGCACACTAAAACTATCAAGAACAGAGAGAGAGATCCTTCAGAAGGCTGGGCAGGAAGAGAAAGGAATGAATAACAAAGGCTGTGACTCCCAGAGAGTCTGAGCCAGCTGCCTCCTTCATTGGTTATTGAGTAGAAACACTTAACATTGACTAATCAAGGAAGCACCTGTTGCATTCTGCACTAGCAGATAATAATTGTTTGTATTTTGAAGCTGAGGCCTCTCAGCCTCCCAGGAGAAGAAAACCCTGACAAAAGGATTTTCATAGAATGTCATAACTACACTGGGCTTCTTCCAGTTTCATCCAGGCACTGCTGGTGATGCCTGCAGTCTGAGCTCTCGTATTCCCAGGCTCTGCCCTGCACTGGTGTGTGACTCTGAGCCCCACACACAGGGCCAGCAGCTCTCCTCACAGCTCAGGCACACACAGCAATCCTTTTCCAGCCCAGAGCCAAGGACAGCGCTGCAGCTGCACCCAAAGAGTGCAAACAGCAGGGGATGGAGGGAGGCACTGCACCACTGCAGCTGCACCCAAAGAGTGCAAACAGCAGGGGATGGAGGGAGGCACTGCACCACTGCAGCTGCAGCCCAAAGAGTGCAAACAGCAGGGGATGCAGGGAGGCACTGCACCACTGCAGCTGCACCCAAAGAGTGCAAACAGCAGGGGATGGAGGGAGCAGCCTGGGAGGGAGGCACTGCACAACCTGGAGCTGCAATTGGACCCTGAACCCAAGATGGAAATGGACCAAAACTCATAAAAGTGTGAAGACTCATGACCATTGTCCATCTTGGGTGCAGCCTTGGCCAGGCTCTGGCACTGCCCAAGGTGCATCCTTTGAAGGCTTTTCAGTAAATCCCTGCTTTATTCCTTTAGCTCTGTCCAGCCTCTGCTCCAGGGAGCCTCTCTGGGCTTCACTGAGAGCAAAGTTCTCTGCAATTGTTGTTGAGTGTAGTGATAGGAAACCTGTTCAGGGTTAAAATTGCCTGTTTTTGTGTAAAATGCATCTGTCTGCATGTGCAGGCTTTGTTGGAAGCCCTTCCCTGTCCCAGGCACAGAAGCAGGTCTGCTCTCTTGCTGAAGGAGGAGTTATATTACATTACATCCATTATATTAAAAAACCATTTAAACAGAGCTGGGCAGAAAATCGAGTATTTTGACAGACATGAGAGTGGCTTGGGCTCAGTTTCATTTGTGCAGCAGAAATTATGCACTTCTCCATCAAAATTTGAAAGCAAAACTTTCCAAAAAGTAAAAAACAGTCTCAAGAGAAATGGAGAACATCAAGTAATTAAAAAAAAATCTGTATTGATATATTGATATTGTCCTTACATCTAGAGTCCCCAGCTCAGTCAACAGTGTGTGTTTGCCCAAGCTCTGTGCTGAACTTTCACCAGGCCATCTCCTGCTGCCCGAGGCAACGGCTCTCCCGTGCAGAGCTTTGTAAACGATCCATTATTCACAGGAAAGGACAAAGACCAGCCAAGAGGTTACCTGAGGACACCTAAAAACAACTCCCGTGTCAATCACAGGCTGCACTGTGTCATTCCATGAGAGTCCTCGGCGGGCTCAGGGTACATTTTGGGTACCTTATTTGCCAAGTGAAAGAATAAGGATCTCTTCCAGCACCTTGATTTTCCTGGGGTTCCTGATGAAGCGTGCTCCTGCGCTGGTCGTTACCTGTGTGCATGCAGAGCAAGGGCTGCCCTGCCCCTTGCTCCAGGCTCTGTACCTAGTGCCAGCAGTTTGGAAACAAGGCCGGAGGTCTGAGACCCACCAGAGGCTTCCTCTGAGCGAATAATCACAGTTGGCCCAGTTATTTCTAGCTTGGCACTGGCAGGCTGAGATGGCAAGCACATTAACAGCAAACAGAAGGAGCTAAATTGGCTCAAGGCTCCTGAACAGGGAGGGCTTCTCTGTTGTAGACGTGAGAAAGGTTCCAAGAATAAAAAATGTGCCCTTTTGCAGCCTGGGGATTGCTCTAAGTGGGGCTGGTTGTAATTAATCTTTTGTGTGGTGAGTTGTATATTTCCCTGCTGTCGATGTGCTGAAGCTGGCCTGCTGTAAATTACAGAGATGCAGAGAAAATTAATCATATTGGACTAATGAGCTCACCAGAAAACCCTCTGATGGAGTTCTTGCAGCTTTTTCTCCTCTGCAGTGAGAACAATGAGGTTCCTCTGATAATTCCTGGTGGCCTGGACTGGGAATCTTGAAATTCAGTAGCAAAACCTTGCTGTCAGGCTTCTGGCAGAGCAGGAGAGGAAATGCTGAACCTAAACAAATGCAGGGGCTGAACGACTGCAGCACAGGCTGCTGGTGTTAAGGAGAGGCAGGATGCACGGTGCCAGTGCCCGTGGAGCAGCAGCTCGCTGTGCCCTGCTGCAGCTCCTGCTCAAAACCAGCTCAGGTCACAGCTCCTGCTCTGGGCACTCAACAACGCTGAGAGCTAAAATGTACAAGTGGCTTTTCTCAGCTTTACTGGAGCCTGGACCACTGCTCCTTTGGCTTGTCTCACCCCTGGTGCTCACCTGAGCCAGGAGGGGAGAGAGCTCAGCCTCTGGTGAGGCTCTCCGTGGGCAGTGTGAGCTCTCTTTGCTTTCCTCTAAGCTCTTTCTAAGAAGCACGGTAAAAATATTCCAGAAGGATTTTTGGAGACGTTTCCTTTTGCATCGCCTGAGTTTCCATGTTTTAGAATGGAGGGATGAATCACTGTGGCTTAGTGCTGGTGTCAGTGAGGAGCTCCCAGGAGACACCTGGCACTGCCTGCCTGCCAAAAGTCAAACAATTATTGCAAGAGGAATATCCTGCCAACTGCATCCTTAGCATTCCAGTCTCTGTTTTAGAAGACAAATGCATGGCTTGCCTCTGATTTCCAGATTATGACAGGGTCCCCAAAATAAATACAGGCTCCAGCAGCAGCTCTGCAGTGCCGGGTGTGTTACACTGCGTGCCTCAGCTTCCCCAGGCACACCAAGGGACAAGGTGGCTTCTTCTCACTGGGGAAACTTCACCTTTGGGTTCTTTTAATGAAAATGCCTTCCCTTTCTGGGCTGTGTTTTGTTCCATGTACCTTTGGGCTCTGCCAGTGGAAATGCCTTCCCTTTCTGGGCTGTGTTTTGTTCCGTGTACCTTTGGGTTCTTTTAATGAAAATGCCTTCCCTTTCTGGGCTGTGTTTTGTTCCATGTACCTTTGGGTTCTTTTAATGAAAATGCCTTCCCTTTCTGGGTTGTGTTTTGTTCCATGTACCTTTGGGTTTTTTTAATGAAAATGCCTTCCCTCTCTGGGCTGTGTTTTGTTCCATGTACCTTTGGGCTCTGCCAGTGGAAATGCCTTCCCTTTCTGGGCTGTGTTTTGCTACCTGTTGTTGCCTTCAGCAGTTTACCAAGGTCTGGGAGCTGCCAGGCTGAGCCCCCCCAGCCTTCCTCCGGAGGGTTTCTGACAGGAGAGGAGAGTGCCCTGTGCTGGCTTGGCAGGGCTGTGCTGGAGCCGCTGCTGATTCCCGTGTGCTCTGTCCGTGCCAGGCCATGAGAGCCCTCCTGGAAGCCGCTGTGTGATCTCAGAGTTCATCAGACCCCTTCAGATATCTGGAGACAAGCCAGAGCAGCTGTCTGTCAAACCCACGCTCCTGGCCAAGTCAAGACCTGGTACCCCAAGATGCAGATTTGATTCAGACGTGAGTCTTCTTCAATTTTTAACTGAAAAAGTGGCTCGGGGCTGAGGCTCCTCTGCTCCAGCAGGCTGTTGCAGGTTGATCCACCTGCTTTTAAAAAGCCAGACACCAATGTTGTCATTTCCTGAGGCAGCTCGGGAGCGTGGCCGGTGGGATTTGAGGGGTGTTCTCAGGGAAGCTGCGGCTGATGCCGCGGTTGGAGCTCAGGGCTGTGAGGAGCTCTGCAGCTCTCAGTGCTGAGCACAGAGCACGCCTGGGTGAGGCACAGCAGCATCTCTGTGTGGTCTTCAGGGCAGCTGGGACAAGGGTGAGAGACACAGAGATCCTGACTCCATGTTCCAGAAGGCTGAGTTATTATATTGTGATATATATTATATTAAAATGCTATATTAAAACTACACTAAAAGAACAGAGAGAAAGGATCCATCAGAAGGCTGGGCAGGAACAGAAAGGAATGAATAACAAAGGCTGTGACTGAGCAGAGCCTGAGCCAGCTGCATCCTTGATTGGTCATTCATTAGAAACACCTCCATGGACCAACCAAGGCAGCACCTGCTGCATCCCACAGCAGCAGAGAGTTCTTGTTTGCATTTCCTTCCTGAGGCCCCTCAGCTTCTCAGGAGAAGAAAATCCTGGCAAAGGATTTTCATAATATATCATGATTTTTAATGTTTAGGACAAATGTTAAATATAAAAACTGCATAGAACAAATCTTGGAAAGTCTGTAGAAGGGTTTTTTTCTCTATTAGATATCCTGGCTTATTTGGGCAGCTAGCCACGAGGAAATGATCTTCAGATTTTACCCCTCATTTCAGGAAATCCCTTTCCTAACCCTTACAGCAGTAAGTAGGTTGCAACTCTGTGCCTATTTTCTATCCATGTTATATTAATTGGTACTGAAAATGTGGAAGTTGGTGGAATCAGAATGTTTCTGAATGGATCACAAGCCTGAGGGTATTCAACAAAATACTGGATTCTTGTATAGTGGGAATTCCACAAGCATGTCTGAGGATTATTCAGAGGAAATATTTGTGTATATTTGTGCAGCAGCATTATTGAAAAGTGGAAACATTCACTGCTTTTTGAAGAGGCCACAGAAAAAGCAGCTTAGCAAGGAGACTTAGGGAAGCAGAACTAACAGCAAGGAGCAGGAGACGCAAACGTCCAATTTAATTCCCCTTTTCTGTGATTTCTGAGTTATCTCTCGCTGGGAATGTCAAGCCCTCTTGTGCAGAACTGTACTTTTTGTGCCTTCTAGAGTGTAATTATGTGATA
Organism: Motacilla alba alba; assembly: GCF_015832195.1. NCBI lineage: Eukaryota > Metazoa > Chordata > Aves > Passeriformes > Motacillidae > Motacilla > Motacilla alba. The sequence goes on along the minus strand of NC_052030.1, from coordinate 13,394,509 downwards.
CACGCTCACATTAGGCAAGCTCACAGAAATTAAGCTCCATTCCTCCTTGGAGACACCCAGACCCAAGGGAGGGCGTGTGAATAAAACCTGAAAAATGAAACACCGTGCTGGGAAGTCTGAAATCAATAAACCAATAAATAAATCAGTGATAGTCTGCAATGGCCTGGTTGTTCCTATTAAAAAGCCTTCTGGAACAACCAGACACCTGAATCCTCTTCCCTGGGGATTTTCCTGGGGTGCTCCTGGCAGGGACCAGTTTAGAGCTGGGAGCTGCAGCTCAGTGTTCACTCTGCCTAGGCTGTAAAATTTTGCTCTGTTTTTGGACAGTTTATTTCATTTGATCCCACTGTTAACCCAGTATTTCTACCTTAATTAACTCTCTCGAGCTCAGGCAAAAAGTTGGTCATTTTTTTCTGGATTCAACACCCCAATTAAACCTCCAGGTTTTCTAGACCAGATCTGTAATAGAATAAACATGTGGCTTTGCAGGATTGAATTCAGTGTGATGTGAAATTCAGGAGAAAATATGTTATTTCCTTCAGTTGGTGGAAAGGGTGGTGTTCAAGAGATGCTGATGCTGTGGGTTGGGTGGGATGGGATGGGATGGGATGGGGCTGGATTGGATGGGGCTGGATTGGATTGCATTGGCAAGGGGTATATTTTGTGTGATACTCGTGGTTTCCAGGTGTTTGGAGGCTGACACTTGCACCAGTTCTAAACTCAGCATTTGTTTTAAGTGCTCAGTCACTGGATTCTGCCCTTCTAAGTAAAATTAACCAGTTGTGCTCCATGTCAGAATTTAATTCTTTTTTCCTTGTTATTGTGTGTTACTGATTGATATCACCTGTCAGGAAAACTGCTCATTCTTCTTTTTTTGTAACCACATTATCTTTTTTCTCCCCCCACACCCCCACAGATGGATAATGATCAGAATTCCAATACCTCAAAGCAGAGATATTCTGGGAAAGTCCACCTTTGCATCGCCCGTTACAGGTAAAGCACCCGTCTCCTTACAGCACTCACCCAGAGCTGAGATACTCAGCAGCAGGGCTGGCTCCCCTCCCTTGTACCCTGAATTTCTGCGTGGAATGGCTGCTCTGCAGAGCCTGTGCTGCTGGCACTGCTGCGGAGCAGGGCCTGTCCCTGTGCCCCAGCTGCCAGAGGGAGCTGAGCTCTCACCCCCTGCCTCCTGCCCTCCTGTTCAAATCAGATTGAATGGGCACCTCCTGCTCTAGAGGAGAGGTCTCACCCTCTTCCTTTCAATTGCTTCTTCAAGCAGGAGAAGATTTGAAGTCCATCACTGCTTTGCACATTAAAATTTCAGGCATTAGGGACTGTCGCCATAAAAATTTCAGTGGCTAGCAGCTTCTCCCAAGATGGAAATAGATTTAAGTGCTTTTTTTGTCTCTCTGTAGCTTCTCTTAGATGTAGCTCACTGTTTTGGTCTTCTTTTACCTTGCCCCTGTAGAAGTTTAATGAACTGGTGTAAAAGGAACATAAAATCCAATACAGCAGCTGGAAAAGGCCCCACAGCTGAGCTTGCCTTAATTCACTCTAAAAACACAGAGACTTTTGGCCGGTGTTACCAAGAGCCCCAAGGGAGAAGTGTCAGAGCACATCCTGCAGGAGAGGACGTGGGGTGAGGGCAGAGGGGCCTCACGGGCACGGGGGGCGTCGGGAGGGATGCGGAGGCTCTGCCTGGGGAGCTGCAGGCGTGCCCTGAGCAGCACTCTGCCGGTGCCCCCACAGCTACAACCCCTTCGATGGACCAAACGAGAACCCCGAGGCGGAGCTGCCTCTCACGGCAGGGAAGTACCTGTATGTGTACGGAGACATGGACGAGGACGGCTTCTACGAAGGTACGTCTCCTTTAATCCTTCCACTCCTGCTAATTCAAGCAGACTGAGATCAGTTCGTCTGCCAAGCACGCTCCAAATTCTCTCCTTCGTCTGCTCCGAAATCGGCTGCTAAATTTAGCTTTATCACCGTGGTGTTAATTAAAAGAGTTTCTGCACCAGCAAAGCCGCTCCTTGCAGGCAGAGCTAATTATAAAATATTTTATGGTGTCAGCTTTTCCTACTGGCAAGATTTAAGTTGACAAAAAAGCTTGCTGGCAGTTCTGGTATTTCCCTTGATAAGCCCTTCTGCTCCCGAGCTGGGGATGATGTTTGTGCACTGTCACTCATCCCTTGCCCCTTCCCTTGCCCACTCTCAAGGCACTGCCACGGACGGGGTGTTGTCACTGTAGGACACGAAATGACACGCTCACTGCTGCTCTCAAGGTGAAGGGAAAGGGAAGGTTACTTTCTGACTCCAACATTCACAGATTTCCAAAAGTGACAGTGGATTGGAGGGTGACAGTGCCACCTCTCCAGTGACACTGGACGAACCACCAGCCCATCAAATGTCTCCTCCTCCATAAAGGAATGCAAATAAATGAGTTATCTACAGAAATTGTGTGAGAAAGTGCCTTACAAGAATGTAAACAGCTTAGAAAATCTTAAAAAATCCGGGCTACAGGGTGTTCTCCTTCAGGGCTTTTAATGGCATTGCTCCTTCTCTGCAGGAGAGCTCCTGGACGGACAGAGAGGCCTGGTCCCTTCGAACTTTGTGGACTTTGTTCAGGACAGCGAGGCGCGGCTGGGCAGCGAGCAGGAGCAGAACCTGCTGAACCGCGCGGGGCCGGCGCTGGAGGGGCGGCTGGAGCTCAGCCCCCCGAGCCGCGGCGAGCCCGGCGCGCTCAGCAACGGCGCGGGGACCCTGGACGTCAACATCGACGAGATCGGAGAAGACATCGTGCCTTATCCTCGAAAAATCACCCTCATCAAGCAGCTGGCCAAAAGCGTGATCGTGGGCTGGGAGCCGCCGGTGGTGCCGCCCGGCTGGGGCACCGTCAGCAGCTACAACGTGCTGGTGGACAAGGAGGTCAGGATGAACGTCGCCCTGGGCAGCAGGACGAAAGCTCTGATAGAAAAGCTCAACACCTCCACCTGCACGTACAGGATATCCATCCAGAGCATCACCAGCAAGGGCAACTCCGACGAGCTGCAGTGCACCTTGCTGGTGGGCAAGGACGTCATCGTGGCCCCCTCCAACCTCCGGGTGGACAACATCACCCAGATTTCTGCTGAGCTCTCCTGGCTCCCCACAAACAGTAACTACAGCCATGTCATCTTCCTGAACGAGGAGGAGTTTGACATTGTCAAGGCTGCTAGCTACAAGTACCATTTTTTTAATTTGAAGCCCAACATGGCCTACAAGGTGAAGGTCATGGCAAAGCCCCACCAGATGCCCTGGCAGCTTCCCTTGGAGCAACGAGAAAAAAAGGAAGCCTTTGTGGAATTTTCTACGTTGCCAGCAGGTTTGATGTTTTCCTCCCTGCCCCAAAACTCTTTGGTTGAATTTCTCTGAAAATGCTAGATAAAATACTTTAACCTGCACAGCCCTCAGGGGATGTAAGTGTGTTTTGGTTGTGAAGGTGCAATCAACTTCATTGTACAGTTTGAATTTGTAAAGCCAACAGATTCGTTGTGCTTTGGAAAGTCTGAGGTCTTTTCCCACCTGGCTTTTACATTAGGAGTGTTGGTGAGTGTTGTCAGTCGTTTGCCATTGTTCAAGAGCACTGAAGCAGTGTTGAAAACTAGAGCAGAAATACAGCAGTGGATTTCAAGCATAATCTCATAATTTTGGAGGTGTGTGGCAGCACCTGAAAAAAATCTGAGTATCTTTCCTTACAGATTCACCTTCCCACGGTCATCTACTCGTGGCCAGGCAGGAGACCCCTCCAGTATTCAGTCTGTCACCCCTGGGTGCCTCTGAAGGGACACTCAGGCAGCAGTGGCCCCTGGCAAGCGCAGCCCCAGCAGCATTCTGAGCTGGGTTGGCTCACGCCCTGCAGGGAGTGATCCCAGCAAGGGGCAGGATCCATCCTGCTGCCCTGCTCGGCCTGGGTGAGGAGAGGACACGGGGAGGGCAGCAGTGCCCTTGAGCGGGGGGGTGAAGCTTCTGTGCCTCCTGTTTTGGTGGCAGCTTGGCTGCAGTGGAATGCCCTCAGCCGCTTCTCTGCAGCCTGGGATCCCTCGCTGGGTGCGCGGCAGTGCAGGGTGCAGGGAGGGGAGGGCATTTCACACCTGGCACGTGTCCTGGGGGAGGTGGGAGGCACTGCCTGGGAGCTGGCTCCAGCTTATTTCAACTTTGCTGTTTAGGAAAGGCCTTTTGAGTGAGGGTTTTCCAGGCCAAGCACTTCCTTCCCATGCTGTATCTCCCTCTAGCTGTGAAGTCTGCTGAGCAGTGCAGAGCTGCAGCGAAGCTCAGCTTTGGGAGCCAGAGCTCCCAGAATCATCTCATCCCCACTGCTTCATTCCGCTGGGAGCACTTCCAGAGAAACAAGCCAACTTTGCACTGCTGTGTGGAGAAAAGACAGGAGCAGCTGTTGAAGTGGTTAGAGGCTGATGCCTGATTGCAGAGCCGTTGGAGCAAAGGAAAAGGAGGAATTTGGAGTCAGTGATGGGATTGCCATCTCAGAGTGTCATGCAATTGAACTCATCTTGATTCATCAGAGCAATGGAGCTGCTCACATAGAAACAGAAGTGTTTGTCTCTTGGGACTCAAATCTAAAAATAGAAATCAGCACAGGATCAGGACCAATGGGGCTGCTGCAGTTTTTGGAGCTAGTTTATGTAAAAAACCCCACGAGGAGCAAAGTGTAGCAGAATTCCAAAGCAAACATTTATGTTGATGACCAAGACCATCGAAAAGCATCAGGAATCATTTCCCATTTAATGAGGGGAGGAAATAGGAGCCACGCTGAGCCTGGGGCGCTGGACTTTATTAAACCTCTCTCTGCACAGCCTGTGAAGGTCGAGACAGACACCCTGGGGATGGTGTCCTGGTGGGAGAGTGGAAGGAAGGTGACTTCTCCTGCAGGAGCAGATTAATGTCATTGTCATTGGCAAGAGGCTGGCTTAGATCAGATGCATTCTTCCTTGTAAGCTGAGCAGCCTTGCTGAATGGGGAGTGCTGGCTGTCGATAAAACAGGATGGCCAGGAAAGCTGAAATTCAATCCTGAACCAAAATCTCTCTTGGCCAAGAATAGTATTAGGTCAATTTGCATGCTCTCAGCTTGCAAGATAAAAATAGTTTAGAGATGCAGGGATGGTATGAGCAAAAGCTTCCTGTTGTGCCTGCAGTGTCCTGAACGTGAGCATGATTTCATGTCCATGTCCACTAGAGGACGAAATTCAGAGGCAGCAAACCAGTGAAACGCACTGGCATTCTGCCAGTGTGCTGTGTGATATTTGCACGTGTATCAAGCACAGCTGCAGTATTTGTAGCCTTTTTGGTAGATGAGCAGGATCTGGTTGTGTTCAGTTTGCTGGGAGGAGCAGTCTCACCGCAGCCAGGCCCTGTGTTCTGCTCTGCAGAGGTGGCTGCAGCCCAGCCCTGCCTCTGACACGCAGCAGCAGCAGCCTCTGCCCAGGGTTTGGTGCTGAAATCAGCACAACAGGATGCTTGAAAAATTTACAGACTAACAACCCTCTGCCCAGGGTTTGGTGCTTAAATCAGCACAACAGGATGCTTGAAAAATTTACAACTAATAATCTGTGCGATATTTTTACTTTGTCTTTCTGGCCAAAGTAGAGCTATTCATGGCAGGGCAATGCCTTTTAGCTGGGCAGGTGTTTGGTGTGCTGTCACTCTAACACCCTGCGGGTGCCCTGGGAGGTGTCTGGGTGTGTGTTTTCATTCGGGGCAGAGGCAGGGGTGAGCCCGGCTGTCCTTTGGCAGCCGTGCAAGCTGCTGCAGCCCAGCTGGCTGCCCCGAGCCGAGCCTGCAGAGTGACCCGTCCCTCTCTCCTAGGTCCTCCCGCTCCCCCCCAGGACGTGTCCGTGCGGGCGGGCCCCACGCCGGGCAGCGTGCAGGTGTGCTGGAAGCCCCCGGCTCTGTCGGCGACGGGGACGTCCCACGGTGCCAGCGTCACCGGCTACGGGGTCTATGCCAAAGGGCAGCGGGTGAGTCCCCTGACCTCTGCTGGCGCTCCAGCCGGCACGGCAGGGCTGTGTTTCCTGGCTCCCGACGTGGGGAGGAAGGATGGATCTGGCTCCGTGTTCTTAGAAGGCTAATTTGTTGTTTTATGATCGGTATTGTATTGAAGAATGCTATACTGAACTGTAATATATATATATATATTATACTAAAATATACTAAATATATATATAATATGAACTATAAACTATAAATATATATATAACTCTGAACTATAAACTATATATATAACATACTAAACTACTATACTAAAGAACAGAGAAAGGACACAGACAGAAGGCTAAAAGATAATAATGAAAACCCGTGGCTCCTTCCAGAGTCCCGACACAGCCTGACCCTGATTGGTCACAAATCAAAATAATTCACATGTTGGATAAACAACCTCCAACCGCATTCCAAAGCAGCAAAAGACAGGAGAAGCAAATCAGATAATACTGTTTTCCTTTTTCTCTGAGGCTTCTCAGCTGCCCAGGAGAAAATCCTGGGCAAAGAGATCTTTCAGAAAATATGACAGTGACAGGGAAGGCGGGGACAGCACTGCCAGTGGAGCCTGTCCTGGTGTTTGGGACAACCTGCTCCCTTTCTAGGAGCCCTTCTGGCCAGAGGGGCTGGGGGATGAACAGCTGGGGTGAGGTGCAGCCCTGGTGGGGCTCCAGGAGCTCTTCTGGCCCCAGGGCTTTGGGGGGATGAACAGCTGGGGTGAGGTGCAGCCCTGGTGGGGCTCCAGGAGCCCTTCTGGCCCCAGGGCTTTGGGGGGATGAACAGCTGGGGTGAGGTGCAGCCCTGGTGGGGCTCCAGGAGCTCTTCTGGCCACAGGGGTTTGGGGGGATGAACAGCTGGGGTGAGGTGCAGCCCTGGTGGGGCTCCAGGAGCTCTTCTGGCCCCAGGGGTTTGGGGGGATGAGTTCCACTGGGGTGAGGTGCAGCCCTGGTGGGGCTCTCACAGCTGTGCTGGCAGCGGTCACTCTGCAGCCCTGGGGGCTGTACCAGGCGCGAGGGGAGGCCAGCGGGTGGCTGGGGGCTCACGGGGGCCGGTGTGTCCCGCAGGTGGCCGAGGTGACGTTCCCAGCGGCGGAGGGCGCGCCGGTGGAGCTGCCGCGGCTGCGCGCCCTGGACGCCCGGGAGGTGACGGTGCGGACGCTCTCTGCACAGGGGGAGTCCCTGGACTCTGCTCTTGCTGCCATTCCATCTGACCTCCTGGTGCCTCCAACCCCCCACCCCAGAACTGCTCCCAAATCTAAGCCATTAGCAAGTGCCGGAGCCCCAGAAACCAAAGAAGAACACCTAGGCCCACATTTGAAAAGGGATGAGTCGTGGGAGCAGACTCGTTCGGTGTCCCCCGTGCACGGGCACATGCTGGAGCCACCCACCTTCCACGGCCCCCTCCAGGGCAGGAGGTCTCCGTCCCCCAACAGAATCCTGCCCCAGCCTCAAGGCACTCCAGTGCCCAACACCGTCGCAAAAGCCATGGCGAGAGAAGCTGCACAGAGGGTGGCAGAGAGCAACAGGGTAAGGGCAAACCCCTTCCTGGGCTTTTCTGGGCTGGGCTGGTCTCTGTGCACTTGGCACTGGGCTTTTCTGGGCTGGTCCCTGTGACACTTGGCACTGGGCTTTTCTGGGCTGGTCCCTGTGACACTTGCCATCAAAGGTTGCTCATCGTGTGCTTCAAGGGGTGGGTAATCATTCCTAAGCTCTGAAGATGCGTGAGAAGCAGAGTGCTGGAATTCTGGGCTGATGAAGCCCTCCAGTGTCTGCTGTCATGGATCCACGGGGAATTGTGCACATTTGTCCTTCCCCGTGCTGCCTTTTCACACACTGTGCAGCTTTGCAGCTGCTTTTCACTCCAGCTCCTCCTGGAGCTGCCAGCAGTGCCGCTGCCCAAGGCCACCCCTGCTCTGGGACCACCATACCCATGGCTGTGCACTGGCTCAGACCTTTGCCACTTGATTTCAGTCCCACCATACCCATGGCTGTGCACTGGCTCAGACCTTTGCCACTTGATTTCAGTCCCACATTGACCCATGGCTGTGCACTGGCTCAGACCTTTGCCACTTGATTTCAGTCCCACATTTGGGCTCTGGGGTCAGTGCAGCTGATGTGGATGCATCCTGACAACGTGCTGTGGCTTTTCCACACGAATGTGCAATGTTTAAATTGCCCTGGGCTGTTACTTTCTCATCACAAGCTGCTCACAGCTGTCTGTTACTTCGTGCAAGTGTCACTTATCCCATAGATTTTCTCGGTGCTTCCTCTGGCAGTCATCTGTTACGTCCAGTTTCCAGTCTCCCGTTGTATCTCCAGAATAACTCCATTGATTTTGACAGTTCACACATGCCTTAGCAGCCCCAGCTGACTGACTGTTCCTGTTGTGGGATGCATTTGATGCAGTGGGTAAATCAAGCCAGCTCTTGAGAACCTGAATGGTTCTGGGTCAGTAATAATAGTTCTGATAAAAACATGTGTGCATCTGTATGTACCTCCCTTTTGTTTATAAACAAGACTGGAATGGAATGGAGGGAGAAAAGGCAATTGGTTTCTTTGGCCCTGTGAGGTGAAAGTTGATTTAAGAACCATATAGGGAAAGAGAACAGAAATCCTTTTTCTGGTTTGGAAAATTGCTGACATAGCATGTGCTCTGAACCACGTTTGGTTACATCAGTTTAAGCGATGCTTGGCATGTTTTATTCAGGAATCTGGACAGCAGTTTACAGACAAATCGATTCTAAATTAAATCAAATCCTGCCAGGGATATTTGCCTTTGGTCCCCTGTGGTATAAATCTTCACTGAGTGCTGCAGAAGGAGCTGTGTGCCTGCCCCTGCTGTTGGTGGCTGATGGGCACTGCCAGCACAGCCAGCAGGAGCTGCTGAGCCCTAGGGGCTCCTCAGAGCCCCCCAAGAGCCCACAGCCTCATACTTGGGCCACAAATGCTGCTGTGGGATCAGCCAGTGCCTCTGCCAAGGGGAAAGGAGAGTCTCAGCTGGCAGCCTGGGGCTGCAGAGCCCTGAGAGCTTGGGTGAGTGGCCCAGGGAGCAGAGCTGGCAGCTCAGCTGATGGACACATCGGGTCAGGAGCTCTTTAGGAGCGAGGGTAACAAAACAGGCAAAAACTTGCTGAAAAACTCCTCAGAGCAGGGAGCAGAGCTGGCAGCTCAGCTGATGGACACATCGGGTCAGGAGCTGTTTAGGAGTGAGGGTAACAAAACAGGCAAAAACTTCCTGAAAAACTCCTCAGAGGTTCCAGCCAGGGGGAACTCACAGTGCTTTAAACTGTGAGTGCTCTTAAATGCTGTGTGCTTGAGTCTTTGTGTTTGTGTGTTTGTGTCCCTGGTGCAGGGCAGTGTCCCACGGCTCTGTGTTCCCTCAGATGGACAGGAGGAGTGTCTGTGTGTGTGTCTGTGTGTGTTTGTGTCCCTGGTGCAGTGTCCCACGGCTCTGTGTCCCCTCAGATGGACAGGAGGAGTGTGTGTGTCTGTGTGTGTGTGTCTGTGTGTGTTTGTGTCCCTGGTGCAGTGTCCCATGGCTCTGTGTCCCCTCAGGTGGACAGGAGGAGTGTCTGTGTGTGTGTCTGTGTGTGTTTGTGTCCCTGGTGCAGGGCAGTGTTCCACAGCTCTGTGTTCCCTCAGATGGACAGGAGGAGTGTCTGTGTGTTTGTCTGTGTGTGTCTGTGTGTGTGTGTCCCTGGTGCAGTGTCCCACGGCTCTGTGTCCCCTCAGGTGGACAGGAGGAGTGTCTGTGTGTGTGTCTGTGTGTGTCTGTGTGTCCCTGGTGCAGTGTCCCACGGCTCTGTGTCCCCTCAGATGGACAGGAGGAGTGTCTGTGTGTGTGTGTCAGTGTTTGTCTGTGTGTTTGTGTGTGTGTGTGTGTCCCTGGTGCAGTGTCCCACGGCTCTGTGTCCCCTCAGGTGGACAGGAGGAGTGTCTGTGTGTGTGTTTGTGTGTGTCTGTGTGTCCCTGGTGCAGTGTCCCACGGCTCTGTGTCCCCTCAGGTGGACAGGAGGAGCGTGTTCAGCGAGAGGAGCGTTGCGGTGCCGTACTCGGACGAGGAGGAGGAGGAGGATGGCTACGACTCCCCCAGGGTGAAGCGAAGGGGAGCCTCGGTGGATGATTTCCTGAAGGAGTCGGAGCTCGGGAAGCAGGTGGGTGGCTGGCTTTGCTGCTGCACCAGGTCTCGGCCGGAGCCAAGGGTTTTCCAGAGGCCAGCTCTGTCAGGTCACTCTGAGGGCTGCGGCTGTGCTGGTGGCACAGGCTGTGACACAGGTGGTGACAGATTGTGACACAGGTGACACAGGTTGTGGCACAGGTCGTTGTCGCCCTGATTTTTTAAGATTTTCTAAGCTTTCTGCTGTTTACATTCTTGTAAGGCACTTTCTCACACAATTTCTGTAGATAACTCCTTGGTTTGCATTCCTTTATGGAGGAGGAGACATTTGATGGGCTGGTGGTTCGTCCAGTGTCATTGGAGAGGTGGCACTGTCACCCTCCAATCCACTGTCACTTTTGGAAATCTGTAAATGTTGGAGTCAGGAAATAAACATTCCCTTTTTTCTTCACCTTGAGAGCAGCAGTGTGCGTGTCACTTCGTGTCCTGTACTGACAGGCTGTGCCACAGGCTGTGCCACAGGTGACAGGTGAGGCTGAGCCGTGGGCAGGGAAGCTCCTGTCCTGTCCCTGTCCCTGTCCCTGTCCCTGTCCCTGTCCCTGTGCTCGGCACAGGGCTCTCCTGAGCCTCCTCCCCCCAGCAGCCCAGGCAGTGAGCACACGAGGGTGGCAGAGGACAGAGAGTGGCTGTCCTGTCCCTCGGGCTCTGGCTTCTGCTGGGCGAGGTGTCCCTGCTGCGTGTGGCAGCCTGCTGTGGGGGACGGGAGGGTGGCAGCCTGCTGTGGGGAACGGGGGATTCCTGTGAGCCATAATGTCACCTGTGTCCTCACAGCCTAGTGACAGCCGACAAGCATGCTGTAGGACTGGCTCCAAGGAATGGAATATGTTGCCAGAAGAATTTTGCACAACTGCAAACAGCTTTTAGTCTGATCCCGCTGAAAACAAATATTAAATAATTTATTACATTACTTTCAAGAGATGTAAAGTCTGGAAAAAGATATTTTTATTTTTATGTCTTGGCATAGTTTAAAAATCTTTAGTCAAAGACCTGACTTCCTGTGTTGAGGGTCCACAGTGGTGGTAGAATGCTGCAAGAATTAAATGCTGACCACTTTTAAATTACAATGTGATGTAACAAACAGCTGCAAAGAACAGATGATACGTGAACTATCCTAAGGCTTTCACAATTTGGTCAGCAAGCCCATTGATGCATGAAGGGCCCCTTTAATAAGGGGCATTTAATCAAGACTAAAACTGGATTTGGTGCTGTTCATGGGGATGTCCTTTCTTGCATCACTGGGATTGAGACTGGGTTTGTTGAATTAGGATCAAAAATGGGCAAAACAGAATTTCCACGAGATCTGGTGCTGTTCATGGAGATGTGCTTTCTTGCATCACTGGGATTGAGACTGGGTTTGTTGAATTAGGATCACAAACGTGCAAACCAGACTTTCCAGGGGGTGTCTCCAGCAGAGCAGAGCAGAGCAGAGCCCCGCTGGTGCTGTGGCTGCTCGGGGCCAGCCAGGATTATGAGCAGCTTTAGCAGTGAGCTCTCTCCCCTGCCAGGCTCACTACTGCCTGGGGGACGAGTACCACACGGAGAGCAGCCGGGGCTCGGACCTGTCGGACATCCTGGAGGAGGATGAGGAGGAGCTCTACTCGGAGATGCAGCTGGAGGAGGGCGGCCGGCGGCGCCTCAGCCTCACCTCGCACGGTGCGCTCAAGGTGAGCCTGGGCACCCCTGGGTGCTGCCCCGGGGCCCCCTGCGGCCCCCAGAGCCTGCAGACGGGAGAGCCGAGCCCGCTGTCCCGCAGAGCCACAGCTGGGCTGCTTTGGTGCATTTGTTGCCTTAGGGTTTTTCATTGTTTGATGGATAAACCTTTAACTAACGGACTCTTCTCCTGTATGTGATTGTTGCACTTGCAATTTCTGTTCTGCATCTGGGGGCTTCCCCTGTCTCTGTGAAGATATACTGCATGTGCTACCCCGGAAAATGAGTTGTTTCTGAGCAAGGAGATCTGTAAAAACTTACCAAACAACTTCTGTTTTTCCTGTCCGAGTGATTTGTCCACGTACCCAGTGCTAGTGCCATCCCTTCCACAGGCTTAAAGCATTCCTGTAAGAAAGGGAGTTGTTCCAGCTTTGAGCAATGCTTTATCAGAACTCCTTGTGCTCTGAATTTCAGGGAATCACCAGAGAGAGTAGGAAATACGTTCCAGAAATATTGCTTTAGTGCAGGAATATTCATCATGAAGGACAGCTTCAGTGCAGCAACTAAAGCGTGTGCAGAACACGGAGCACACCCAGTACTGAATAGATATTTGCCATATTATATTTGTACATGGAATTGTGTTTGCTTCTTTGTGTGTGTAGTAATTGCACAGACTGGGTTTTCCTAGAAAGCACAAACCCACAGGTTAGCTTTTTCTTCAGCAGATTGTTATTTAACTGAAATCAGTGCCATTTTGTCATGCATACAAGAATTCTGACCATTCCTATGGCTGCTTTCACGTGCTGTGAATTCAGTCCTTTTATTCTGATACTGTCTGCAGTGAGACAGGTACTTTTACAAAAGAAGAAATTACCAGAGTTTGTGTTGCTGCACCAGCATAAAGGTTGAACCCAAAATCCTTCTGCATGCCCATTGTATCCCCTTCCCCTGGCAAAAGGAATAATCCCCAGACTGTTCTTGTTCTTTATGCATCAGAAGGTGTATTTACTTCTTGGATTTCAATTAGTATTACCAGGGTTGATACTGAGAAAGTTCCAGAGCCTTAACTGGTGTGGGAAATCGTTTTTGACCTGCCAAGGTTTGCAGGCTTTTCTTGCTGTTGTTCATGCTTACTGATCCTTTTTTCACTTCTGTGGTGCTTTTTCTCAAGTTTCACAGGTGTTGCACACATTTTAAAAACAAAGGAAGATAGGTGAAACAGTCTAAAGAAACTTGGGAAGTTCCCTCTGCGTGGAAGGGGACGAGGTCCCAACGGCAGCTAAGTTTAGAGTGCTCAGAGAGAGATGCTGCTGACACGTCCAGGAGGATTCTGTTGTTATTTCTGGGTGCTCTTGAGCCCAGAGGTGCCCCTGATCCGGGCATTAGGCACAAGGAGAGATGATCTCTGATGCAGAATCAATAATCCTGGCGGCCAGAGCCAGCTCCTGTGCTCCCTTCCCTCTCCCAGGGCCCAGCCAGGGCACTCCCAGGGTTCTTTGTCACTGGTCTGTGGACATGGGAAACTGCTGAATGTGTCTGCATGGCAGATCGCTGGTTTTACAGTTTTTGCCTGCTTCTGGCACAAACAGAGGCTTTTGCTTCTGCTGACAGGCTGCTGTTCAAGCGCTGGTGTTCCGAGTCAGGTACAAGGTCGGGGTGAGGTTTGGGGCAGTGCAGAGCAGGCGCCTCAGAGAGCAGCCTGTGTCCCAGGGCGCTTTCCCTGGGAGCCAAGCTTTAACAATGGTGCGGGTTTTTTAGAATTTTAGGAAGGAAACCAGAACTCCTTTAATGATGGCCGTGGAATAGCTCTCCTCTGGCAGGAGGCTGAAGATATTTACTACTTACACAGGGAGCTCCAAGAGCTGCAAAGCGAGCAAGCTTGCTAGGGCAGAGCTGTCATTCTCAGATATGGGTTCTGGTTGCAAAGAAAATCAGATGGCAGTCTGGCACGGGGCAAGGAAGGAGTTTCAGTGCCATTCTCACCCACCGTGCTGGAACCTGTTTGTGGCTTCCATTGCTCCGTTTCAAATGCATGAGTTTATTCTTGTTAGAGCATCACTCAGTTGTTTGTACTGACCTCTCATGTTGTACCTGGCACCCAGCAACTTCTTAATCACGTCTTTATTTTTCACAGATCCTCATTCCAAGCATGACATCCTTTTCATAATATAAGCTGCATGTCTTATGTTTGCCATTGCTCTAAAACTAATTCTGTCTTTATTTTTCTTTTCTCCCTTTTCCCTCCCATTTTATTTTTGTCACACACTCTTTGTTCCCCGTCTGGTTTTTAACATTACATAATCTTAAGGAGTACGATAAGAATAAAGCCACTGAAGCCACTTTTTTGGAACAGCCTGGCTTTCCCCAGCAGACACACCACAGTAAAAGGCTTTTCAGTATTCCAGAAGTGGCTGAAGAGGACGGTGAACACTCTGAAGTGCTGTACAAGCAGGGTTTAGGTATGCCCTATAAAAAGCACCCCAGAATAGCTAGAGGCCCTAGAGCTCGCAGGCCCTGCAATCAAGAGCAGCAGCACAGCCCCAGGCACCCGGGCAAGGCCCGGGCAGAGCCGGGGCTGCAGGAGCTGGACGAGCGAGGCTGCAGGTGCAGACAGACCCTGTCCCGCAGCCCCGACAGCGGGCTGGACTGCGGCAGCGAGGACGAGGAGCCCCGGCACCATGGCAGGGCCCCGGGGGGCAGCGACCAGGAGCAGCCCTGGCTCCATGGCAGACGCAGGAATGGCAGCGATGAAGAGCAGCCCTGGCTCCATGGCAGGGCCCAAAGGGGCAGCGATGAAGAGCAGCCCTGGCTCCATGGCAGACACAGGAATGGCAGCGATGAAGAGCAGCCCTGGCTCCATGGCAGGGCCCCGGGGGTCAGAGATGAAGAGCAGCCCTGGTTCCGTGGCAGACACAGGAATGGCAGTGATGAAGAGCGGTCCCAGCACAGTTCCAGACCCCAGTGGGGCAGTGATGAAGAGCGGCCCCGGTTCCGTGTCACAGCCCAACGGGGCAGTGCTGAAGAGGAGCCCAGGCCCAGTTTCAGACACAGGGGTGGCAGCGATGAAGAGGAGCCCCGGCACTCGGTCAGACCCCAGTGGGGCAGTGAGGAAGAGGAGCCCCGGCACAGGTTCAGACACAGGGGTGGCAGCGATGAAGAGCGGCCCCGGCACGGTGGCAGAGCCCAGTGGGGCAGCGAGGAAGAGGAGCCCCGGCATGGTGCCAGACACAGGGGTGGCAGTGAGGAAGAGGAGCCCTGGCACTCGGTCAGACCCCAGTGGGGCAGTGAGGAAGAGCAGCCCCGGCCCAGGTTCAGACACAGGGGTGGCGGTGAGGAAGAGGAGCCCAGGCACAGCCCCCAGCTGCCCCCCGAGGCCCGTCCCTGCCGCCGGGCCCCGCGGCCGCTGCTGGCCCGCAGGAGGACGCTGACCCGGCAGAGCAGCATCGAGGAGGATTTCGGGGAGCTGGCAGCCCCGCTCGGGCAGGCCGAGGCCCCGCGGGGACGCAGGGCCCAGCGAGGGGCTGAGCCACAGCTGCAGGGGGGCCGCAGGAGCCACCCCACACCAGGGGACTCTAGGGCAGCTGCTGTCCCTGCAAAGCCATCCCACAGAGATGCTGAAGACTCTCTGGTGTGTGAAGTATCTTCCTTCTAACATCTGCTTGCCAAATCAGTCTGTTTTCTTTGCTATCTTTATTTTTTCGTCTTTTTTTTTTTGGTCTTTTTTCATTTTTTTTTCCCAAATTGATTTTTAAAGTCCATCCTTTGGACCCATCTGCTACATTTTCCCCCCATTTTTTTTTCTTCCCCATTCATTTTGCTTTGTTACTCTATGTTTTCATTTATGGTCCTCTTTTGTGTCATGCTGAAATCAGATTAATTTGCTTTGCAGTGATTTTCCCCCCAAACAAATTACAGTAATGGCTGCTTTTATTAAAGGACAACTGAATCTAAATTTTAATTAAGGGTTAGCTGAACTATAATTTTTCCAAAAGATTGCTTTTCTTTATTTTGCCCATCTGAATGTTGCTCTAAAAAAAAAAAAAAAAAAAAAAAAAAAAAGCTTCATTTTTAACTGGAGAAATGTTTCATCCATATTTTTTAATTTTTTTTATTATTGTCAAGGAATTCATTTCATCGTGTTGTTTTCATTCATCTCATTCCCAGAATTTTGAGGAAATTCTCTTGGTCATGGAACATCTCAAGACAAGAATCAAGATTCTCCCCCAGTGTGACAGTGACCCAGATTTATGGAGTCACGGCTTCATCATTTTCATTTTCTGCCTTATCTCTGCGCTGTCGCCCCGCTGCCGTCCTCGTTAGCCCATCTCTTCTTGCCTTTGGAGTTGCAGACTGCATCTCTGCAGAGAATGCAGGCACAGAGCTGCTCCGAGGGGAGCCCGGGGCCACTGCACGGCTGCCAGGGCTGCTCTGCACCATCCTGCCTGCTTGCATTTCTGCCCTGTAATGTCCAGAGGAGCTCCAGGTGTGAGGGACGCGTCCCCAGAGAGCAGAGCCAGCTCTGCCTGCAGCACCGGGGGTGCAGCTCCATCCCGGGGTGCAGCTCCATCCCGGGGTGCACTCTCCATCCTGGGGTGCACTCTCCTTCCCGGGGGTGCACACTCCATCCCGGGGTGCACTCTCCATCCTGGGGGTGCACTCTCCTTCCCGGGGGTGCACACTCCATCCCGGGGTGCTCTCTCCATCCTGGGGTGCACTCTCCATCCTGGGGATGCACTCTCCATCCCAGGGTGCACTCTCCATCCCGGGGTGCACTCTCCATCCTGGGGGTGCACTCTCCATCCCGGGGTGCACTCTCCATCCCGGGGTGCAGCTCCATCCCGGGGTGCACTCTCCATCCTGGGGGTGCACTCTCCATCCTGGGGATGCACTCTCCATCCCAGGGTGCACTCTCCATCCCGGGGTGCACTCTCCATCCCGGGGTGCACTCTCCTTCCCGGGGGTGCACTCTCCATCCCGGGGTGCACTCTCCTTCCCGGGGGTGCACTCTCCATCCCGGGGTGCACTCCCATCCCGGGGGTGCACTCTCCATCCCGGGGGTGCACTCTCCATCCTGGGGATGCACTCTCCATCCCAGGGTGCACTCTCCATCCCGCACTCTCCATCCTGGGGGTGCACTCTCCATCCCGCACTCTCCATCCCGGGGTGCAGCTCCATCCCGGGGTGCACTCTCCATCCTGGGGGTGCACTCTCCATCCTGGGGATGCACTCTCCATCCCGGGGTGCACTCTCCATCCCGGGGTGCACTCTCCTTCCCGGGGGTGCACTCTCCATCCCGGGGTGCACTCTCCATCCCGGGGTGCACTCTCCATCCCGGGGTGCTCTCCATCCCGGGGTGCACTCTCCATCCCGGGGTGCACTCTCCATCCCGGGGGTGCACTCTCCATCCCGGGGTGCTCCATCCCGGGGTGCACTCTCCATCCTGGGGGTGCAGCTCCATCCCGACACGTTCCACAGAGGAGCAGAGGTCAGCTGCTGCTCCTGGAGCCTCCCAGCTCAGGCTGGAGTGGCCCCTCCGGCACGTCCCAGCAGGAGTGGTGACCGGGAGTGCCAGTGCCAGTGCCAGTGCCAGTGCCAGTGCCAGTGCCAGGGAGGCAGGACGAGCTCTGGAGAGCTCGCGCAGCCCCTGCAGTGCCCAGGCAGCAGAGCCAGTGTGCCAGGTGGAGCCTGCAGCCCTGCCAGCCAGGCCAGGCCACGACCAGAGTGCCCAGGGCCACGAGGAGTGCCCTGGCTCCCTGCTGCACCTCCACGGCTGGGGCTGCCCCGTGTGCCCTGCCAGGTGTGCCCTGCCAGGGCAGCCCCTCCTGCACAGCTCTCAGCCTGCCCGTGCCACTCTCCAGGACCCTCAAACGCCACCTTAGCCGCAACGACAAAGGCAAAAGAATATTTCAAAAATTATTCTTTTCTTTTCTTTTTGTTCTGACGTGTGACTGCTGGTTTTACAGAGCTCTGCCATAAATCAGGGAACCATTTTTTTTCTTTTGCAGGTTTGCCAGGCAGCAGTACTCACTTTTCAGCTAACCTTTCAGTTAAAAACTAAGTTTAGTTGCCTTTAGAGCTTACGCTTCCAATTGTGATTGACTTGATTCATGTCCAGCCGTGTGACCTCGATGTTGCCATGCATGGAACTGACAAGCCTGTTCTTTCTGTTGTTGTTTTTTAGCTTTTAGGTAACCCAGCCTCTGCAGGACGGCCTGACAGGGTGGAGCATGCAGGGCGAAGGTCCTCCCATGGCAGTGCAGTGCCACAAAGGTCTCGGCCCCTGCTGGTCCCTTCCATTGGTTAGTTGGACAGAGCGGTGCATTCCTGTTCTTTGCAGCCTCAGAGTTGGGGAGGAAAGCCTAAAAAAAACCAACAGCAGGCTCTGGTGTGGAGCCAGGCTGCTCCTGGTTCACAGGGGGTGAAGTGGGCTGCAGCCAGCTCTGCTGCAACCAGCTCTGCTGCAGCCAGCTCTGCTGCAGCCAGCTCTGCTGCAACGAGCCTGCTGGGGCTCCCAGGGCGTGAGTGCAGTCACTGGCACTGCTGGGAGCCTTTCCATTCCCTCAGGGGCTGCTGAGATTGTTTAAGCTGGCTTAAGCTTGGACACGGCTGGATCTCAGCTCAGGAGAAACCTGCTGGCAGGTTACTCTCTGGTCAGTGAAATCAGTGTGGCCATCCAGGCCTCCACCCAGCCACGCATCCTGCCCTTCATCAGCCATCATTTTGTGTTCACCTGCCATTCTCTTGACTCCTTTTTTCATTAATTCATGGCGAACTCTTGCAAACCTAACAGAAATGGCTTTCTGACGTGAGCTGTGCAAATGTCAGTCTGGTACAGGAAATCAGCCCAGCTTCCAGTGCAGGTGTTATGAGCTTTTTTTTTTTTTAAATAGCAACTTGCTAATAAAAAAACCCCAAAAAACCCACCAAGGTTTATAGGACATGCAGTGAGGTTTGGTTTTTTTCACTGAAATGCCAAACGTGTTTCAAATACTAACTGGGAGAGAGAGCTGGATGCTGAGGCCAACTTGTGTTACTGAATTGTTCTTTTCTGAATTTGCTTTCACAGATGGCTACGGTGGCCATGACCGTCTTTCCCCTGACATTTATGAGGAATCTGAAACAGATCCTGGCACAGAAGATCTTTCCACCCGAATATTTGTTGCACTTTTTGACTACGACCCCCTGACGATGTCCCCGAACCCCGACGCTGCAGAGGAGGAGCTGCCCTTCAAGGAAGGACAGATCATCAAGGTGAGAGCTGGAGCCAGGGGGAACCACGACACTTTCACAAACAGGCTCTGCTTTGCGCTCGGGGGGAGCTGTCTGTGAGATCAGAGTCCAGGGCTCCTCCTTCAGAGCCTCAGGCTGTGCATCTCACCCGCCTGGCAATTAACATCCAGTGCTAATGGCTTAAAAATAATCACAAAATCTCGAAGTTGCTGTAGATAGTTAGGGCCAGTCTTTATTAAAGATTTAGGATAAGCCCAAAATTGTGACTCTTTTTGACCGACATTATTGTTCTTTGAATATCAGGTTTATGGGGACAAAGATGCTGATGGGTTTTACCGTGGAGAAACCTGTGCAAGAGTTGGCCTTATCCCGTGTAATATGGTCTCTGAGATACAGGCAGATGATGAAGAGATGATGGATCAGCTTCTTAAACAAGGTTTCCTTCCCTTGAACACTCCGATTGAGAAAATAGGTAAGGGAAAACACAGCCATTTCCCTTCAGGCTCCTGGGTCTCTCAGCTGGGCTGCATTTGCCTGTTGTTTTTATGCAGATGCATCAGTTTTTCAGTCATTCACTGCCCCAGGGGACACATTCTGTGTCAGTGTCTGGATGACTTTATACAACTAATATTTAATCCTGGTGGTAGCAGTGGCTGCAAGGGGGGACCTGCAGCTTCACCACTCCACTTGTTGCTTTCTTTTCTGATAAAATAAGAAAAAAAAAAAAGAAAAAAAAAAAAGTGGGTTTTGCATAGAACAGAGTCCCTGAGCTGTGGAGCCTGCTGTGCACGGTGAGCTGAGGGTTCTGTGCCTCAGAGCAGAGAGAGCCAGGCCACAGTGAGGTATTGTTTGTGAGCTGGGCCTGGTGCCTCTGGCAGTACCTGCAGTGCCTCTGGCAGTACCTGCAGTGCCTTTATCAATACCTGCAGTGCCTGTATCCACACCTGTAGTGCTCTGGCAGTAACTGCAGTACGTTTATCAATAACTGAGTACCTTTATCAACACTTGCAGTACCTTTATCAATAACTGAGTCCCTGTATCCACAGCTGCAGTGCCTGTATCAGTTCCTGCAGTGCCTGTATCCACACCTGCAGTGCTGTGCAGTAACTGCAGTGCCTGTATCAATAACTGCAGTGCCTGTACCAGCTCCTGCAGTGAGCACCTGCAGTGCTGTGCAGTAACTGCAGTGTCTGTACCAGCTCCTGCAGTGAGCACCTGCAGTGCTGTGCAGTAACTGCAGTGCCTGTACCAGCTCCTGCAGTGAGCACCTGCAGTGCTGTGCAGTAACTCTCTCTCCTTGCCCGCGGCAGAGCGCGGTGGCCGGCGCGGTGGCCGGCAGCAGCCGCTGACCACCAGGAGGATGGTGGCCCTCTATGACTACGACCCCAGGGAGAGCTCCCCCAACGTGGATGTGGAGGTAGGGGCACGGCTGAGCCCGTGGGGCTGGGGGCACCCCGGGGGCACAGAACCTGTGAGCTTCCTCAGGCATCCTTTAAAATGTTCTTTGGTTTTGGTTTTAACTGGTGAGTTGTAGAAGGAGAAAGGGAATTTGGAAATACGTGGGACCTGGTGCTTTGAAACACAGCCTGGGTTGTTTTCTGTTTCTTCTGAGGCAAATCTTTTTCTAAATTATGGTGTTTCAAAGAAGTTTGGCCAACAAATCAAATAAATTGTGCTGATGTATTGCAGGGATTTTGTTCGTTCTCTCTCCCATGACCACAGGAAATTAAACATAATTTAAAAGCCCCGCCCTAATTGCATTTAAGCCACAGACAATTAAAACGCCCAGTGCGCTGGGTGCTGATCAGAGAGGAGCTGCCCACTGGAAGGTTTTGCTGAAGAGAATCCAGCCCAGCTGCCGTGCAGGAGCGTTGTGCCTCGGGTTGGGCTGGGCGATGCCAGAGCCCCTGAGCAGCCCTGAGCTGTTTGCACCTCGGTGCTGGCACTCGCACAGAGCAGGGCCGAGCCACGTCCCACCCCCGAGCTGCTCCCCCTCCACCAGGATGGCTTCAGGGACCCTTTGAGGCTGCAGTTCAAAGCTGGTGCAGGTTCTTCAAGGCCTGAACGTCGCGGCCGTTGGTCACAGGGAGCCCCGTGGGCGCCCACTCACAGTGGGACAGGGCCAGGCTTAGCAAGCTGGGGGAAATCCCCCAGGGAAAAAACAAGAGGTTTGGCTGTCAAAGATCAGTTTGGTTTCACCAGTGTCTTAACATGAAGGAGTGGGGAGAAATCTGGGTGGATTCCCTATTAATAAAAAGAGGCTGATCTTTTTCTGTCCCTGCTCCCTCCCTGCAGGCCGAGCTGACGTTCTGCACTGGGGACATCATCACTGTCTTTGGTGAGATCGATGAAGATGGATTTTACTATGTAAGTTGGGTCTGCTGGCTCACCCCAAACTGCTCCCAGCTTCACCCTACTCCAGCCTGGGGAGGGCATGTGGAATTGTGTGAGCTTGCAGCCTCCCCAGGGGCCTCAGATGGGGATTTCCTCTTCCTCGCCAGCTTTGAGACAGGCAAAACCATCCCTGCCTCCTTGGGAATGGATGTGATGAGATGAAAGCACTCACTGTGCCTTCCCTCTGCTGGCAGGGCGAGCTCAATGGACAGAAGGGGCTGGTTCCTTCCAACTTCCTCGAAGAAGTGCCTGACGATGTGGAAGTGTTTCTCTCCGACGCGCCCTCGCGCTACGCCCACGACACGCCCGCGCGCTCCAAGGCTAAGAGGGTAAGCAGCCCGCTGAGGCACACTTGAACTAACATCCTCCATTTCATTCTGTCCCATGCATAATTTAGACATCATTTTTGACGTTACGTTTAAATTCATGTGCCCATTTAAAGTTATCTTTCAAAGATATAAAATAAACCGTGAGGGAAAATGACTCTAGCCTCCGCTAGCTCGTTACGTTTGTAAATGGAGAAACTGAAGGGACTGTTTGATTGCAGCCCTTGCAGTACCGTCCTTCATAACCTGAATTTAAGCCGCTCTTTCCTGGTGATGGTTATTTCCCAAAGCTCCTAAATTGCTCTTACTGAAAAGGTTCTTGTGCACAAGACTGGTACCAGTGTTCCTCTAAATACAAACTGTAACTGCAGCTGATGGACTGACAGTGGTCGTCTCTTAATCCTTACAACTTCCTCTTCCAAGTGGCGATAATTAATTGCTCAGAGACTTCTCTTTCATGAAAGAATTAATCATGTTTAGAGTATCTCATTTTTGGTTTTGTTTCATCACTGCAATACTTTTATATATTATATATTTTATATATATTTTTATTTCTTTGCTCATCTGCTTGGAAACAGAAGAAGAGTGTTCATTTCACACCTTAATAAGGCAATGTAGCCTTCACGTAAGTGAGCAACTGAAGATACCAATAGAGATTTCAATTAAAGCTACCTGGCTATCTAATGCAAGTCTTGAAACTTAATTGTGGGGGAAAAGAAAAGAAATATGTCTCCAAACCCCTTGGCCACAGAAGAACAGGCTGCATGCCTTTGCTGTTCCTAGTCAAGCCCGCTCCTTTCTTGGGAGACAAATCCTCTAAAACAGGAGCCTCTGAAATCGATCAGCCCTCCCTTTACGAAGGTCAGCGTTTGGAACATATTTCTTCCCGAGCTCAGTGTTTATGTTTACATAGAGAGGAGAGTTTGATGTCTAACTACCCTACAAGCAAAGCTGCATATTGCATTGCTAGCCAAGCTGGGATGTAAAAATTCCAAGCTCCTGTGTCAAGAGAAAAGCACAACAGCTGCAGCCCCTGCAGAACCAGCAGTGCTGCTGGCACGGACGGTAGTTTACAAGGGGATAGTTGGTTCTGAAACTCACTACACTCAAACACAGCTACTTAAATTGTCTGCCTTAAAATGTGCTTTCCGCAATCTATTCTACCCCAGTTTGCCTAGACCAACTATTCAACGCTTCTGAAAGCAGTCCCTCCCGTGGTGCGATTCCTGGGTTTGTCCCAGCGAGAGCTCGTTCGCAACGTTAGCCACTGTTTGGTTTACCAATGCAATAAAGTCTCGACCTGAAACATGCAGCTCACTGAATGAATGCATTAGACTCGATATCTGGTATCTTCAGGTGTACGTTGGGGTGCTTTACCAAGTTGTTTTGGTTTGTTTTGGTTTTTATTTTTCATTAGAATTAGACCTTGATTTAAAATCAAAGTAGGCTTGAAGCCCCTTTGCTTAACTCGCTGTTGCACAGCAAGCCAGTAAATTGCTGATGTTTTAACCTGAGCGAGCTAGCCGGCCTCCCTCCAGCATGGATCCACTATGAAAATACCATCTGGACTGACAGTAACCATTCTGCCAGCTGGGCACTGTAGCTAGGATAGGCTGAGTATATGCAATTTTAGCATTTTCATCCAAGTGCTTTTGATGGCTGAAAAAAAAAAAAAAGCTGTTCAAAATATTTAGGAATGCTGTCGTCTAACAACCTCATAGCTGCAGCATACACATCAAGCACTCAGGGCCTTTAAGCTTTCTTTGATTGCAATTAAGGTTCATTTTAGCTTTTTCTTTTTCCTTTTTTTTTTTTTTTTTAAGCCAGTGTGCCATCTTCTCTAATCTGTACATAAAGTTTGCTAGCCAATTTTAAAGAAAAGGCATTTAAAGGACATTAAAAAGTAAGTGATCATGTAGCATTTTAAGTAATTTCTCCTGAAAAGAGTTTGGCTTCTATAGATTGCTAATCTGTAGTAATTAACATGTTTATTTTTCTTAAATCTATAGCTGAAAGTATCCCTCTCCATTTTAGTGCTATCAGAGTACTGAAATGAAAAACCAAAGCCATTTTGTGGCTTTTGTGGCCAGAATTCTGGCAGAGCAAGTATCCAATATTTCCTGTAGAAAGGTATAACCAAAACTGGGCTTTACTGGTGGGTTTTCAATTTCTATAATTTTTTTCTCCAAATTGATGTATTTTCCATGAGCCCACGCAGTATTTTAAGCCAGAGAGAAGAAAGAAACCAGCCCTTTGGTTTAAGTGGGTGATGGGACAAGGGATGTTACCGAGTTTCTTGCTGCTGACGGCTTTGACGCTTTCAAAGATTGAATAAATGATAACAATGTACCTACTAGGTTCCTCCTGAGAATACAGGTACCTCCCGGAGAGCACCTTCCCCCACAGTTCATCTCCATTCCGGGTCACCTCCGTCACCTATGATGGGCTCTGGTAGTCCCGGGAGAGGCAGGGATATGGCCTCGAAAAAGAAAAAGGGGCTGCTTTCCAAAGGCAAGAAACTGCTGAAAAAGCTTGGTGCAGTGAAATGAGTCATGTGCTCCTGGACGACTTGTAAAGCTTCCAGTCTGTGTATTTTTTTTTTTTTAAAGTCAAAACTAGGGCTTTCATGACTATGCAGTACTTTAGCAGACCGTTGCAGTTTTAACTCTGACATCAATAGAATCATGCCAATTGCTTGATCGAAACAGCAAAGGAAAAAAGGGAAATGGATTTGTTGTTGCAAAAACATTTTTCAAAAAGTTAAAAAAAAAAAAAAAAAAAAAAAATTATGGGATTAAGACCAGAAGAACATGGTTTTATTTGAAGTCATCTCAACACCTGCAAGTCCACTGGAGAAATCTCAGCCTTTAGTCTCCTTTAAGCAGGAGTGGGGGGAGAAAACTCTCTCCACTGATTGCTAGTTCAGAGAGATCACCCCACTGCATCCAATCATTGACAAAAATGGTCTTGAAACTCCTAGTTGAATCAGCCTTGATGTTTTGCCTTATTAATGCACAATGATTTGTACTGTCAATAAATATGCAGCGTATACTTTGTATGTACTGTGTCCATCCCCCCGCCCGATCCCAGAGGAACGCTGGTACTGACCATGGCCACTGGGCTCCTGGAGTGTGCGTGCTGTGCTAAACCCTTTTCAGTTCTGCTGCCCCAGTAAAACCCCGAACCGTGTGCTGCTGTCACTCTCACTCCCCTGGAGCCAGGCAGCGTGAGTCCCTCAGAGCCTCACCCGTTCCCAGCCTCCAGCTCTGGGGCTCCTGGTTCCCTTCCTGAGCTATGGGAAACCCAACTGCACACCGCCAGCCCTTTGCTCCCCAGTTGTTTTTCTGTGGAGGCTGTGCTAGGTTAAAAGGCATTTTCATCCTGCTGCTGTCAGATGGAGGCAGGTCCTCTCCACGGAAAGGACGAGGTGCCACAGCCGCAGCCCTGCGAGGCGGCAGCAGCTCCAACCAAACCCCGATTGCAACATTGGCATCCCACAAAATCCAAGCCCACGCTGATGGCGGTCATTGGCTGTTACTCTTTTGTAATTCTTGTCCATTTGTAAATTGTTTTTACTGTTTATACATACTTTTCAGACTGCCTTTCTTTTTGTAATTTACGGAAGGTTTATAAATGAATGATCGAAGCTTCCCCATTGTGTCTTCAGATAACAATGTAAATTACTGTAAAATACCGTGTGCTAGAGTATAACATTTAATTAAAGAAAATAACTGGCCTACAGTTGTGGTAAGGTACTGTGTGGGTGTGTGCATGTGTACAATCGTTGTGTATTATATTTTATATAAATAAATAATTTGATATTTTGTAGAGTGCAGTATGTTTCATAAATCCAGTGTGTCAACTGCTGGCTTCTTGTGTCAGCCTTTTTTCAGAACTGCCCAACTTCTGCTGAAGTTTACTGCAGAATAAAGAAAAGCTCCTCTCTCTGCAAGAGCTTCCCAGAGGTAAGCAAGGGTTGCAGAATTCCTCCAGCAATTGCCCAGCTGTGCCCAAAGGCCAGTGGAGTACACAGTGCACAGAACAGGCTCCAGGGGCAAGGCTTACAGCAACAACTTTATTTGAATCTCACAGAGAAAAGCAACAAGGTTCACAACAAGGCCGTTAAGAAAACCAGCACTAATCTCAGTTTCTCCACGTGCAGTAGTTTGACTCTGCTACTGCCAAAATCTGAACTCAACCTCCACCCCACACCTGCTGTTAGTTTCACAAATGGGCTGCAGAACAGCAATGAAAACCTCAGACAACAAACCAGGGCAGCTTCCCAGTGCTTGCAACTACAACACCAAAACCCCAAGGCTGCCGCTCCTCGATGGAAACGGCATTTCTCAGCTGAGAAGCCCGTGTCCCACAGGAGCAGCTCAGCTGTCTCGAGCCCTCTCTCTTGTGACCATGCAGTGCCAGACAAAGCAGAGGCGCGGCCCCAGGACAGTCCCTGTCCCCCAGAGCCCCCAGCTGCAGAGGAGAGGCAGTGGAGAGCCCCAGCTGGAGCGCACAGCACTGCCCCTCAGCTGAGGCAGCCTGGCACAGCCCCTCAGTGCCCTCTGGCAGCACCAGCCTGGGGCTGCTCTGCAAATCCCTCACCAGCACACCTGTTCAAAACCCTCCCGAGGCTCTGCAGCCCTCTGCAGCCTTCGGACAAAGCCTTGGTCACCTCCTCTTGAGGTATCAAACAGCTCAGGAGACAAATGTGGCCCTCATTTCAACCAAGAAAAACAAGGAATCAACAATATTGAAGCATTTTGAAAATCAGAGGGGTAAATAGTAGCTGGAAGAGTTTGGATTCTGGTCTGCATAACTCTCTTACTTCCCATACAGGAAGTAATTCTGTGTAAGACTTATCAAAATGTAAATAAGAACAACCAATAAACTTTTGGGAAGAATTTGAGAAAAACTTTAGAAAATAAGTATCAAAAATCATAAAAATTTGTGTAGTTATTCTAGCAAGCAGACACCCGTTCAAAATGCAAATCTCAAGCTTTTCCTTGGTACAATGAAAATAAAATCATTTCCACAACTGCACATATCCTGTGCACGTCTCTTATGAACTAAAACTCAACCAAAAGCCCAGACAATTCTGCATTCCCCAGAGAGGAACTACTCCCTTCTGTCTGGCTGGCAGCTCAGCTTCAAAGGTAGTACAGTCTGTCTGAAAGCATCAGGTTTGGTTCTCTGTGAATACTCTGACCCACCAGGAAAGCCAATTTATGGGCGTACTGGCAAGGAGCAGGTACTCTGATAATACCCTGCAGAACGGGGAAGAAGAGAAGAAAGCAATTAATTTCAGGTAATTTAAATAAGCATGCAGTCGCTGCAACAAAGACCCCATGACCTCTGAAGTCTGCACACTTGTAAAATTTGTATTCCCTGTTCATGCTGATTTGTGAAAACAGCTTTACATACACCCAACACAGCAGAAGAAGAATTGATGCCAAAGCCCCCACACTTGCCAACTGCAGTGCCCTCCTGCACCTCCTGCACGGGTGCACACTCAGTGTGGGCCTGGCAGAAGCTGGGACATGGGCTCATTGTCTGACGTTTGTGGCTGCTCAGGTGACAAAGCTGAAGCACACCTCAGGCACGAGCTGAGCCTGTGCTGAGCTGGGTGTGCAGCACAGCCCAAGGCAATGCAGCAGCACAGTTCCACCTCCATAAAGGAGTAGATACTTCTGCAGGTAAGGAATTATTTCCATTTTGCTTGTGACACAGAAATTGGCAACAATACTCACAACAAGCACACGCTAGGGAGAATACAGATGGCTGTAATCTTCAGAGAGATCAGGTAACTAGGAACCACCCAGTCCTCAAGCTGCTCCAGTGCCAAGGCATCCTTGCAGGCTTTTTGGAGCTGCAGGGTGCTTCAAGGCCACCTGCTCCACTTCCTGCAGGCTGTAGCTGCCCAGATGCCCCCGTCCCTGTCCCTGGCAGGAGCACTCACCGACCAGTTGTAGTACATGTGGCACAGCTTGTAGGTCAGGCGCTGCACGTGGTCGGGTTTCAGCTGGCTGGTGTCATAAATCACATTGTAGTGGGTCGGGGCCACGCAGCCGTTCTTCACCGTCTGGCTCACCACGAAGAAATCATACCTGCATGGGGAAAGCACAGCCACCAGCACAGTCACAGTCACAGTCACTGTCACAGTCACAGTCACAGTCACTGTCACTGTCACAGCCACAGTCACAGTCACAGCCACAGCCACAGTCACTGTCACAGTCACTGTCACAGTCACTGTCACAGTCACTGTCACAGTCACTGTCACAGTAAGGGCCGTGGCCCTCAGGAGAATGCAAGTCCCCAAGCATTTGTCTTGTTTTCTCAAGTCACTTCATGCTTATGGAGTGCACCCCAGAAGGGTGCCCAGGCTCTGGCCACAAGGGCTTCCTCTGGGTCTGAAGGGCCAGGAGACCTGGAGGCACGTGAATCATCTCCTTATACAGACCAGGTCTTGAGACCATAACACCCATAACTGTTTGTTCTATCCTGTTTTCCTCCCGATAGCCACCCTGCACATGCCCTTAGCTGACACTGCTCATCTCCCCAGCCCCTGAGCCACACGAGTGTGTCACACACTTGATGCCACAGCCCGTGGCAGGTGGATAGATCCCCTTTCTGAGCAGGCTGCTGGCAGGAGCAGTAGGTGTTACCTCTGCAGGAACTCACCACTCTGGTCTGGTCACCACTGTATCAACAACAGTCCCAGGGGGTGGGTTTTTGAGTCCTCCCCCAATCTCTGCAAAGAACCTGGCACCCACTCGTTTCTTCACCACAATCACAGTGAGTCTTGGGCTAAAAGAAAGGAAAAGGGAAAAACAATACTCTCCTAGAAAAAGGCACTAGGAGTGTTTCAGGAGCAGGTTCTCTGGAGTTGCAGGGCATTAATTTCACATGCAAGTCTTTACTGATTCAGATTAAATACGACATTGTTCACAACTGTGGATTTTCAGTTGAGGTACAATGCTCACATTATTTTTCACCAATCCAACTTTCCTTTAACTTCATAGAGAAGTAGAAAATGGATCAAAAAGGGATTGTCTAAATAAAGACTGGATTGCTACTCTCTACCCCACTGTTTCCCACATAAAACACTCTGCTTTAACAGTATTTTTGGTAAAACCTTTTACAAAAGCCAAACAGAACTGAGCACTTCAATCGCTCTGCTTGCCTGCAGTGTAAGGAATTTTTTTATTTTTCAGGGCAGATTAAGTCACTGCAGTTGATAAGTTTCAAAGCAGAATGCTGAAAATGCAAGTGACTGGACACCTTCCTTTAAGAAGCGGAAAGAAAAAAAAAGGCCTTAGCAGACACAAAACAGTCAGGCTGTGACCAAGCAGGGGGGCAGAGGTAAATTATCACATCCACCAAGAATGCCCAAGAGTGGATGTGCCCACGTGTGTGTGGCAGTCACGTGGTGCATGCACTAAGAATCCTCCTATTATGTTACAAGTCAAGTATCTGAGATCATGTAAATAACCATCAGAAAAGCAGTTATCTGAGCTCAGGGGAAAATCAGGATGGAAAGACAACACAGTCTTCATCCACAGCCTCCTTTTGTATGCCAGTGTTTACTTCTCTGGCAGTGTAAAGAAGAGGGTTGGTAGAAACAGATTTACCTGTAGTCAGTACCAATACTCTTCAAGCAATCCAGAAATTGAGGCACTTCGTAATTAACCAAAGTATTGAGCTGGCCATCTCCAACACCATCACGATACACAAAAATACGAGAGGGCAAAGACTTATTCCATTTAGACCAGTTCCTCAGAGCAGCTTAAAAAAGCAGAGTAAAAGCCATTAGTTGTAATGACAATTCATTCCAAAACAAAAATAGATTTTTTATTCCTAGAGAAACAGCAGTAAATTGGAAAAGTAATGTCCTCAATCCTTCAGTAACCTGAAATGGTCAGCATCATGCTCCACAAACATACCTGCAAGGAAGAGCTCTGGTTTGCTATGCACCCACCAACAGAGAGGACCCAAGGACACACGTGCTCTGCTGGCCTCTCTCAGCAGGAGCTCCCTCCCTGAGATCAGACTCCCTTACAGCATTCCCGTAAGTGCACTGCTCAGTAGTTTTTAATTATCGCACAGGAGTGTGGCAATCAGTGAAAGATTTACACGAGATGCTATTCATTTTCAGCAGCATTTCTAATGGAATGTTTAGTCTGTTGTTATCCAAGTGCAGGCTGGTAAAGCCTCCCCTCAGGCCAGCAGGAGAGGAGGGTTTGAGGAAGCTGAATTGTCAGCTCTTAGATCTGGCTCCACAAGAGCAGAATCCCTTCCCTTTCCTTCCCTTACTTTGCAAGCAGGTTTTGATTCCATCCACAAGTTCTTGCCCACGACTTTGAACAACGCAGCGGGAGAACCACCTGTGAAGAGCAAAATGAAACAGACCTTCAAAGCATTTCCCAGGCTTACTGCCATGAAGTTATTTTTTAAATGCCCATGAGCACTTCGTCTTCATGGGTGTTGTGGGTCAATGCAGCCAAGGAAGAGCTGGGGTCCTATGAGAACATTTCCCCTAAATAAAAACACGGTGAAAGTGCCGTACATGGCGTAAAACTCTTCTCAACCAAGAAGAGCCTTTCACACAAGTCAACTCAAAAGGGGAAAGACCCTGTCACCCTGATGCTCTCTATTCATCCCAGCCACATCTCCAGCACCTGACTCCTCTCTCAAGCGATGTGGGACAAGGCCACTCCTTCAAGGGATGCAGTGGGTAAAATTCACAATACATTCCATATTAACCATTACAGCAAACCAATTCTGAATCTTCCTGATGGACCACGCCACTGAAGCTGTTTTTCAGCCAAAGGAAAGGGCTTTTTTAGTGTTTTGGGGGTTTTTACCTCTGGCAGCCTGCTCTTACCGCGTGACTGACTGATTCAGGCTGGCGACGAAGCCGGCGATGGACTGCTTCCCAGAGACGGTGTCATGGTAACAATCAATGCCCACAATCATCACCTGCTTCAGCTGCAAAGCAAGCACACACAGCCCATGCTTGCTTTTGAAATAAAGCCCAGCGAAGAGCACTTACCATCTACAGGAAAATACTCACGGGGATCTCGACGCTCCAGAGCTCTCCACCCATTTTGCAGTTCATCTGCAAGGCAATCTTGGTTGCCACCGTCATGATGGTCTGCGGTTTGCTCAAGGTGCGAGCCAGCACGCACTGGCTGGGGATGGGGCACTCTGTACACAGGTATTTCTTGATGGCATCATATTTATCCTTTCGGGAGCTAGACAAGATACAAACCACCTTTGAAGAAAAAAGAATCTTTGTAAGAAGCTGCATTCTCAGAGTTATATGGCACTTGAACAGCTCCTTAGGGAAAAGTTCTTATGCTCAAGAGAAATATTCAAATGTTCACAGTGAAAGAAAGAACTGCAAAGTGTCAGTGACTGTACTTTGGGACCAAAGGCTCTTATCCAGAAGGACACCCATGGTTAGTGTTAGGTTTGCACAGGAGGATGAGCGAGTAGTGGATTCTCAGGAGCCCAAAGTTGCAGTTCTGA
Source organism: Motacilla alba alba (assembly GCF_015832195.1). Lineage (NCBI taxonomy): Eukaryota > Metazoa > Chordata > Aves > Passeriformes > Motacillidae > Motacilla > Motacilla alba. The sequence goes on along the minus strand of NC_052030.1, from coordinate 13,363,177 downwards.
GAGCAAATCCACTAAACACCAGTTATAGAAACAAACAGGATTTGAAATGATGGATTCTAATACATACTATGTTTACGTCAGAGGTAACCCTTTGCTGTAAAACCCTCAAATATGCTTCTGTTCTATCATCTACTTCAATCCTGAAAAGAGAGAGAGAGAAAATGCTTACAGAAAAAAAACAACTAACAGCTATTGAAACTTCAGCAAAAGCAAAAATGCTCACTACGCATCAATAGTGTATGAAATGTCACATTTACAGCTATTAACAAACCACTTTCACACATCTGAAGATTAAAAGGAATCACCTCCAAACTTAGGCTTCCAAATTCAAAATTAAAAGCAAGTACAGGTACTCAAGGGAGGACATTTGCAAGGAGAACAGATCAGAATCAGAACACATCCTAAGTCAGCAGAAAATGCTCCTTAGAGAAGGGTTTGCTCAGCGACTGACTGTCTGATACTTCTTAGTTCTGGCATATGAAAAGCTCTCAGAAATAAAAGTATGAGTAAGGAAAGTCAATCCCAAGAGAAAAAGGAACAATCTGCAGACTGAAAGCAACTCTGCTTTATTAGAGATCTCCCAGGCACGGCAGTGTGGCACGCTGCACCCTCCCCTCGCAGCCCAGCGCAGCACGGTGCCGGCCCCTCCGCTGGCGAGGACACTCACATGCTCGGCCGGTTCATGCGGATGCCCATGGACGGGGTGACCTTGAAGAGGCTCTGCAGCAGGGTGTTGGCCACGTCGTAGTTGCGGCGCGTGTAGATGAGCAGCCAGCTGTCCATGGGCATGGAGCGGATCAGGGGCACGCCGCGCGTCTCCTTGGTCCAGTCGGCAAACTGAGGGTTGTAATCGAACTGCGGAGCAAAGAGCCCGTGTTTGACACCTGCCTGACTGGATCCACACCCCACCGCTCGCGCGGCTCACCCTGCCTGGCACTGAGCACACGCTGCCTGTGCTCCAGCTACCCCACTGGAATGGTTTCACCGGAAAGCCACGGATCCTTTTTAACAGATGGCACTAAGGGAAACGCCTCTGGTCTCGCAGACTGCGTACCTGACCAGGACTGCTCTGCAAGGACAACCCCACTGTGATGTAAAGTATCTCCCTGTCAGGTATCTCACAGACAAAGTCTGTAGGGATTCAGGAGTGCCTTCAAGGGTTTCTAACCACAGCCTGGGAACAACTCAACAAATTCACAAATCTCCTGCTTGGACACAGACTTGTGTATAACATTTTCACTCTTTATCCTTCACTTATAAACCAGAAAGAACTATTTCCTTCCTTAAGAACTTGCTTCATCACTGAGACACCCAGAAGATTTTAGAAGTTGATTTATCATTTACCATGGTTCCTGATTGAAAAATCTTTTCTCCTTGAACAACTCTTCCTGTAAAGGACACTGAATTATAATCAAAGCTTAAACCCCAGTTTCGGAGCTCCTTCTGAACATTGTCATCTCTGTTTAAAAACAAGATTTGAATTAAAAACGTGAGAAATTTGTTCCTGCTGACTTTTTTAAAACTAGCAAGATTTCAGTAGTTTCACTGCGAGAAGCTTGTTACACACATCTCTCATGAGACAGAAGCAGAGAGGAATTAGGGTGCCGTACTTTTGGATGTAGTTCAGAAGCCTGCCAAGCTCGCGCTGCCTCTGCTCAGGTGGCAGCCGGGTGTGGATGGCCAAGTCTTTCATCATATTGAAATCGTTGCGCATCTTGTCAGTCAGTCCTGCAACAGCAAAGCCTTTTCTGAGTGCAAGTTAAGGTGAAGCAGTGTAAAAATTAAACTTGCAGCTCGTGCAGATTAGTGAGACGTGCCCTGCAGACACAGGAAGTGGTGGCAGTAATAGCCAAGGTTTTACATACATCCCCACTGGCACAGAAAAAAAAATCCTGGATTTTTGCACTTGAGAGGAAAGCACACTGCAGCTCTTCAGTTCCGTTTTCCAATCAAAACAAACAGTGCTGAGATGTTCAGGTACTGCTAGTGCAAACTGAGTATCTCAGGGCAAAACATGTATTTATGTATCTTACAAAATTACCATGGATTTCTAGTAAATTGCTCTTTTTCAACAGAAGTTCTACCACCAAAACTCTACAAGTTATCAGAGTGCTGCTGCTGATCACCATAGCTAAACACTATGCAACAACAAACCCCCTCAAACTTTCCAGTCCCACTGAAATATCCAATCTTTTGGCTACAAAATGTGCTCCTAAACTCACATTTATACAAACAAAACAGTTTCCCTGAACTCTGCAGAAAGCTGCTGTCAGAAGACCTCTTTCAGTAGGCATTGTGGTTTGACAGATGCTTTGATATGGAAAAATGCTACAGTACCTGTTAGGGAGCACAGCTCTGGAATCAGAGCCACAGATCCCTGTATGTTCCCCCTCTTCCTCTTCATCTGACTGATCAGGACAGGCTGCATCCAATCACTAATTTCTATGTTATATTGCTGTAGCAGAAATACAGACTGCATGTTAATTTACTCATAACAAACATTATTATTTCTGAATAATAATGCTCACTTTAGAAAACAAGTATTGCTCCTAAAGCAAACAAACCCAAAAGCAACTAGTAACGTTTTTCAATTAGCACACCTCAGAAGAATTGCTTTTGCCAGCAAAGGCAAAGCAGGGAAGCACTATTCTCTCAACTGATGCATCGAACTGCTGATGTAAGAGACAAGAGAAGCAAAGCCTGTGCCTCGCCTGAGGCATTATCACCTGGGGCATCTAACTCAACACTGGGCTGCTCCTTCCAGTTCAGCAACGGACAAAGTTCCTGCCCTACAGAGCAATTTATTTTGAGAAATCACAAGAATCAAACAAGACTGCCAACTGAAGTTTCTCAAGTTCAGCTTTGCCATGACCTTAAGCTCCATCCTGTGTCTGCTGACGCTGGTGTGCATGAACACCTGACAGTTACAGCGGGAGGCCTCGGCGGTGCAGCTGTGACAGACACACTCCATCAGAGGGCTCTGGCTTTCCCAGCCTCAGTTCTGCACACTGTGACAATGTATCTGTGTTCCTCCCCACTCCCCGTCCCTGCTTCCACCTTCCCAAAGCTTCCCTTCTGAGTTCCCCAAAAGCTCCTCGCTCATCCGTGCAGCCCTGCTGGCCTTTCTGCCTGACCAACTACTCCCTGGGATGGACTACTCCCACCAACCACGCCGTGCAGGTTAGCTACTGATCTCAGATTACACAGTGTCCTTTAAACAAAACTCTGTTCAATTAAAATACTATCAATTAGAAATCCATGCATCCTAAGTAAACCTGCAACGACTGAATGTACCAAGTTAAAGCAGAAAACACAGTTGAATTTTCATACCTTTTTGTAGTACTCCACAAAGCTCATCTCAGAGCCATCTGATTTTCTGAAGGTACTCTTTGGATTGTTATCCCAGTCGATGTCATCAATTCTGTATGTTCTGTTATTGTACCTACATAAACATTTCATCACTTTTGGTTTAAATCTTAACTCAAACAGAAAAGAAATACACTGGGATGTCAAAGTTACTGTCAGTACTCATGCAAGTTGGACGTTTTGCTCCTTTCAGAAGTAATAACTTCAAGTTTTTAACTGTAATAGGCTCTCAATTCTACCACAAGCTAAACTGTACTAAAATCAAAGAAAACCAGTGTGTACTTCCTGCTTTTGCAAATGCTGTCACCTCCATCACTTTGCTAGCTTGACAATGACAGCATTTTCTGGCTCTCTGATGCTTTACTGCCTACTTCAGGACATGGAGCATGAGGAGCTCGCCAAGACAACAAGAGTCCAAGAAGACTTACTTTGTGAGAACAATTAAACCAATCAGCTCTTTAGCACAGGTGTCTCTAAACCTCTCCTCTCCAACCTGGGAGTGAAGGCTGTGCATGGTATCCAGCACTGTCTCCCCACGGAGAACCTTGTGGCTCACGTCTGCACACAGCATGATGTTCTCCTCGTACTGCAGGATGGAGCTTGTGAAGCCCAGCCACACCATCAGCCTGCCAAGAGAGAACACACAAAATCCTACTGTGCTTTTCTGACCCCCTATTCCTGCCCACTCTCACAGACACCAGAGAGCAGTGATGGCACAATGAAGCCATCATCAAATATAAACAAGCTCTTGAAGGTTAACAAAATCTAAAATATTTTACAGGTAGCTATCTTTAGTCAGCTAAGAAACCCCTTTCAAGCTGCTAAGTATCTCACAAAGTGTGTAGGTATTCAGGAGACTTTCAGAACAAAAAGACCAGGAGTTTATCCAGCAGGACACTGCCCAGCTCCTTGCATCAGCCAGGCTGTACAGGTCAGACTACAGGCAGGGAGTGCAGCACTGCCACATGACCCACCAGCTTGTACAGCAGGCCCAGGGCAGCCAGGAGCACAGCACCCCGCAGGGATCCTGCAGGGAACAAGGACAGCCCCTGCACCCCTCTGAAAACCAGGGGTTACTGCCTCACCTGTGGTTAGGGATGCTGACTGGATCACTGGGGTTGTAATAATTACGTCCAATCTGCTGCAAATTCAGCATCTTCAAAAGCCTAAAAATAGAAAAATGCATGTCCTTTAGCATGAATACTATTATCATCATCATCATCACATCATGCAGGGTCCAATCCCTATGCACAAACTCCCTGTTCATCTGACTGTGTAAAATATGAACTCATGAAACTCATTTTAGAAAGGTCATGGACACTTATTAACAATAATCAGGTGAGAAGTTCACATCCAACTCCACCCTTCAGCACCCAGCTGAAAGCAGCAGAGAGCCACACAGGCCAGGTACCAAGGATAGGAGGAAAGACTGCAGTCACAGAGGAGGAAATCCCCAGTTCAATGTCCTGCTCTGTTCTTTGCTTTAAGAGGCAAGCCCACCCACACCAAGGAGGCAGGGTGTTGTAACTGCCTACAGCACCAACTCCTTCCACACTAACATGGCCCAGACACACACACCACTGCACTTTACAGTATTGCCAGGTGTGGCTGGCCCCACAGTAACAGCAGCCAGAAAGGCTTAAAAATTTACATTTATAATACTCATTTGTTGTTGTCTATTCCTCAGAGTGGAAAAACTTACTTCAGATACTTTTAGAGAAACTTATTATAAAGACAAAACTTGCACAGCAAACCTTCTAAAAATGATGTTGTAAAACTGCAGACAGGTAGGTGAAGTGGGTGGCAACTCATTGGTGAGTGTGACTGTTATCTTCACATCCTCCCCATTTCGAGTCCTACTGAACAGCTCAGTCACCTGAGAAAGTGAAATGAGGTTAACAAAGCAGAGCAAACAGGGCTGTCTCTGGGTTTTGCTCCAGTAATATCAAACTGGACTTAGCCATTTCTATTCCAAGCAATAATTCAAGACTGACTGAAATGTGGATTCGATCTCCCACTCGGACTGTGAACTACAACCTGAAAGACTCTGCTCATCAGGGTGAAGACAACTCAGGGGTAGAATGGGGCTCTCCCCAGAGCAGCTGAACTCCAGATAAGGGCAGGGACATCTCCTACCTACCACCATGACAGGAAGAAGACTCAGCTTGAGCAAATAAATTAACATATTGCCAATATATTTAATTACTGACTCAGATACTGGGAAGCAAAAAGACAAAGATTAGCACACACAGTGAAAATTTCTCCCCCTCTCCCTTTTCCAAACTCAGCTTCACTCTGGACTCCTCTGGCCCCTCTGTGAACAGCACTGGCTACACCCAGTCCCTGCAGTGAAGCAAGGAGTGGCACAAGGCACAGAGGGCAGGGATTACCACCAGTACAGAGTTGTTTTCCCCCTGATGCTCCTTTCTTCTCAGATATTTCTTTGCTCTGCAATTTTCCCCTGCTTTTTAAATACACAGAGGGGTCAACTTTGCTGCTGGGCTCAGCTTTAGCCTGTGATGGGTCCATTCTGAATCTGGCTGGCAATGACTGTGCAACACAGGGCTGACCCTGACCCCTCCAGCTACCAAAACCTTGTCACATACACCAACTCATCCACCCTTTCAATTCCGTGGGGTGTTAAAATACAGAAGGCATGAAAAGATGTAAGTACAAAGGAAACTAAAGGAGAAATACCCTGTGTACTATCACTTCTATGCAGAGGATGACTCCAGCTTGCAGAAATTAACCATTAGAACCAGAAGTTTATTACCCAATCTCTCTACACAAACAAATTAGCTCACACTGATACATTCAACTAAACACTGCTGGTGGGACATCAACCCCCTAACTGCACCTCGCCAGCAAGAAACAAGAATCAACTGCAAGTCGGGACAAAAAATGCAAGAGCATTGTCGTTTCCTACCTTGTTCTCGAGTTTCTTTGGCAGGAAGAGTATGGAGCCATCAAAGGCGTGGGTCTTGCCGATGGTCTCCTCGTGCTGGAAGAGCAGGGCGGAGCGCAGGCGGCGCGCCTCCATCTCGGGGCTGTAGCCCACGTGGTACTGGTACAGCGCCCACTGCGGCCGCGACGTCAGCCGGAAGTGGTTGGTGGTCAGCTTGATCATCTTGCCCGAAAAGCCTGAAAGCAGAGCAGCGAGGTAACAGTTACTAAATGTTACCACTCCACAGGCATTCAACCCCTCAGACAGCTCTTCAGGCTGCCACACAGCGACCAGGGTCACTGCAAATGGTGCATTGTAAATCAGGGGCAACTCCGACAGGGGAGAGAGAACCACGCATCTGACTCCAGCTTATCTGGAGGCCAGTTAATACTTTATTACACTCTATTATTCTATACACCTAAAACTGAATCTGCCATGCACTCACTCTTGCTCACAACTGCACAGCACTGCACTCATCCTCTGATCCTTCCACAATTGTCAGCACAGTCCCAACTGCACAGCACTGCACTCATCCTCTGATCCTCCCATGACTGTCAGCACAGTCCCGACTGCACAGCACTGCACTACTCATCCTCTGATCCTCCCATGACTGTCAGCACAGTCCCGACTGCACAGCACTGCACTCATCCTCTGATCCTTCCACAACTGTCAGCAGACAGTCCCAACTGCACAGCACTGCACTCATCCTCTGATCCTCCCCTGAGTGTCAGCACAGTCCCGACTGCACAGCACTGCACTCATCCTCTGATCCTCCCATGACTGTCAGCACAGTCCCGACTGCACAGCACTGCACTCATCCTCTGATCCTCCCATGAGTGTCAGCACAGTCCTGACTGCACAGCACTGCACTCATCCTCTGATCCTTCCACGATTGTCAGGAGACAGTCCCCACACACACACTCCTGGCCCTGACAGGCCAAGGGAACAAAACATCCTCACTGGGTAAACAATCACAGTGCATTCTACTTTGGCACAACACAGGCACAGCAAGTGATAAGAATTGTGTTTTCTTTCTCTGATGTTCAGAGAATGCAAATCCCAGAAATATTCTTAGGAAAAAATGTGCCTTGCTTTTCTCCGTGAGGAGAAATGTGGCAACATCAGTGGTGTTCCTGATCTGTTCTGACCCGTGAGCTATGGCTCGCTGTCACTCATCCGCCCTCTGGAGCTCTCTGTAAAGCCCTCTGTGTCAGGACAATGCTCCGTGCTCCTCTTCAGGTACCACAACAACTTCCTATCCTTTTCTAATACACTCTGGAGACTTTTTTTACTTGGCTCTTTAGGGGAAACTGAGAGCAGAAATAAAGGGAACGCTTCAATTCCAAACTGCTTACATGTCCAGAGTCTAAGTGAAACATACCCGTTTTGGATTCCTGAACGTGCACCATGGCTTGCCGAGTGTTCACCCCAAGGTCGTGGAAGTCTCTGCGACGTCCACCCCTATCTCTTAAAGACAAATCCTGCAGTCCTGAGGAAACCTGTAACCCTGTTGTTTAAAACTCAAGAATCACAGTCAAGTAATAAATAACACATATACTATCATATATTAACAAATAAAAATATATAATGCAATTAAATCTTGGAAGGCATTAAGACAAATTTCAGAGTAATCACAAAATGTTAAATTTCAGCTTTTTGCTATGTAGCAAACATCTCCCAAATCTCAGTAACAAATCTCATTTCGAAAAGATAAACCCACAAATACAGTCTAAAGGATGCCTTAATTGTATTCTCTTGTGGACACTGCCTTCCCCAGCCCTTCTGACCTTCTGGCCTCCTCTCCTGCAGGGGGGTCTCGCAGGCGCGCAGGTGCCCGTGGCCCCCGGGCTCTTCCGACTGCGCTGGAGGAACGTGGAGCGGCTGGAGCGGCTGGAGCTGCTGCGGCTGCGGGAGCTGCTGCGGCTGCCGCCGGCCGCGCAGGGGGCCGGCCGCGCCCTGCTGCACCTGCCACTGCGGGAACAAACAGCCCCTCAACAGAGAGCCCGCTGGGCAGGGAGCAGCCACGCACGGCGGGGCACCAGGGACGCACACTCAAACCCTTCTTTTGCTGTGCTGAGTACCAGAGTTACTGCTCTGCACCTGAAACTCAATATTACTGGAGAGCGGAAACTTTTAAAGCTATTATTGATTTAACTAGTAATGCAAATCCCCTCTTTCCAAGCTCTAACTGAAGTTTATGGACTTCTCATTTCCTACAGTCCCTCTGATACCTCAAGTAAGTGACTAGCTATTCGATAAAAATGTCTTTTGTCATTTTAGTGTCTAGTGAATAAGTTACATTAAAAGTGCCATGGCTGGAAGAACAGCAACCTTAACCCACGAGCAATCCCACAATTCAGAGTTTCATGTTACTGGAAACTTAATAAAAAGTCCTTAATAAAACAGAGCTGTATTAACTGTACAGCCAGCACCATTTCTGCATACACACATAAAACACAGAACACATCTGCCTGCTATTAAAATGGGAAGTAGGTGAGGTATGAATCTCAAATCCTGGTTGCAGTCATCAAGAAGAAAACCAACTCACAGGTGCATCTCCTACCGCAGCAGGAGGAGGCATCTGTCTGGGAGGTCTTCCTCTGGCTCTAGCTCTTCCAGTCATCTTCTAAAACAAGCAACCCACAGCATTAGTGTTCTACCTTCTCCTTCCCACCCTTGTCCCAATAAATACTAAGAGCAGCACTAGAGTATCTGCCCTGCTTTAATCTCAGCCGGCTCAGCAGAACATGCCCATCCCTGCCGAATTCGCTGCTCAGGGATCTCCACACTGACAGAGCCCTAAGGGGAGCGTGGCCAAGGCCCTTCAGTCGGGTTTGCAGGGACTGGCCCAGGCCGCCAAGCTGCAGCTGTTCAGTCTCAGACCTGCGGCCTTCGGGCGCTGCTCTCGGGCTTCCCCGCACACTGGGCTCGGCTGGCTCGTTACCTTACCCCAGGGGCAGAGCTCACTTCTCCAGAGCACGTGCGGGCACTGCGGCCTGCTCGGCGCCGCCCTGCCCTGCCCATGCCCTGCACCCCTGGCCCTTCCCGTCCCCTGCACCCCCGGCCCTGCACCTCCATCCCCTGCACCCCAGCCCTGCCCGTGCCCTGCACCCCTGGCCCTGCACCTCCATCCTCTGCACCCCCGGCCCTGCCCGTGCCCTGCACCCCAGCCCTGCCCGTGCCCTGCACCCCCGGCCCTGCACCTCCATCCTCTGCACCCCCAGCCCTGCCCGTCATCTGCACCTCCATCCTCTGCAGCCCCAGCCCAGGCCCGGGCCCGGCCCGACCGCCCTGCCCGCCTCGTGCCGTCCGTGGGGCCAAAAGCCCAACCAGAGCCGCGCCCGGCCGCGGCCTTACCTCCGCCTGCCCTGGGGCCGCACGGGGACACTGCTCCCACCCGCCTGCACAAAGCGAGCCGCCCTCGCCGAGCCCCCGCGCGGCTGTGTCCCCGCGGAGCCGCCGCCCCGCCGCAGGCCGGGCCCGGCACAGCCCCGCACAGCCTCAGCACAGCCCGGCACGGCCCGGCACGGCCCCGGCCCAGCCCCGCACGGCCCCGGCCCGGCCCCGGCACGGCCCCGGCCCGGCCCCGCACGGCCCCGGCCCCGCCGCGCCCTCAGCACGGAGCCGCGCGGCACGCGACAGCGGGGCGAGGCGGGAAAGCGCCCGCCGCGCCGATTGGCTGCCGAGCGCTGACGGAGATTGCCGGAGGGAGCCGAAGGGCCGTGCTTGGCCCGCCCTCACCGCTGCGCTTCTTGCGGCCGTGCCCGCGGGACGGAGGGGATCGAACCCGGGATGGCGGGGATCCAACTGGGATGGCGGGGATCGAACCCGGGATAGCGGGAATGCAACCCGGGATAGCGGGGATGCACTGGGATAACGGGGATCGAACCCGGGACGGCGGGGATCCAACCGGGATAGCGGGGATCTATCCCGGGATAGCGGGGATCCAACCCTGATAGCGGTTTCCCCTGTCCCGGCGGTGGGACGGTGAATTTCAGCTCTGCAGGAGCGGTTTCCCTGAATTTCAGCTCTGCAGGAGCGGTTTCCCTGAATTCCGGCTCCTCAGGAGCGGTTTCCCTGAATTTCGCCGGCCAGGAGGTGGAGCAGTCAAACCAGGAATGAAGCGGCGCTGTCCAGCCAAGGGCTGCGCTGCCCGGCGGCCCGGGCTCTCCAGCAGCTCCCCGGGAGCTGCCATCAGCCCTGAGCTCATTTGTGCTGGTAGCACCTACATTTACCAAATCAGTGTATTTCGGGAGATTCCAGATCAATCCACGCGGTACATGGAGACGCGTTGATACAGTTAAAGTATTTTAGAGTGCTTCCGATTAATGCACATGACACAAGTGTGTTTAACGCTCTCCATCTCACAGCAGTGAAATAAATAACAATCAGTCCTGAGAAACTGTGACTTCCCAACTGACTAATCCAACTGACGTGGAACTATGGAACAACGAACCTCAACCCTTACTCCATTAAAACTCGTTTTTACTATATTAAATGGCTTTATGAAATGATAAATAAAAATAAGCACGGCCCCTTCCTCGCTGCCACGGAGGCGCAGAGCCCGTGGCAGAGGAGCTGAGCGTGGTGCACGCTGTCCCCAGGAGAGGTGACACAGCCTGCTGCAGCCCCTGGGGTGACCCTGCTGCCCAGAGGGACACTGTCCTGCAGACCAGCAGTCACACAGAGGTGAACAGCTCCTTCTGCTGGTACTGAGGCTGGCCCCATTGCCAGGGCCGGGACAGAGAACCACAACTTGTATTTTGGGCTTCACAGCAGAACCAGAACACCTTAGGCTTGGGGGGAAGCGGTCTGAAGTGGGATGAGCTCTGCAGCAAGCCCTTCCGTGAGAAGCAGGATGTGTGGATGGCACCAGGGCTCACCTGCACCACCTCTGCTTGCCAGTGTGCCTTGAGGGATGAAATGGCCGTGGTGTGTTTGGAGACACCAGCTTCGGGGGAGAGAGAACCTTCCCTGACAAGCACCCACCCTTGTGAAGGACCCCTCTGCCCTCGCGGGGTCGTTTGCAGTTTTTGAGGTACCTGCAGTGAACAAGGCTCCTTTTCCTCCTCTGCTCTTCCAGGTGGAAGTGGCTGACTCTGTTGACATTAATGCTTGAATAATAGGAATATCTCTTTTTGTTTCATTCGTATTGTCAGTCTGTCCTCAAAGCCAGTTTTCTCGTGCTCACTGTGTCAGCACAGCAACCCACTCGGGAAGCCAGGTTCTCTTTCAGAAGTCAAAAAGCAGAGCTTTCCAACTCTGCAAGTGTGGATGTTGCTGCTTGAAGACAGCTGAAGTACTTTCAGCATGTGATTTCCATTATTCACGTATAAATCTGGATAAATATTTCACAAACCCAATGCATACACTCGGATGGGGCATGTTCAGTGCTTTTAAGAGCAGTGATTGCTCCTTGCCATGGGCTCTTCACCCACACTGGCAGCTTTTATTGCTCTGTAGCCTGCAGAACTCTCCAGCGGGTCAGAGGTTTAAAGCTGCAGAAACACAATATGCAGATTTTTTTGGCTCAGCAGTATTTTAAGATAAACAGAATATAAAGAGGTTGTCAAAGTCATTTGCGTTATGTAAATCATGAGAAAGCAGAATGTGTGTGTTGGAAAGAGGTATGTTTGTTTATTCATTTAAAATATCTGCCTGCTTAATGGTTTTTTTTATGCCAAATTCCTTACATTTCACTGCAGAACTTAATTACCTTCAGAAGGGAGTTGTTAAAATACTCAATCAGGCTGGCTACCTACAGCAATTCCTTATTAAAGTGAAAATAAACATCAACAATAAGCACTCTAATTTTTATACGTGGGCTGTCAGACGGTTAATTAGCGCTCAGTGAAAGACAGGTTCCAGTTTGGTTCAGTCTTTCAGGCCTGCCTTTTTAAACAATTCCGTCCAGTGCGAGCTGGCCGTGCAGGTGGCCTTAGAGGGCAGTCACATCACAGGAGCGTGGGAAAGGCAGCAGGTCCATCGTGTCCTCAGCCCAGGCAGGTTCACAGAAACACCAAGACAAGCAGGGTCTGGAAAATGGCAACTGTTTGCACTTCATTTCTGTGTTGCCAAAAACCCTCCCAAGCTGGACCTCAACACGCCAGAGCATCACACACGAGCTCCCCCAGCTCTCTGGCGTGGACTCTGCTCTGATGTTTGCTTCGCCCGGGATGCAGTTGTTGTTGCCTGCTGCCTGCTGTTGCCACAATGAGCCATTTCCCATCCAGGTCATCTCCAAAGGGGAAAGGACCGCATGGAAGCAGAACAAAGAGCACGGAACAAAAGAAAACCAGGGATTTTTCCAAAGGCCCATTTGATGTACAAGTATAAACAGGAAAAAGATGCCTGAGGAGGTAGGAGGCAGGAACTGTACCAGCAGACAGCTGCGTGGTGAGCAGCACTTCGGGCTCCTGCATGGCAAACAAAGAAGAAACTCCAGTGCACACAGGGAGGAAAACACTGCCTTTAGTGGAGTGTGAAAGTGCATTACAAATGCCTCACAAGGAAGGCTCAGCTCCTACCTTCACGTATTTCTTGCAGCACCACGACCTGGTACCACCAGCCCTTCCGGTTCTAGCCCCAGAAAAGGCAGAATCATCTCCAGACAGGAGAATAAACCCATTGTTTGCTGTGCTGAACAAGAGGGATCCCTCAGAACAGCACTCAGTAACTTGCACGCATGGCCAGGCTCTTAAAGCCCAACATGGTGCACCTGAATCTCATTAAACATTTGTAAAGAAACTTTCAGATGGGCATTTCTCAAAAGCAAGCATTGGGATTCATGTTCCCGTGGCTGTTATTAGCTAGTTGTGAGCCTGGGCCACAGCACTTTGACATTCTTCATTCGTGTCCTCCTACAGTGGGAGAGGCAACGTTTACAGGCTGCGTGGTATCTGGAATGCCAACATGAGCTAACAGCCTTGCTGCCTCCCCGGGCACGTTTGGAGGCCACGTTTGGCTTCCTGTGATGGAGCGTGGCACGGAGGAAGCAGTGTGCCTGCCCTGGCTGCAGTGGGACAGCCAGGCAGTGCTGCCACCCCAAAGCACGAGACAGAAACGAGAAACAACTGCCCCTGAGGAGACAAGACACAGCTGCATAACAAATACCACGGAAGTACTTTCTCTCAAGAAGAGAGAAAAAGATTTCAACTTTGCATTTCCCTGTATGTTAAAAATCCAGATCAGGCCTAGCTGACATTTATTTTGTGTGCAAACCCTGCATGAAGTGAGCAAGAGGTGATTTGGCATCAGTTCTCAATGACAGCTGTATTAGATGGAGAGGAACAAGGCCTCCAGAAGTTAATAGATTTGTGAACCATATTCAATAAATAATATTAAATTCTGTAAGGTGTGTATTCTGTGAGATATCCTTTATTACCTATATTTTTAACTAGCGAGAGGAGGTGGAGAGTTGGGGTATGGAGGATGTTAGAACAGAGGAGTGTTTTGATTCAGATGTTATACAGCAAAATGGGAGTGTTTCAGGAGAGAAGCTAATGAGAATTCTCAAGTTCAGATAGATTGATTTCAGCTCATTTAGCAACCCAGTTTGATCTAATTGTCTTTTTATTGCTGTGAACATTCCTGAATTATGCAGAGAATTTGGGTTATGTGATTTAGTGTTGGATTAAAAAGTGTCACAGCTTAACTTTCTTTAAAATAGTGTAGAACTTTGTTCACAGTCAACGAAGTTCATTATTTTTTTGTTCAAAGCCCAGCTGCAGGCCTGGAGCACTTCTCATAAATATCAGGAAGTACCCGAAGCCACAGTCAGGATTAAAGAGTTGATCTGAACCTCAGATCTCAGCTTTAAAGCTGTAATGTACAGTGAATTCGGTTTCATGGTAAAGGAAATGGTAATTGCTGAAGTATGTTTTCTTAAGTTGCAAAATCATTTTTGAAATGTTTTCAGGGAAGCCTCTGCGAGCGAGCGGCACCGAGGCTGTGCCCAGGGCCCAGGGCTGTGGCCCAGGGCTGGCTGGGGTGACCCGGGTGGCACTGGCAGGGCACAGCCTGGTGCTCGGAGCACTGCCCGAGCAGGGAGCCCTCAGCTGCAGCGTTCCCAGGGCTGCTTCTGGAAGATGGGCCGGGCTCCGACAGGCACCCACCCTGGCAGCCACCAGCAGGACTCAGGAGCCATCCCTGAGTTACAAAAGGCTGAGGGAATTCCTCAGGGCAGTGGCAAAGTGTTAGAAGAAGCACTTTGCTGCTGGCTGCTGAAGTGTGGGGCGCGGGGCTGGGGAGGGGGAAGAGCTCAGCTCAGCCAGACCTGTTTCTGCACGCTCTGTACACCTGGTTACCTGCACGGGCCCAACCACACACCCTCTGCTCTGCTCCCAGGGCAGCTGACTTCACCTGAGCCCTCCGTTGCACCAAGGCAACTGTCCTTGCGTTGAGGAGGAGAATCAAATCCCAGCACTTGCTGCTCCCTGACCTCTTCCAGAGGAATGTGCCTTTGAGCCTGTACTTCTTCCACCGTGGCTGAATTGACTCCCGTCCTGCTGCTCCCTTCCCCAAGGCATGCAGAGGCAGTTCAGTGCCTCAGACAGACTGTTGTACCCTGAAACCCCTCTTGTACCCTGAAAACCATTCTGGGGAGCTCGTGCAGCAGGTCTGAGGTTACAGCTCAGAGCAGCTGCTGAGTGGGGAGCAGGGACAGCTGCTGTCACCTGAGCAGGGACACGTGTGTGCTGTCACAGGGCACAGCCTGTCCCAGCTGCCTGTCAGGGCAGTGGGGTTAGGTCAGGCACCTGTGCATTCCCTGCCACAACAGAACACTGAATTCCCTGCAGAGCCACCTTCAGTTCTGTGGCATTCCAGACTGAGGGGTGCTCTGAGACCCTGGCCAGCAGTTGTTGGCTTTCTCTGAGGGTTCATTGCTTTCAGAGCTTCACTGCAGTGTGTCAAAGACATTGAAAAAGTTCCTGATTTTTCCCTCCCAGATTTGTCTGTCAAGACTTGAAGCCACGTTTGTCATCTGAACGAGAACCAAGCTGATGCTGGAATCTCCTGCTCAGGAGAAGGTGCCTCATTTCAAAGGCACTGAACTTTTTGGTTACAGATTTCCTCAGGCACTCCAAGTTACTCTTCTGCACTTCTCCAGCACAAAACTGTCTTGACAGAACTCCTCAGGCTCCCTGCACCAGAGGCTGCTTAGGAGTCAGTCAGGCTCTCCGAGCTGGGTGCATGTGGTCTGGGGTGCAGCCAGGACAACGTGGGCATGTGTGGGAAGCCCCATAAAGAGATGGAGTAACCAGGAATGAGTGGCAGCCAGAATAAGCTGCAGTCACAGTTAAAGTATTTGCCCACTGACAAGCAAGTTCTGGATGCTCTCAAACTTAGCCTAAGCCAAAGATACGTGGGCTACAACATGAACTATTCCAATAGGGGCAGTCTGATCTCAGCTATTGCTCCTCTTGGACATCTTTTGAGCATGCAGTGCCTTACTGGCACGAATGGCTTGTGAGCTGAATGCACAGTGAGTCCAGTCGAGGAATCAGCACGCAGGAGAGGAGAGGGGCCCTGAGCACCAGCTCTGCCTTTGAAAAATCTGCATGCCTTGGATGATCAAAAAGGATGGACACCCCTGTTTGAAGACGAGAGCTGCAGGGCATTCACTCGAGAGAGGGTTCAAGTGCAGTCCAAGTGGATGACAGTCAGCTCTGGCAGCCCTGGAGAAGGGCAGGAAATCATTTCTGAGAGTGGTGGCACAGCACTGAGCCTCGTGCAGCCCCTGGTGCTGCTCTGCAGAGCCTCCTGGCAGTGCCAGCCTGCCCCCATCCATGACTGGGATGGGCACAGAGGATGGGGACAAGGTGTGAGGCTGGCCAGTCTGGGACTGCTCCTGAGCCTCATTTACCGTGCAGGGGAGCTCAGCCCAGCGCCCAGCCATCTTCACTGCACCCAGAGCCCAAAGTGGGTGCTAATTTGGGATTCTTGGTTAGTTTCTGCTGCAGCTCTGAACTGCTGCAAGGGGGACAGAAGAGTTGTACAGCAGCCAGACCTGCAGGACCATCTCTGGGATCCCAGGAAGCTCTGGAACCAGCTCTGGAGGGTGCACCAGTCCCTCCCCAGCAGGGAGAGCACAGTTGTGCCGTGAGCTGTGCTCACAGACAGGCAGGGCTCAGCTCCCAGGCGGGTCAGGAATGCCCACTGCACTCAGACTCCTGAGCTGCACACAGGATGGTGATGGTGAACTGTTTGCTCTCTGGGACCATGAACAAAACTGCACTGACAGAAAAACCAAACAGAGACGCAGATGAAATTCCATTTTCCCTCCCTCCTGCATGCCGCGAGGGGCCTGGCTGGGCCGTGGCTTGCGGAGCAGAGCTTCCCTGGGCGCTCCTGGCCAACACGCCTGAAGCTGCTTGCTTCCTCAGAGCTGTTCTGCAGGTTCATCCCGCTGGCTGCATTGCTGCTGCCTGTTTCACTCCAGCCTGGACAATGCCAGTGCTCTGTCTGATTGAGGAGATGTGCGGGTCAAGGCAGGTGCAATGGCTTTTTGTCACAAAGGGCCTGCCCGGCGTTTTTGGACGCAGGCAAGAAATAAGCCATGCCACATTTCAGCCAAATAAGAAAATGCAAGCAGGGCATTAGTCCAACACTTCTGGATTGTGCATTTCAAAGTTTGCACCCACCAAAGCGGGTGGGGCAAAAATAAATCAGGGCCTCCCATAGTGAAAATGCATTTGGGATTCAAGCATGGAGAACTGACCCTACCTCTGCTCCCGGGATTGTCAGCTGCCTCAGGGGTCATCTGATATACACCTCCTCTTCTCACTTCTGAGAATTTTTAGCTGGGAGTGTGTTTGAAAACACTTCAGAAAAAGGGTGGAAAACACAGAGTGCCTGCTTTGAAATACACTCCTTTGTTAAATTCCTTTCCCAAGGGTAAAGAGACTCTCAAACACCTGAGGGCAACAAATGACTCCATTCAGACCTCTCACAAATGACCTAATAAACTCCCAAAGGGTTACAATAGCTGATTTGTCATCATTTCTTGTCAGCTATTTATAGCACCAATGTAAATTGAAGCAAAACAATAAATACCTGAGTTATTTTCTTTATTTTGAACATTCTTTAAAGCCCAAATGGTGCTTTGCAATTTTAAACCTCCAACAATTAATTTTGCAATGGAGTTTAAATCATTCTCACACATTTTATGCTGTGTTCAGGTTTGTGTTTGCTTACATGCAGAACATCTGTCGCCCTTTCTCTTGCTTCCCTTGGAATATTTGTCAGTGGATACTGACTTTAAAAACTCTGTTTTGTTTAAGTTCTGAGGTGTCAGTTGCCTGATGGCCCACGTTGCCAGTGTCCCGCTGCATGGGTTTGCACAGGGACTCCTTTGGGCGAGGGTGGTGGCGATGGTGGAGATGCTGGAGGCAGTGACAGCAATCTGAGGTGCAATAGCTGCATTTCATTTTCAGTCTGTGCTGCTCTGAGCCCTGCTGCCCCCGTGGCGCCGCCGGTCGCTGTGCGGGCAGATCCCCCGATCTCGCTGACTATCAGAACACCTCTGCCTTTCTGGGCGTGCCAGGCTGCCCCGGCCTGGGCTGGGGCGGGCAGATCCCCCGAGGAGGTGGCACCAGGGGCTTCCCCCTGTCCCCAGGGCTGTGTGCACAGAGCTCCCGGGGTGTCCCGCGCCCGGGCACAGCTCAGCGCCAGCCCGGGGCTCCCGGGATATCCCTGGAGCCTGCTGCGCTGAGGCTCCTCTGCTCAGGGCTGGGCTGGCCCCGGGACATCCCAGCACAGGGACATTCCCAGGATATCCCGGGACATCCCCAGGAAATCCCAGCACAGGGACATTCCCAGGATATCCCGGGACATCCCCAGGAAATCCCAGCACAGGGACATTCCCAGGATATCCCAGCACAGGGACATTCCCAGGATATCCCGGGACATTCCCAGGAAATCGCAGCACAGGGACATTCCCAGGATATCCCGGGACATCCCCAGGAAATCCCAGCACAGGGACATTCCCAGGATATCCCGGGACATTCCCAGGACATCCCCAGGAAATTTCAGCACAGGGACATTCCCAGGACATCCTGGGACATTCCCAGGATATCCCAGCACAGGGACATTCCCAGGACATTCCCGGGACAATCCCGGGACATTCCTGGGACATTCCCAGGAAATCCCAGCACAGGGACATTCCCAGGATATCCCAGGACATTCCCAGGAAATCCCAGCACAGGGACATTCCCAGGACACTCCAGGACATTCCCAGGACATCCTCAGGACATTCCCAGGACATTCCCAGGACATTCCTAGGACATTCCCAGAGCAAAGGGAAACTTCCTTGCCAGACTTCACTAATTCTGGGAAAGCTCTTCAAGGAGCCCTGGGACTCCTGTACCCACGGCGGCCCGCGGGACGGGGAGAGCCCAGGTTTGCAGGAACTCCTCCTCGGAGCTCAGAGGACACAAATCCGGGCCACCTTCAGGCACACAGAACTGCCCGCTGCTTGTCTTTGCCCTGCACAAGGACAACCCTTCCCACTGGCTCTGAGCCATCGTCGCAGCAGGGATGAGGAATGGATGATGAGCACAGCACCCAAATATCCCCAACACGCACAGGGAGCCAAGGCCGAGCAGCAGGCTTGTAACAGTCTGCTCTGAGCTGGCTCTGACCTGGTGTTCCAGGAGCTGACAGAGCCATGACACGAGTGACTGAAACTCTGCTGACACAGACACAGCCCAACATCCTCTGCAGCTTTGCTAACTGACTGAAACTCTGCTAGCACAGACACAGCCCAACATCCTCTGCAGCTTTGCTGACTGAAACACTGCTAACAGACACAGCCCAGTGTTCCACAGCTTTGCTGATTGAAACACTGCTAGCACAGACACAGCCCAACATCCTCTGCAGCTTTGCTGATTGAAACACTGCTAGCACAGACACAGCCCAACATCCTCTGCAGCTTTGCTGACTGAAACACTGCTAGCACAGACACAGCCCAGTGTTCTACAGCTTTACTGATTGAAACACTGCTAGCACAGACACAGCCCAGTGTTCCACAGCTTTGCTGACTGAAACTCTGCTAACAGACACAGCCCAACATCCTCTGCAGCTTTGCTGATTGAAACTCTGCTAGCACAGACACAGCCCAACATCCTCTGCAGCTTTGCTGACTGAATAAAGGGTGACCATCACCCCAGTCAGCCCGAGGGAAAGGAACAGGAGCTGCCATAATGTGGCCGTGATGAGGAAGCCGAGAGCCTCTCCAGTTTCTGTATTGAAATGATCTGTGCCTGGAACAAAGCTGGGGCAGACAGACAGACGGCCAGCAGGGCTCGGGAGGGGCAGCGCTGCCGCGGAGCGCCCGGGCCCCAGGGACGCCCCGGGACCCCCTTCACGGGGGAAAGGAAGAACACAAAATAAAGAAGAGCAGCAGCTCGGTGAAAGGAGCGAAGGCCCGGTGCGAGGCAGCGCTTTGGAGGCCGCGGAGGCAGGGTCCCTGCCGGGGAGCTGATGAATAACCCGCCGGGCTCAAGCTGCGCCCCGCGCTCCGCCGCTGTCCCGCACCAACACTAATCAGCCGCGTTGAACATCCATTTTAAACGCAAATGAGGGGGGCCTTTTCAAAGGAGACCCTGCCAGGGGAGGGAGGGGGAGTTCAAAGCTCAAAATGGTTCTTTCTTTCTTTCTCTCTCTCTCTTTTTTTTTTTTCCTCCTCTAAAGAAGACAGAAATATGGTTGGTTATTATCTAAGTTATTGCTACAAAGAATTTTGAAATTAAAAGATAAGCTTTCAGAGGAAGCTCAGTAATTTTCATAAAGAAGGACTTAAAACAGATGTGCCCTCTTTAATCGGGGTGTGCTTGAAAAAATATAAATGCATTTTTAACATAGCAGGGGGAAAAATCATATGGTTACACATTTGTCTCCTGGGCAAAAATAATTTTAGAAAGAAGTCGCTGTGCATTAAGTATCTTACAAATAGCCACCACTGGAACTTTCTTATCTAGCGAAAACTCGGCTGATTGATCAGTTGGTGTTTAGAAAGCAGAAAAATATCGAATGTTGTTCCTTCTTTTTTCCTCTTTTTTTTTTTTCACTGTGTTTTTTTCCCTATTCGTATAACCACTACAGTGAATTAACATCTTCACCAGGGTCAATGCGTGGCTGTTCGTAAACCCCTGGAATTTACTGAGGTACAGATCACCTTTCTTTTCAGTTAAAATTTTAAATCTGATTTCTATGTCCATGCCAGGGACCCCAGCCCCTCATTCCCCTGGGCCCCAGCCCCTCATTCCCAGGGACCCCACCCCCTCATTCCCAGGACCCCAGCCCCTCATTCTCAGGGATCCCAGCCCCTCATTCCCATGGGACCCCAGCCCCTCATTCCCAGTACCCCAGCCCCTTTTCCCAGTACCCCAGCCCCTTTCCCCAGGCCCCCAGCCCCTTTCCCCAGGACCCCAGCCCCTCATTCCCAGGCCCCCAGCCCCTCATTCCCATGGGACCCCAGCCCCTCATTCCCAGGGACCCCAGCCCCTTTCCCCAGGCCCCCAGCCCCTTTTCCCAGGTCCCCAGCCCCTCATTCCCATGGGACCCCAGCCCCTCATTCCCAGGCCCCCAGCCCCTTTCCCCAGGACCCCAGCCCCTTTCCCCAGGCCCCCAGCCCCTCATTCCCAGGCCCCCAGCCCCTTTTCCCAGTACCCCAGCCCCTCATTCCCAGTACCCCAGCCCCTCATTCCCAGTACCCCAGCCCCTTTTCCCAGGCCCCCAGCCCCTTTTCCCAGTACCCCAGCCCCTTTCCCCAGGCCCCCAGCCCCTTTTCCCAGTACCCCAGCCCCTCATTCCCAGGCCCCCAGCCCCTTTCCCCAGTACCCCAGCCCCTCATTCCCAGGGACCCCAGCCCCTCATTCCCAGGCCCCCAGCCCCTTTCCCCAGGACCCCAGCCCCTTTCCCCAGGCCCCCAGCCCCTCATTCCCAGGCCCCCAGCCCCTTTTCCCAGTACCCCAGCCCCTCATTCCCAGTACCCCAGCCCCTCATTCCCAGTACCCCAGCCCCTTTTCCCAGGCCCCCAGCCCCTTTTCCCAGTACCCCAGCCCCTTTCCCCAGGCCCCCAGCCCCTTTTCCCAGTACCCCAGCCCCTTTCCCCAGTACCCCAACCCCTTTCCCCAGGACCCCAGCCCCTCATTCCCAGGCCCCCAGCCCCTTTCCCCAGGCCCCCAGCCCCTTTTCCCAGTACCCCAGCCCCTTTTCCCAGGCCCCCAGCCCCTTTCCCCAGGCCCCCAGCCCCTCATTCCCAGGCCCCCAGCCCCTTTCCCCAGGCCCCCAGCCCCTTTCCCCAGTACCCCAGCCCCTTTTCCCAGGCCCCCAGCCCCTTTCCCCAGGCCCCCAGCCCCTTTTCCCAGGCCCCCAGCCCCTTTCCCCAGGCCCCCAGCCCCTCTCCCTGCAGCAGGAGCTCTCCCTGCCAGAGCAGCTCCCCCAGCAGGTGCTGACTCTGCTGCTGCCGGGCCCTGGCCAGAGCAGGTCAGGGAAGGTTCTCCAGCCCCAGGAGAAAGGTTCTGCCCTTTGCAGCTTCACAGGAGCCTGACCAGGGGGCAGGAGGGTGAAACCCCTTCCAGCACGGGTGGGGCACAAATGGCTGCTGGGTTTTCCTTTGGCAAACACAAGTCAGGGCCTGGGTGTGCTCTCAACAACCTCTGCAGGTGACTTTTGCCATTCTTTTCTTGCTTTTTGGCAAGCTGCTGATTTTTTTTAGTGGGTTGCTGCTGCAAATGTCTGCTGTGGTGGCTGGGAACCACAGAGGCCCTCTTCCCATGGGGCTTCCTTCTGATTCCGTGGATGGGGGAGCAAAAGGCAAGGCCCACTCCCAGCGGGGTGGAAGGGCTGCTCCTCCTCATTTTGTATGAACATGAGTTCTGGCAGTCAGATTCACGCATTGAAGAGTGCAGTCGCATGGGCTGAGATATTGTTTTGCTGTGCTCAGCTATGGCATGAAACCTGACCCTGCAAATGTGAGGGCTGTAAATATGCCGTGGATTTTGAAGGGAGTTGTCTGGCCGTGAGGAATGTGGTCCTTCCATTACCAGCTCTGTCAGCTGACAGCTGGACTCACAACTCAGCCACAGAACAATAAAACAGCACCTAATTATTAGAGGGAGTCAGGCACAGAGGGAGACCTGCTTTGACATTTGCCCGTTTATGACTTAAATATTATGGCTCTCCAGCAGCAGGAGACATAAAAAGCACCTATTATCCACTTTTCCTTTTGTGTAAGCAAAATAATGTTCTTGATGCACACCACAGCTCTTCTAATGAAAGAGTCACAGGAAAGAAATTTGCTGAAGAAAAATGAGATGCCAAATGCAAATGTTTCTGTCTGTAGCACACAGAAATCATGAGGCTCGAGGTGAGCGTGGCCTCAAGAACTGCATTCATTTCTCTGTGAACAGGAATGTTTCGGTTTGGAATTCTTACTTGAATTTCACAGTAGCAGAGTCTTAGTGTAAAAGCAAGGTGAAGTTCCTTCTGCTGCATTCAGAGCCCGTTTTCCAGGCTGAGTGGTGACTGCTAATCTCTGCACTAACCCTTCATGTGTTTACACAAACCCAGCTGCTGCCCACGAGCTGTGTGAGGATCATAAACCCCGCTTCGCCATGCCCCACCTTGGAGCTCGTTCATGGCCAGTAGCCTAAGCAGGGACCCACATAAAAATCCTGCACAGAAACAGCAGGTAGCTGGCCCTGCTCACCTTTGGGTGTGCCAGGCAGAGAGGAGACACTCTGAGTGCCCACAAATGGCTCTTGGCACTTCTCAGCCCCCTGCTTCTCTGCCCTGGCTGCAGCTGCCTGAGTTCTCTCTCTCCTCAATAATAAAACATTAAAATGCTTTGAGATTATGATAAGTGCAAAGTCAGGGTTTTTTTTTTTTTGTTTTCTTTTTGATTCAGGAGCTCTAACACAGTTTGTCATGGACAGAAACACACCAGCACTGCTCTAACACAGTTTGGCATGGACAGGAACACACCAGCACTGCTCAAATGGAGTTTGTCATGGACAGGAACACACCAGCACTGCTCTAACACAGTTTGCCATGGACAGGAACACACCAGCACTGCTCAAATGGAGTTTGTCATGGACAGGAACACACCAGCACTGCTCTAACACAGTTTGTCATGGACAGGAACACACCAGCACTGCTCTAACACAGTTTGTCATGGACAGGAACACACCAGCACTGCCCTAACACAGTTTGTCATGCACAGGAACACACCAGCACTGCTCTAACACAGTTTGTCATGGACAGGAACACACCAGCACTGCTCTAACACAGTTTGTCATGGACAGGAACACACCAGCACTGCTCTAACACAGTTTGGCATGGACAGGAACACACCAGCACTGCTCAAATGGAGTTTGTCATGGACAGGAACACACCAGCACTGCTCTAACACAGTTTGGCATGGACAGGAACACACCAGCACTGCTCTAACACAGTTTGGCATGGACAGGAACACACCAGCACTGCTCTAACACAGTTTGGCATGGACAGGAACACACCAGCACTGCTCTAACACAGTTTGTCATGGACAGGAACACACAGCACTGCTCAAATGGAGCTTGGCATGAACAGGAACACACCAGCACTGCTCTAACACAGTTTGTCATGCACAGGAACACACCAGCACTGCTCTAACACAGTTTGCCATGGACAGGAATACACCAGCACTGCTCTAACACAGTTTGGCATGGACAGGAACACACCAGCCCTGCTCTAACACAGTTTGTCATGGACAGGAACACACAGCACTGCTCAAATGGAGTTTGTCATGGACAGGAACACACCAGCACTGCTCTAACACAGTTTGGCATGGACAGGAACACACAGCACTGCTCAAATGGAGTTTGGCATGGACAGGAACACACCAGCACGGTGCTCACTGGCACAGGATCAGCACCTTCTGCCCAGGAGCTCTGTGCAAGGAAAAGTGGCACAGGCCTGAGCTTTGTGAAATGCTTGAAGAGTTAAAATTCTTCACAAGTTTCAAACCTGCTGTATCAAAACTTCTCACCCAGTACATTTTCCAAGTGCATGCCCTTTCCAAATGCCCTTGCACGTCCTATTCCCAGCACTGACCTCTACTGTCTGTGCTGGACCTGGGTATTATTTTTTACTAAAATGAGATCTCCTTCATCAGCTTTCAAAACATTGTGAACTGAAACTGCTCTTATTTAAAAGTTTAACTTTACTTTCATCAATTTATAATCAGAGTTCCTCTGGTATGTTTGATTCCTGACAAACAAGGATAAAAGTCTTGTGCCCCCATTGCTAATGAGATGATAAAACAGCAGGGATCAAGTTTTTAATTACTACAGGCTATGCACTGGAGAGGTACCAGTGCTATTTTCTATTGCATGTCTAAGTTGTAACTTCAGGCTTATGACAGTCATGCTGTGTTCCTCTGCCTTTGATGATCACTCATCTTTGTCTCCTGAGAACATACAAAAATTTCTGAGCTGGGCTCCTGGGGGCTCGCAGTCATTGCTGTAACCTGGCCCAGGTTCTGGGGCAGCAGCAGCTCTGCTCAGCCTGGACCCACGTCAGGGCGGGGAGAGCCGCACTTCATCGGCAGCTTCTCTCCTCACACAATCTAGGCTCTCCATCAGCCCTTCCTTTAATAATTATGCTTTTAATTAAGAGGGAGAATAATTTAATATTGTTCCCGTTTTTCCTCTCAGAAGCACAATCCGTTACCTTCTCATACATAAAGCATCAGGGCCACAGGCACACAGCAGTGCACGGTGCTGGCACTAGGGGACCAGGTCCTGGAAAATCGGCAGTACAAGCCTGTTTTTGGAAATGATCATCATGCCTACCCGTGTTTATGAGCTTGTTCAGTGAGTTTTGTTTCCTTGAATACAATTAATATTGATGCAAGAGATTAACATGCATTTCTAAGTAGCAAATAATTTCCTTATTGGACAGAGAGCCGAGGCTGATAATGTGGCAGACCTGTCCTCCCCTCCCAGAGCTGCAGAGCTTCACCCACCACCAGCCTGCACGCACTGGGCTGGCACTGTGGTTATCCCAAGGCTCCACAGCACCGTGCCACAAAGGAGGGAGCATTTCCCGGGACGAGCCCTCAGGGGGGCTCAGCTGCACTGGGGACACCTCAGGGCACTGCACAGTCACCTCTCCCTGCTGGCCCAGGGCCACAGCTCTGCCCAGACCACCAGGAACTGTGGGGAGGCAAAATCCTGAGGAAGAACACTCCAAGAATCTCCTCACTGAGCCTCTGTGAGATTTTTTCCTCTGAGTACAAAGTTTATTGTCTTATGAAGGAGTTTGTGAAACCTGAGCCTGAGCCCATCAGGATTTTCAAATCAAGCAAAGGCTGTTTCCACTCAGGCCATGTACCCCCAAAACTTCCTCTGAAGCCACCACTGCTTTTCTTCTGCCACAGCTGCACAGCTCTGCCACTGTTCCATGGCATCCTACAGACAGCATTTCCTTTCAGTTCCTTTATGCTGAGAGAGCACTCTGTGAAAAATTATTTCATCCCTATTTCGTGTTGCCTTTTCTGTTTAATCTCTGCTTGATGTGAGAGATAGGTATGCCTCAGCCTTTTATCCAGCTAAAATGAAGCTGCCATTCCTTTCCTGAGTTCCTTCAGTTCATACTTCCTCTCTGCAGCTCAATCCTAGCCCAGGAGAGAGTTTCCCCTCTGGGGAAGGAGTGAGGAGCACAGAAGCAGTGACATCTCCAGTGCAGGCAGCAAGGGGAAAAGATGAGCCTGGATGCAGGAGCAGGAGGTCCTCCTTGAGGGCTGAAATACAAAAAATAAGAAATTACTTTCTCTCTGCCTGAACTAAGATTTGGCAGGGGCATCATTTGTGTGAGGGTAAAATGGCAGAGGACGTGCTGGTGTGCAGGCATTGCAAAGTGGAAGCAGCCCTCGAGTAATGCGTTCATTCCTGTAAGGACTGGGAGCTGTGCTCTGACGGGGCTCCCCGGGGACTGCTGCAGAAAGCAAGAGCCCAGCTGACCCACTTCTCCCGAGCTTGAGGATAAAACCCCACTGCTTTGCTAGCCCCATCCGGGCTGGCTGTAAATAATCATTCTGAAGGAAAACACGGGGGCAACACTCACTTCAAAAAGTACCTCACAAATCTGAAACTTCCATTGAGTAACCAGCCGTGATTAATGCACTTGGTTGTAGAAATCAATTATGTTTTAAAAGCAAATCATGAAGGAGACTTCATCCTTGTTTCCTCTTACATCTGATATGACAGATCAAAAATGCCAACGCTACAAACACGGCACTGACTGGGACCCAAATGCAGCTGGAATGCACTGATTCATTTCACAAACGTAGGACATCCGAGTGCCCAACCATTGCTGTGTGGAGGCAACCAGTGGCACTTCAGATCAGCCCCAAGCACTGCACAAACAGAATCGAGAGACATTTACTGTGCTGCATAGTAGAAATTGAAGTGAAGTTGACCATAAAATGTGTGTAATTTGTGTTAGAGCAGTGCTGGTGTGTTCCTGTGCATGACAAACTGTGTTAGAGCAGTGCTGGTGTGTTCCTGTCCATGACAAACTGTGTTAGAGCAGTGCTGGTGTGTTCCTGTGCATGACAAACTGTGTTAGAGCAGTGCTGGTGTGTTCCTGTGCATGACAAACTGTGTTAGAGCAGTGCTGGTGTGTTCCTGTCCATGGCAAACTGTGTTAGAGCAGTGCTGGTGTGTTCCTGTCCATGCCAAGCTCCATCTGAGCAGTGCTGGTGTGTTCCTGTCCATGCCAAGCTCCATCTGAGCAGCAGCAGTGTTGCCTTCCCTCACACACGTTGCCAACAACCTGCTCAGCGTTTGTTTCAACCCTGCAGGGTTCTGGTGTAATTGAAAGCCTCTTGAAATCAATGCAGAAGATTCTAGTTGGGTTGGAATTAGTCCCTTTAAGGAGAATTCTTCAAGTAGCTCCACCATGGCTCTGTTTTCAGAAATATTGTCACTGTATGGCATTTTAATGAATTCCTGACCTGAGCAGTGCCCAGCATTGAACTGGGCAGAGGCAAATTTGGTGGGAGAGGACTGACGGTATCATTCTTTTCTTTTGTTTGATACCATCTGAAATCACATTTCCCCCCTTTTTTTTTTCTCCCATGAATCCCTGTTTCTCCTTCCCTTTCTTCTTCTTCTTAAGATCTGTGCCTCTGCTGTCGGAGGTCTGGCAGGGGAACGCATCTGAGGCACTGTGCTGATTTTATTAACAAGTTCTTTATCCCAGTGAAAAAGCTGGACCTGTGCCTTTTCATACTGAGTAGGAAGCCACCCTTGATGTTTTGGGTCATTACCAGGAAGGATACCATTCATTATTTCAGAGCAACGGTGAATCAAAAGTAAAGAATCTGAATAATTTTTTCTTTCAGCCTGGCAGAAGACAGGTCCTTTAAGCCAAGAAGACTAATCAAGAACTCAAGGACTTTTTTCAAGTGTAAAAGGCAAGCAATGAGAAACAAAGCAGGAATGATGATATAGTAACTCATTATTTCACTGTGATTACTTCATGAGCAATAAAGTGATCAGATCCAGCAGAATTCATTATGTCTGAGCAAATGATCCATCAAAGACAGAAGAGAGTTACATGTTGAACCAGCTTCTCTCACAGAAAATTGCATCTTTAAAATATTGTTCTTACAGCAGATAAGTGAGATGGTTCCTTAAAAATCTCTCAGGAGCATAAAAACTCAGACTTATTCCAAAGGAAAAAAAAAAGACCTAGCTAGACAATTTTCAGTAAAGTTGCAATGAAGGATTGATTTTTCAAGATGGAAAAAATATACTTTAAATTTTGACCACTTAATTAAATTGAAATCGATCTAACAGAAAATTGACAGAAGGGAAATCTGTTTCAGAAGTGAGCAAAATTGACTTTCTGAAGCCATTGTCACCATGCAAGCTGTGCAGGCAAGAACTTAATGGACTCCACGAAGAAACAGCTAGTTCACTAAAAGTTTTGTGAAATCACAAATGCTCTGGTTTGATTTTTTTGAAATGCAGTTTTGGAAGGGATGTGAACAGGGATTGCTGAGCCCTCCCTGAGACACAGGGACTGCTGAGCCCTTCCCAAACCCAGGGACTGCTGAGCCCTTCCTAAACCCAGGGACTGCTGAGCCCTTCCCAAACCCAGGGACTGCTGAGCCCCTCCTAAACCCAGGGCCTGCTGAGCCCTTCCTAAACCCAGGGACTGCTGAGCCCTTCCTAAACCAGGGACTGCTGAGCCCTTCCTAAACCAGGGGCTGCTGAGCCCTTCCCAAACCCAGGGCCTGCTGAGCCCTTCCCAAACCCAGGGACTGCTGAGCCCTTCCTAAACCAGGGGCTGCTGAGCCCTTCCCAAACCCAGGGACTGCTGAGCCCTTCCTAAACCCAGGGACTGCTGAGCCCTTCCTAAACCCAGGGACTGCTGAGCCCTTCCTAAACCAGGGACTGCTGAGCCCTTCCCAAACCCAGGGGCTGCTGAGCCCCCCTAAACCCAGGGGCTGCTGAGCCCTTCCCAAACCCAGGGGCTGCTGAGCCCTTCCCAAACCCAGGGGCTGCTGAGCCCTTCCCAAACCCAGGGGCTGCTGAGCCCCCCTAAACCCAGGGGCTGCTGAGCCCTTCCCAAACCCAGGGGCTGCTGAGCCCTTCCCAAACCCAGGGGCTGCTGAGCCCTTCCTAAACCAGGGGCTGCTGAGCCCTTCCTAAACCCAGGGACTGCTGAGCCCTTCCTAAACCCAGGGGCTGCTGAGCCCTTCCTAAACCCAGGGACTGCTGAGCCCTTCCTAAACCCAGGGGCTGCTGAGCCCTTCCCAAACCCAGGGGCTGCTGAGCCCTTCCTAAACCAGGGGCTGCTGAGCCCTTCCTAAACCCAGGGACTGCTGAGCCCTTCCCAAACCCAGGGACTGCTGAGCCCTTCCCAAACCCAGGGACTGCTGAGCCCTTCCCAAACCCAGGGGCTGCTGAGCCCTTCCTAAACCCAGGGGCTGCTGAGCCCTTCCCAAACCCAGGGGCTGCTGAGCCCCCCTAAACCCAGGGGCTGCTGAGCCTCCCAGGGACAGCTTTCCAGGAGGATTGCTCCCCAAGTTGTTTTTCTCCTTTCACCACCTGACAAGTGGTCCAGATTAAGGCTTGAGTGCTTCCTGCAAATATGGAATGCCTGCAAAAATAAAGCACATCTTAAACAGGGTGAGGGCTGGGTCAAGTCTATCTGCCGTAACAAGGGCTGGAGCTGAGCAGAGCGTAGAACAAAGTCTGGAGTGCAGATCTCTTTCTATAAACAAACTATAAACATTGTCACGGAGAAACTGAAGACGTCTCTTAAAATCATAGATGTACCAGCAACATATAAATCAGGCCTACATGTAGCAAGTAAAGCAAATGCTATTATTACCTTTTATTTTCTTTTCTGGCACTGCTATTATTTAAAGTACATCACTTTCTTCTGAGATGAGGAGAAACACTTCATTCCCAGGCACAGAGGAGAATTTCAGAGATAAATATGTTTCTGACTCACCCAAATCAAAGCTGACCCTGTGGTTGAAGCTGGTGATAAAAAATGAAAAAAAAAAGAAAAAAGAAAGTAAAAGAAAACTGTTCCCCTTCTCTATAAGCGGAAAAGAAACTTCAGCAGAGATAGTGTAAGAAAGGAAAGCAAGATTGCTCACCCCTGACCAGCTCTTTTAGGATCTTATCATTAACAGAACGTTTAACAGGCAGCTGTCTCAAGCTGAACCGGCCATTCCCTCCTGAAAAGTCTTTTTGCTTTGCCAAGCTTAAAGCCCGTCCTTTCAAGATAAACATTCCACAAAGTGAAGCAGGAATTCAGTGAGAGTCACAGGGATGCAGCCAGGCTAGAGAGGATGCTAAACTCCTCCTGGCCACGGGCTGATCCCTGGGTGCTCCAGCTGTCCCTGTGTCCCTGTGCCCCGGGTGTTGCTGACAGAGCTCAGAACGAGCCCCCTGCTGATGGGGCTGGACGAGCCCCACGCCCAGGAAGGGCACCCAGGGGACATTCTTATCCCTGCAGGCCTGCTCAGGTCCTGGCAGAGACACTGCTGGAGAATTTGTTCCCTGTGCTGTCCCGCTGGGAACTCCACCACAAAGTTTGAGAGATGGAGCAAATTGATTTTTCAGGGCAGGAATTGCTGTTGTTAGGTGGGAGCCATTCCACCTGAGACAGATGCAGGTCTCACAGCTGCTCAGGTGGAACCACTGCATTTTGGACTGCACTGGTTGCCATTATTTATTACACACTCAGAGGAACACATTAGGAGAAAATAATTCAGGTTGAACTCAGGCACTTTAAAACAAGAGCAGGCCAGGAGCTGGCTGCTGGTGGAGCAGCATCAGCTCCCTGCTGCTCGTACATTATGGCAGGGTTACAATTACATAGCTGCATTTCTCCAGAGAAGCCAGGCCTCCCTCAGTGGTTCAGGGCCTCCTGTATCTCCCGTGTCCCCGTGTTCCTCCCACTTCATGGACACCTCTGACGGGCTTTGAGACTGGTCCTTCCCTCGTGGACCTTCCTGCAGCACTTCTTGTTCCAAACTCACAGCTCTCACTTTCGGGCTCTGTGGAGACGAATAACAGCATTATTGCCACTCTGTTTGCCAGAATGTTTTTGATCCTTCACCTCAGTCCCAGAGATGACTGAAGCAGGCTGCTGAGATCACACATTTCAGGACAAACAGACACAGCTTGGCAGGACTGTGAGCGACTGAAAGGTGGCTCATAATAGGAGGCATTGGGCAACCTGCCTTGCCAGCAGTGCAACCGGCTCCATTTGCTGTTTTGTCAGGAAACGTGTGCTTCCTCTCGAAAAACACCCAGAAAGGATAATGGTCATGCCCTTTCCTCCTGCCCCAGAAATTTATGGACTAGCTCAGACAAATAAAAGACATAGTTTGTTAGAAGTCGGGGGGACATTATCCATCACAGCAACAGTATGATAGAGTTCTCCTGAAAAGCGTTTTGAAGGAGGAATTTAAGACATCTGTCATATCTGGCATATGCAAGAATGTATATGCACCTTATGCAAACACTGGAGGATTACATGTAAATTTTGTGATGAATGCTGGATGTGGCCCAGAGGGAATAGTTGGCAGAGATAATGGAGAGAAGCGTGACAGGAGATGTTGGGCGAAATACACTTTGGGGAATGCAGCCAAATTTATTTGCAGTTGTTATGCCTGATGTAAGAAGAAAAAGCCTTCCCAGGGACAAATGGGATATATCTGTTTTATTTGGTAACACGGATTGGAGAGGGCAGATCCAGGAGGGCTGCCTTAGGGGACTGAATGACAACAGATCAAATGAAACAGATACTCCAATTACCCTGTGTTTGTACAGTTTGCGTTTTAAAAATACCTGCTCCTTTTAGATGCACTGAATGTTTCCCTAATCAAATTCTCAGCTGGTACTTCCCCTCAGCCAGGACAGGGAGAGCAGCGGCAGGACCTGGAGCCCTGCTGGAGCCGCGCTTTGCGTTTGCTCCCTCTCCCCTGGAGGGACCGGGCTGGAGCCGCCTGGGTGATGGGCCCTGGGCTGTTTCTGTCTCTGAAAAGGGAGGAAATCCCTGTCAGGCAATGCCTTCTCCTGTGCCACACACCCTGTGGGGTTTGCAGAGGCTGCACCCTGAGCCCGGCTGCACTGAGCTCCCAGCTCATCATCAGCCCTGTGCCAGGCTCCTCTGTGCCCCGTGCCCTGTGCCAGGCACCTCTGTGCCCCGTGCCCTGTGCCCTGTGCCCTGTGCCAGGCACCTCTGTGCCCCGTGCCAGGCTCCTGTGTGCCCCGTGCCAGGCAGGGCTGCCCAGCCTGCGGCTCACCCAGTCTCACCCAGTGTCACCCAGTGTCACCCAGTGTCACCCAGAGCAATCAGCTCTGCTGCGCTGCACGCAGACTCGGGCTGGGCAGGAATGGAAGCGGAGCGCGGGGCCGGGGAGGGAGCCTGTGGCTCGCGGGGGATCTGCTCCTTCTCCCGGGTGCAGACAGTCCGTGTCTCACCAGAGCTGCTGCTGCTGCTCCCAGCGCTCGGCACACAGGGAGAGCAGGGATTTGTATCGGAGCTGAAGCGCAGAGCAAACAGGAGCGGCGTTACAGACTTCAACCCTCGTGCAGGGACTGACACGATTTTTTGAGCAGCTTTTGCATGTCTGAAGATTGACGTGTTACTGGTAGCAGCACAAAAGGCCCCCTCTTTCAATAGCTGCTCCTCAGCAATCAGTGTCCAACCCTTAATGTTTTCTTTTGTTGAAAAAAAATCAGAAAAACTAAAATAAACCACAATCTGGTTCTGTGCCAACAATATTAACCAGCTTCTTTTAGAGCCTTTGAAGTTAGCAGGGGGCATCCAATCTTGTGGTGCAAGTAAAGAATGATACTTTAAGCGATTCCTTTTCATCCCTTTAACTTAATGAAAGATTAATAGCCTTGTTATTTTTGTTTCTGCTTTATTTTTATATTCGGGGAGGGGGGAGAATTTTTGGCACTTGTTGGACCCGAGACGTTGCCCGTAATGATTTTATGGATCAGTGGAGCACGGAGTTGTTTGGGTGTTGGGTTTTTTCCCTGTCTGTGAATCCTGTTCAACAATGCAAGGCACAAACAAAGTTGCGTACTGTAAGTTCAGAAAACCAGCCGTGCATTCGCTTTGGGAAGCAGGAGGAGGAGGAAGGTGGAAGGAAGCTTTTGGAGCGCACAGACCTAAAGGAAAAAGCGAGGGGGGCTTAGCAAACCTTTCCAGTCAAAGAGCTGCGGATTAGCTATAAAAATGTAATCCACTTGCTGGTGGAGAAAGCAGCTTTGTGCGGCTGCTGGCTGTGCAGATGCAAGGTGGGGCTCAGAACCCCCTTTATCCATCTCCACCCAGAGCCAGCGGGGCAGCGTTCCTGCCTCGTGTCCCCATTCAGCTGTAGCAGATAGGCAGCTCTTATCTTCTCTTTCTGAGTCCATTGCACGTCCCTTTGGGGACAGCAGGGCTCCCAAATGCCTCCTGAAGATGCGACTGCAGCCATCTGTTCCCCCTGCTCCCGTTTCCCGGGTTTGGGCTGCACTGGGCAGCTCTGTGGTGCCAGGTGTGCAGCTCCAGGTGACACACACCCCCCAGGTGAGCACTGGGATCTTGTGGGACCTGCAAGGGTTCCGTTTGGCAGCTGAGGGTCTGGCCAGGCACACCCCTGAGCCTGCCCAGCAGCAACAGTGGAAGTGCAGCTGCTGGTTTTGGTGTAATAGCTCAGATTTTGATTGTGGGGAGGATGAATCCAACGAGGACCGTGACAATTGATAATAATAATAATAGTAACAATAATAATGCTCCGAATAAAGCTCTTATAATCACCTTGTCCAGTGTGGTTTATAACTTCAGATCCCTCCATACGCAATAAACCTCGGGCAGAGTGGGCATTTTCCCTACAGCTTCAGCAAACCAGAAGAAGAAGATGCATTTTTACTTTCGTTTTATGAAAGCAAGGTCAGTGGTGTTTCACCACCAGGGCTGAGGCAGATTTGCCCTGAGCACGCCTTCACCATTTTATATATATATATATATATACACACACACACATATATACAGATATATAAAATTTAAATCATAGCCCTATCATCATTATATATATGTGCTTATGATATGTGAAATAACTGCATTGAATAAATTACTCTCTCAGAAGCATACAGAGCTTGGTGAGACAGCCAGAAGCCTGTTCCAGACCTCTCCTCTCCATAACCAGGATTTTATCCATTCATCCAGCAGAAAGCTTCAGAGTTTCACATTAGCATTACAGTCAATGAGATCCCTGCAGCATCTTGTAGCCAGCATTTGCAGCATTCCTACATTTGTGGAGATCTGCTTTTCTCCAGCTTTCCGGCGTAGCCTCACACTCAGTTCTGCACCTGCTGCCCATTTTAATCGTGGGGTGCCCACCTGGCAGCCCGGGTGGCAGTGCCAGCCCCTCCTGACACAGAGCCCTCTGACAGCAGAGCCTGACACACTTCACAAGTTGTCTTCATCAGAATTCAGAGGCAAGATGGTCCCAAAGTAGGGAATAAAACACATCTCTGCTCTTGATATCTCGTCTGTTTCAAATGAGAAATCACAGTAGCGTAATGCTGTAAAAATTAGACAGAATTTTCCTGCTATTATACCAAACAGCCTGCTTAATAAATGGGTAATGAAAAAGAATAATTTATTACGGCTTGTGAATTTTGACAGTTCTAAAAAGATGTTCTTAGAGTTTCCCCAAAGGGAGAAGAAGAATGTTTCTTCCTTAACACACTGGCGTTAGATGTAATTTCTCTGTCTGTAGAATTTTGCTCCTGCCTGGTAGAAGGGATTAGATTTTTTTCTTACATCATAACCTATTTTAAGCAATTATAATCTATGGGTAATAAATCATTTTCATTCACCTCTCATGGGGAGAGAAAAGATGTGAGAAAGCGTTCTGGAGTTTTAATTTATATCAATGTTTGCATTACTATTAAATGAATTAAATGGGTTCTACAAGTGTTCTCTCATAGATGTGCAATAAATTATGGAGCATCTCAACCTAAGTCATTTAATTGTCTCTTTTTGCAGCTTTTTGTTTTGTTTTGTTAATTTTTTAGCAGGGTAGCACAAACAGTGATAGAACACTCCGCAAAGCTCTGAAGGCCCCTGGGCATTGCAATGTAGGACACGAGCTCCCTCCCAGGCACAGCCCATCCCCTGGAGCTGCAGGGGCTGCAGAGCCCCCGGGGGCAGAGAGCCCTGCAAGCTCTGGCCCCACCTGAGCCCTTCCCAGAGACCCTCCTGAGAGGAGAGCAAAGCTCCTTTAGCCCTGCAAGCTCTGGCCCCACCTGAGCCCTTCCCAGAGACCCTCCTGAGAGGAGAGCAAAGCTCCTTTAGCCCTGCAAGCTCTGGCCCCCTGAGCCCTTCCCAGAGACCCTCCTGAGAGGAAAGCAAAGCTCCTTTAGCCCTGCCAAAGGGAACTGGGCTTTTCACCCACGGCTCATTCCTGCCTTGTCTTCTGGCAGCCTGGTGTAATTGTTATGGTGAGAGATGTTTTAAATGGCAAGAGGGAGAACTAAATTAATCAGTCTAAACATGTGAAGGCAGAGCTGGGGCAAAACATCCATTAGTGGGAATAAATGTTTGGATTTATGTTCCACACTTTCTTTGAAGGGACCTTGAGAGGCACCCTCAACCACAGCTGCAAGCCCTGTAACGATGCTTGCCTCACTCCAGCCAGAATCTGGGGCTCCTTCCGTTTGCAGTCAGTACTTGTGTAGAACCTGGGTGTAAAAATGCTATCACAACAGCGAGGAAGACCTACACGACATTTCCCAGGCTGACAGTGATCCTCAGGCATGCAGCTGGCACGCTGAGCCGCAGCTGATTTTCCAGATTTACCTGAGCAAGGCCTGGGCACAGCTGATAAAAGCAGCCCCGGGGTGCGAGGAGGAGCCACCCCTGCCCTGCAGGCCACAGCCCCTCCCTGGCCTTTGGGCTCCTTCCAGCTTCTTCTGTTTTGCTGTCACTCTGAGGGGACTGGAGGAGACACGGGAGTTTTTAAATAAGCCGCAGGAGCAAAACATACCGGGAAAAACAGTGACAGGAAGGAGCTAAGGACAGGGCTCTGTGGCACGAGAGCGAGTCAGGAGCAGCTCGTGGAGTGCTCTCCATAATGCAGTTCCATCCTGTGCTATTCCTTCAGCACAGCTTCTGCCCCCAGAGCATCTGCAGACTCTGATTGGGATCCAGGGAATTGCTTGGCAGCTGGAAAATGTGAAAAGCTGAATGGGAATTCTGTGTTATGTAATTTTCCTCTCTTCCTGAGCGGGGGAGTCAGGCTCAGGATGAGGCAGTGCTGGGGGCTGACCCCAGGCTGGGGCAGGAGAGCACCTCGAGAGCTCTGTGCTCACGTTCAGGTCTTGCCTGTGGCAGGAGGATCCAGGAAGAGGAAAAATTGCAGCTCTTCGCTTGCTTGTCCCTGGCATGGGTAGGAAAATTCTGCATTCTGTACTCTGTCCTGCTGCATACATTGCTGGCATGTGTCTGCAATTAGCACTAATTATGTATTCAAAGGAAGAGTAAGGATGTTCCTGTTTTTCTAGAGGGGGTGAAAATCATGTTTCTCTGAGCTTAGCTTTAATATCTCTGCATCCTCATTCTCTATTTCAAAAGCAAAGCTGATGCCATGAGGCACTGCAGGAATTTGGAAAATATGCTTTGCTTTTGAAACAGAAGCTTCAAATCCACTTTAAATCCCATATAAAAGTTAGTCCAAGAAAGTCAATGAATGCATCATGATCAAAGTCTCTTTATTGAATTTTCTAACAACTTCCAACAAAATATATTTTAAAAGGAACTGGCTGCATCAAGTGCTTTCCAGTAAGCTGAAATGATAACTCTCCACTTAGGACAGCTGGGAGAAGTGAGAGATGAAACATCAGTGCCTACATAGAATGTGGGCTGGTTTTTGTGAGTTGCCTGACAGTTCTGAATTCCAAAATAATCTCTGGGAATTTTATCACTTTAACTTCCACCTGTTGAATTTTGCAGGTCTGGGTACAGTGACAGGATATCAGTTCCATGCTGTTTTTTCAGGCCTTGTCAGCAGGAAAAAAAAATATTATTCCTGAAATTTTCCATGCAGAGAATTATCAGTTTAAACAGGTACCCAGTTCATGAAAGGCTTGTGGAGTCAAATACATTTAGTTTAATAATTGTGGTTTCATGAGGTTTATTTATTTAGTAGGAGACCTGCACCTGGCTGATTACAGTGAAATATCATTTTTGCCTTTCTGTTGACAGGGGAAGGGTCAATTTTTGCATTTTGCAGACAGCTTTGATCCTGGGAGTAACGCGGCAAAACCCTTTTCTCTGCCAAGGGGATTTTGCTGGTCAGTAAAACTCAGGAAACAGCCCCAAAACTGCTGTCACGACAGGGCACAGCTGCACTGCTGGAGCAGCTCAGGGGGCAGGGGCAAGGTGTGGAACAAGGGACATCCCCGTGCCCAGCCAGGACCTGGCTGAGGGGGCACAGGCTGCCTGGACCCTTCCCTGTGAGCCCTCTCTCCTCGGGACACTCAGGTGTGGCCCCAGCCCTGTCACCTGGCTGAGCTGGCTCTGGGGAGGGGTCCCCACAGCTCTCAGCACACAGGGCTGTGACCAGAGGGCTCTCGGGGTGTCCTGACTGGGCTCTGAGCACACACAGAGCTGTCAGAGGGCTCTCAGGGTGTCCTGCTGGGATCTGAGCACACACAGAGCTGTCAGAGGGCTCTCAGCACACACAGAGCTGTCAGAGGGCTCTCAGGGTGTCCTGGCTGGGCTCTCAGCACACACAGAGCTGTCAGAGGGCTCTCAGGGTGTCCTGGCTGGGCTCTCAGCACACACACAGCTGTGAAAGGGCTCTCAGGGTGTCCTGGCTGGGCTCTCAGCACACACACAGCAGCTCCTCTCCTCACACAGAGCTGTGCCACCCTCAGGAAGGTGCTTGTAGCGTTCCACAGGGTGCTCCAGCACGCTCACCAACAGCAGTGCCAGAACCCAGCCTTTAATCTCCTGCTAAATGAGACATTGCCGAGGTGAATAATTTACTACGAGGACAGAAAGCTGAGCAGTGATAGAAGGAATTTGCTGAATTATGATTTCTCGCTCCTTTCTGCAAGTCTGTGCCAATAAAATTTCTAAATGCTGAGTTAGACAAAGTTGGGTTGAGTTTATTGTTCCTAGCCTGTTGTGCCCACAGCAATTTCTGCATTCAAATCCCAGTCTAGGAGTTGTGCTGCACAACAATTCTCACAATAAACATTCACAAAAGGACCCACCATGCACCACGGCGTGTGAAAGTTTCCTTGTGTTTAAAGCATGTCTGTGGCTTCCCAAGGAGTTGGGAACACTCCTCAGCTCCTAACAGGCACGTGGCATTTCTCGGTGCTGACCAGCAGTGCCTCAGTTTCTCTGAGTGTGGCCTGTCTCTGCCTGCAGACATCCCAGAACCCCGTAATTCTATTTGTGAGCTTCAGTACTGTGTCAGAGGAAGATATTGTGGAAATCTGAAACGCTCATGGAAGATTCATGGGAGTTTGGTGTCAGTGCACAAGCAGGAGAACGTGGCAGGGAGCAGAGAGAAGAGAGAGAGGGAAAGAGAAAGACCCGGGGGGCAGGAGTGGTTCCAGAAATTCCACCCAGTATGGATATTCTTGACCACACTTCAAGCAAGTTTTAATTTGAGATTGTTTCAGCATTCAAGTTTACATTCCGTTTAATTTTCTGTTGTCCCTTGATTTATATCCTGTCCTGTGTACAACCATCTGTTCCTCGGTTTTAGGAACTGTAACAAAACGCGATATCAGAAATAATGTTTACTTTTCAGCCCTTTTCCATGCAGCCTCTTTTCTTCTGTGTATTTTGTGTCAGCTTCAATAGCTGGGCGCCCTGCGTTTTCAGCTGTCACCTCGCAGCCCTGACCCGCAGCTTTCCCCACATTGTGTATAACCACAGAGAGGGCTGTGATGTTAAACACAAAAGAGGAATAGGAGTGTTGTAAGGTCATATGCTTCTTGCATAAGGGATTTCAAAGGCAGCAATTGTTTAAAGGACTTGAAGATGACAGAAAATAATCTGTGTAATCCAACAATCAAAACCTGTATTCATTAGCAGAGGGAACTTTGTTGGGTGCCTCAGAAAATGGAAAGGTGAGTAGTCAAACTGAGAGCAGGTCTTTAATTTTCCACATTTCAAGGTGCAAAGAATAGGCTCTGTGTGTTTGGACCATTGTAGTTTTGACTTTCATATTTCTAAACCTCAGGA
Source organism: Motacilla alba alba (assembly GCF_015832195.1). Taxonomy (NCBI): domain Eukaryota; kingdom Metazoa; phylum Chordata; class Aves; order Passeriformes; family Motacillidae; genus Motacilla; species Motacilla alba. The sequence goes on along the minus strand of NC_052030.1, from coordinate 13,324,077 downwards.
TTTAGATCTGAATCTTGAAAGAGATTCCGACTTTGGCCAGTTCTGCTGTCCCCAGCTGAAACACAATGTGGAGTTTTTCTGAAATAATTGTGCAGCCACGGCCATTGCTTCAATCAGGCGTTTTCTCCACGAGCAGGAGCCTTTGAAGCGCGGAGCCGTGAGGATGGCGAGGCCAGAGGTGAGAGCCGTGCCACAGAAGTGAGCCCTGCAGTCAGAGAGGGCTGCAGGGGTGAGCAACGGGGCCATTGAGATCCAGGGCTTTGACCCGCTCACGATGGCCGTGGCACGGGGTGACAGCAGCGGCGGCACATCCCTGTCCTGGGGCAGGCACGGGGACGGGCACGGGGACGGGCACGGGGACAGGGACAGGGACAGGCATGGGGACAGGGACAGGGACAGGCACAGTTACAGGGACAGGCACAGGGGAACAGGGACAGGGATAGGGACAGGGACAGGCACAGGGACAGGCACAGGGACAGGCACAGGGACAGGCACAGGCACAGGGACAGGCACAGGCACAGGGACAGGCACAGCGCTGCCCTGCCTGGGCTCCCTCTGCTCCCCTTCTGCCATGGGCTCACCCCAGCTGCTGCTGGGGGCGAGGGGGAAATGTCCCTGGTTCCTGCAGCTGTGCATCTGGAAATGTCACTGCACATCTGCAGCGTGACGGGCACTCTCCAAACCGTGATGCTGGGAAAGAGAAGGTAAATTAATGGGGTATTCTGTGCTGGGTTTTAAAGGGCATATAGACTAAGGAAAGCAACTCCCTGCTGCTTTTTATCCCCTTTAAGACTTAAAAAAAAATCCTCTTTTTCACTTTGAAAGTATTTTTTTTAAATAATCAAAGCAACACCAACAATTTTTTGACACCCGAGAGTACTTTTCCCTTGGTATACAGCACATTTATAACACAGCTCAGCTAGCCCTGCGGGTAAAATTTTGTGCTGGGGATCTGCAATTTTCCCAACACAAACCCAACAAGATTTAGTCCTCACAATGGCAAAGGCAGTTGATGTTTAGCCAGTGAGGCAGGCTGGGCTCTCCTCTGCCTCCAGCCTCCACCTCCACAACTCTCCCCAAACCTCTGGTTCTGTCTCCTGCCATTTGTCACTACCTTGGCAAGCACAGCAGAGCAGCCAGCCACCAGCAAAATGCACAGAGTGACAGAGCAAAACATTCTGTAACATGAGGCACAGATCAGTGAGGAGTTCAGATTCTGTTTGTTCTGTGGGTTGCTAAATGTGGACAGGTAGGGAGCTTCCTCACCTCACCTCTTTCACTGGTTTTGGCCAGTGCAGGACTGGCTTTAGGCTCTGGTCTGGCTTCTTTTTTATGAATTCTGACTGGAAACTTCCCTCCCTGCACCATATGCAATAAATCCTGGGCTCAGTCCCTGCCTCAGCTGGCAGAGCCTGGTGCAGAGCTGCCAGCCCACAGCAGCCCAGCCCAGTGGGGTGTGTGCTGCTCTCAGCCCAGTGGGGTGTGTGCTGTGTGCTGCCCTCAGCCCAGTGGGGTGTGTGCTGCTCTCAGCCCAGTGTGCTGTGTGCTGCTCTCAGCCCAGTGGGGTGTGTGCTGCTCTCAGCCCAGAGGGGTGTGTGCTGTGTGCTGCTCTCAGCCCAGTGTGCTGTGTGCTGCTCTCAGCCCAGTGGGGTGTGTGCTGCCCTCAGCCCAGTGTGCTGTGTGCTGCTCTCAGCCCAGTGGGGTGTGTGCTGCCCTCAGCCCAGTGTGCTGTGTGCTGCTCTCAGCCCAGTGGGGTGTGTGCTGCCCTCAGCCCAGTGTGCTGTGTGCTGCTCTCAGCCCAGTGGGGTGTGTGCTGCCCTCAGCCCAGTGGGGTGTGTGCTGCTCTCAGCCCAGTGGGGTGTGTGCTGCTCTCAGCCCAGTGTGCTGTGTGCTGTGTGCTGCCCTCAGCCCAGTGGGGTGTGTGCTGCTCCCAGCCCAGTGGGGTGTGTGCTGCTCTCAGCCCAGCCCAGTGTGTGCTGCCCTCAGCCCAGTGTGCTGTGTGCTGCTCTCAGCCCAGTGGGGTGTGTGCTGCTCTCAGCCCAGTGGGGTGTGTGCTGCTCTCAGCCCAGTGGGGTGTGTGCTGTGTGCTGCTCTCAGCCCTGCCCGTGCCTGGCCAGGGGTGCCAAGCGTGGCAGCAGATCCCTGCCCCGTGAGGAAGGGCAGCAGGCAGCACCACGGTGCTGCAAGACGTGGCCTGCTGGATGCAAACAACACTCCTGCCTGGCATTTCCAGAGGAGATGAAGAAGGGCTTTTCACTGGGGAAAAAAGATGCCAACCATTTGGAAAAAAGGCTTAGATCTGTGCAAGCTCCCCGGGCACGCTGGGGAGGGGAAGGCTTCTTGTTCCTGAAGAATGACAAGGATCCTTTATCTCCAGGAGCTGGCCAGAGGTGAAGCAGTGACTCAGAGACCTGGTCAGTACTTCATCTGTGGATTCAATCTGCACTTTTTAAACTTGCTTCTCAAGAAATGTCTCAAAGCTACAGGCCGGAAAACTGTGCAGAGTCTTTTGCTTAACACATTCAAGAAGCAGCCTCACCCTGGAGACCCAAAGGACAGAGAGATCACCTTTCATTTTACATGTGCTTATTCAAAGGCCACTTCAGCCAGAAGGTGTTTGAGCAAGGGCAGCCCTTGGAGTGGCTGTATTGCAGGTGAGGTGTCACCTGGGCAGGAACCAGCCTCATCTCTAACCCAAATCCTGCTGCCAAGCTGCTGTAAAACCTCCAGCCAAGCAAACAGGAGCCAATCACAGGTTCTCATTCCCAATGGAGATCTGAATGCTGCCAGTGTTGACTTGAACCGTGCGTTAAAGTAAAGCAAGCCTTGCAAGCCCCTCATTAATAATTCCTAAACATGAGCCTGAGTGAAGCAATGTGCTGAGCCAGCAAAGTGTGAGCTGCTGGCATGGCTGGTGTGCAGCGTTCCCAAACCCAGCCTGTGCCAGCACTTCCCTTCAGCAGACCCCAGCCCCAGCCTCTCCTCTCCATGCCCACTGAGATCCCAGCCCCAGCCTCTCCATGCCCATTCTGACATCTGTCTCCTCTCCATGCCCCCTCAGATCCCAGCCCCAGCCTCTCCTCTCCATGCCCCCTCAGATCCCAGCCCCAGCCTCTCCATGCCCGTTCTGACCTCTGTCACCTCTGTCCTTGCAGAGCACTGGCAGAGGGAAGCAGCCACGGGCACAGGCTCCCAGCGTGGCAGCTGTGGAGCTCTCACACAAGCCACAGCCTTGCTCAGTGGGGCATTTTGTTGCTTTAGCCCGAGGTGAACTTCAGAGAGGTAATTCAGGAGCAGAAACACTCCCCTGTTGTTTGGGCAGGGCTCTGAGGTGCCAAAGGCCAGCTCCAGTCAGTTAGGTAACCCTGCTTTACATGAGACTGGAGCTGATTCAATTCTTGGCATCGTTTTAAATGTCAACCCTAATTACAGATTTTTGAGTAGTTTTAATAATATCCATATAACTACTATTTTAATAAACCCAAATTTGACATTGTGGTCAGTACATAAGCTCTGGGTTTGTAAAGGCTGTATTCAAATTTCTTCTCTGCTCAAACCTCGTGTGTGACCCTGGTAAATCATTTCACACCACTCTGCCTCAGTCTCCCATTTAGGTATGGAGACAAAATTAGTTCCCTAATTCCTGGGGACGCAGTGAACATGATGGCCTCTGTCTGTGACAGTCCATGAAGTGTGTTGTCAGGATTCCACTGGGGGAGGGTTTATGCAAAACATAAGAAAATGAGGGACTTGGTCTCAGCGAGCATCCATTTGAAATAAGAAATGGATACAGATAGGTGGGAGAGTCCAGCTAAATAATGAAACAATATTAATCATTATGGCTGGTTATAATCTTCAAAACCAGCAGCCAAATGGTTAAAAATGGAAGTTTTCAGCAGTGCAATGTGAGGCTGTACCATGAATATTTAGGACATGCCTCTTTCAAGAGTGAGGGCCAGTGTGGGAGGTGACAGAAGGGTGTTTGGAATGAACCACACAGGTCGATTAGGTAAAGCTTAGATTTTTGGTCCATAAGCAGAATAAACAGCCAGCACGACAGTGGAGCCAGCGAGCAGAGCCCACCGGGCGAGTGGGGTTTGTTCTGCAGTGCTCTGCCCTTCTCCTCTCCCCGAGCTTGTGGCAGAGCTGCTGTGCTGGCACTGCCCAGCACGGCCTGCTGGCCCCGTGGGCAGCTGGTGCTGGGAGCCCGGTGCCAGAGGAGCAGCCACATCTTCCTCTCAGCTGCCCCTGTTTGACTTCCCCCTCCCAAGCCCAGACTGAATTTCTAGTGGTTTTCTTTAATTTCGCATGTTGAAAAGACTGAGTGATCCTTTTCCTCAGATGGTCTTTCTAGAACCCCCAACAGAGTGTGAATAATTATTCCCACTCTGTTGGGGCTTTGATAAGACTCTTATGGCTGCCTTTTGCTCAGCCTCTCAGCCTTTGTTCCTGCCAAAGTTATCTTCTTGCTTAGGGAATGAAAAAAGGTAAAAGCTGTAACAAGATCAAGCAAAACTGCAATTTTAATAATAGTAATAGCAATTAAAATATTGACTTGAAAACTGTAAATGCTTGGTCAAATCCCTCTCATAAGTGCATAATTCCCATGTGCCTCCCTCCAGTTTCAAAGAGACCACAATTTACAAAAAGAATTGGCCAGAAAACAGAGTTTGAGAGGTGTCTGGTCATGAGCTCTGCCCCTGTGTGGGAGCAGCAGCCTGGCCACCTCTTCCAGAGGGAATATAGCCTGGGATAGTTCATGGGTGGCACAGCTTGGAAAGGTTCTGGGCCTCGGAGTGAGTGTTGAGAGAGCAGCTGTGGGTGACAGGGAGTCCCCTGCCACCGAGTCCTGGTGCCACCCCTCTCCTGTGGGTGACAGGAGCCCTGGTGCCACCCCTGCTGCACACACTGCTGCCCTGTCCGTGCCTGGGTGTGTGTGGGACTCACCCACGGTTAATCCCAAACATCCCAAACCCCAACATCCCTTCCAATGTGCCCAGCTCTCCTGGCACAAGGCACTGCACATCATCGGGGCAGGGAGCCCCTGACCCCCCTGCCCTCCCAGCAGCCAGGCCAGTGTGAGCTCTGCACTGCTCTGGCACTGAGCTGGCACCGAGCTGGCACCGAGCTGGCACTGAGCTGGCACCGAGCTGGCACTGAGCTGGCACTGTGCCGGCACTGAGCTGGCACTGAGCTGGCACCTTGGGGCAGCCAGGCTCATCCAGGTGTGACCTGAGCACACGGTGCCAGCAGAGAGTGAGCAGGGGAGCCCCAGGAAAAGAGATTATCCCAGATCTTTCCAGAGCTGGGGTTTGGGATGCTGCAAAAGGAGCCTACCTGCAGCCTGTTATCCCAGAGCTTTCCAGAGCTGCTCTTGGGATGCTGAAAGAGGAACCCTACCTGCAGCCTGTTATCCCAGAGCTTTCCAGAGCTGGGGTTTGGGATGCTGAAAGAGGAGCCCTACCTGCAGCCTGTTATCCCAGAGCTTTCCAGGGCTGGGGTTTGGGATGCTGAAAGAGGAGCCCTACCTGCAGCCTGTTATCCCAGAGCTTTCCAGGGCTGGGGTTTGGGATGCTGAAAGAGGAGCCCTACCTGCAGCCTGTGGCTCCCCACAGCCCTCTCAGTTTGGCACTGCAGTGCTGGGGAGCAGCAGGAGATCAAAGTAATGGTGCACACAGATATTGGCGTTTGGAGATTGGGAGATAAATAATTCATACATTGGAAATAGAGTTGGGTTGGGGATATTATAGATTAATTCCATCTCACACTCTTTTTCCTCACTCCCACCACCCCCCTTTTTTTTTTTGCTAGTGGGAGACCTACTGCCCTTGTCCCTTTCTTCTGATTTCTGAATCTGCCACAGGCACTGTTAGAATTACAGCAGTGATAAGAAAATATCAGGCGTGGGATTTGAATTAATGCTTTTAGACAAATCTCCATTCCATCTCTAATTCTAATGCTAATTACATTTGCAGATCAAAGCCTGTTCGTTAAAGTTTTGCTTTTGAATACATGTAAAGATTTTACTTTTTTGTTTGATTTTTTTTCCCCCAGTTTTGGAGAAATGCTTCTTCCAGTAGAGACCAGATGTTCCTAAAATATCCCTTTGGAACGGCACAGCTTTGGTGCTGTTTTCCTTTCTTTGAGCCTTTTGTCTGCACTGGGTGTAGCATTGTTCTCTTACTGTACAGGCAATCCATCTTTCTGACTTACTCGGTTTCTGTTTAGGAAAAGCCAGTGATAACTCAATAAGTGAGTGCAAGTAATCCCAAACGTTTAACTGCATGCTCAGCATTGCCAACTGCAGGTGTTCAAAATTTGGATCAGCTTCAATGAGATTATGAGATTACAGGGAAGAGATTTGAAATACATAGAGAGACAATTGAGTTATTTTTATTTTTCCCTCTGACTCTCAGATTTAAATGATTTACACTTCCTATCTGCTTTTCTACAACTAGGAGGACTAGAAATTATTGCTTCTCTTTTTTTTTTTTTCCCCTCTATGTGAAGCAGAACCTTTCTAACATGGGCTCCTTAAATTGGGATTTTCAGAAACAGAAACACAAATATCGTGCAACTCTTGCTAAAACCATAAAAACTGGCAACACAGGCAGTGGTCTCCCTGCATCCAGCCTGAGCCTGGCGTGCCCATGCACGTTCATAGGATCAGAGCCTCTTTTACAAGTGTCAGGTAATGAAAGTCAGGGAAAGGCAGAAATTTTTAACACCAAAACATAAGTCAGAGATTTTTAACACCGGAGCCTCGGGGGTTGTAGCAAAAGAGTACGAGCTCATTTGGGGAGGAAATAAAAAGAAGGGAAAAGAGAATGGTGGGATTGAAGTGTGGAAAGAGGGGATTAGGTGCTGAAAGGGGCTGGGGTGCATGCCGGAGGAAGCAGAAAGGGTTCAGAGGGTGAAAAAGCCAATTAGTGGAGTATAAATCTAAAAAAGCCAATTTCTGAACTAAAGAGGTGTTAACTTAAGGCAGCTAAGGAGAGGATTAGTCAAGGAAGGGACAGGGCGCAGTCTGGGAAAAGGGGATTGCTGAGGCTGCTCAGGGCTGGACACAGCCCCGGTGCATTCCCTGCGCACCCTCTGGCGTTTCAGCTGCCTGAGGAGAGCTGGTCCCTGCAGGGGCAGCTCCGAGCCCAGCCCGCAGGGAGCTCCGAGCCCAGCCCGCCTCTGCCTCTGCTGCAGGCCAGCTGCAGGCTGGGCATGGCTGCTGCAGGCTGGGCATGGCTGCTGCAGGCTGGGCACGGCTGCTGCAGGCAGGGCACTGCTGCTGCAGGCTGGGCACAGCTGCTGCAGGCTGGGCATTGCTGCTGCAGGCTGGGCACAGCTGCTGCAGGCTGGGCACTGCTGCTGCAGGCTGGGCATGGCTGCTGCAGGCTGGGCACGGCTGCTGCAGGCTGGGCACTGCTGCTGCCAGCTGGGCATTGCTGCTGCAGGCTGGGCATTGCTGCTGCAGGCCGGGCATTGCTGCTGCAGGCTGGGCACTGCTGCTGCAGGCTGGGCATGGCTGCTGCAGGCTGGGCATTGCTGCTGCAGCCCCCTCAGGGTAGCACAGTGGGACTCTGCCTGTCTGTGGGAGCAGGCAAAGCAAGCATCACCAGGAATCGTTACCTGAGCTGGGACAGGGCTGCTGGAGCCCCAGAGCCTCACAGGGACAGGGCTGCTGGAGCCCCAGAGCCTCACAGGGACAGGGCTGCTGGAGCCCCAGAGCCTCACAGCTGGCAGCACCGGCTGCAAGGTTCCTGCTCAGCAGAGGCAGCCTCTCTGCTCCTTTCCCCAAACAGCTCCGAGGATTTCAGCAGCTGAACCCCTCCTGCACACAGCACAGTAGCAGCATTTTAAACGCTTCGGGTTCCCATCACCAAGGATCTCCCTTGGGTTTCTTTTTGCAAGGTGTCTGAAGTTGAGCACCTTGGTTCTGTGCCATGGCACAGCTGTGCCTGCCTCCCTGCCAGGGCTGCAGAAAGCTGCAGCTCACTGCTCAGGCAGGGGTGGAGTTCTTACACACACCTGTGCAAGGGACAGGAACACTGACACGAACAAACATTGCTTTCTGTTCACTTGATGTGCTGCTTTTTTTGGTGTGGTTTTATTTTGTTTTTTTCAACTAAAAAACCTGGAGGCAAAAAATCAAAAGCGAATCAAGTTCTGCTCACAGGCATCCACATGTATTTGCAACCAAGTCAGTAATTTCCAATATTAGCCAATGCATGCAGACACTTTTGGGTATAAACTGGCATCCCTGAAATCTTTTGCAGAAGATTGTGCGTTTGGCAGGGAGCTCGAGATTACCTGGGTGTCTAAGTGCTATCAGAAAAAGCTGCTTCCAACACACAGCTAGTTCTGCTGGAGCTCAATCCCCAGGAGTTATAGTATTTAATTTTGAATAGCATTTGCTGCACTCTCATCTATTCCCTGCAAGTTTATGCACATAGACATAGAGATCAAACTTGTAGCTATAGGGATTGCCTGCTGTCACATGAGTATTAGAAAATATCCAACTGGAGGAAATCCTCTTTCCTTTTGTCTTCCAAAATGCTGCAGGATGAAGAGGACACACCAGGTAGATGCAGGCTGCCATCCTAAAGCTGAGGGTTAGGAGGCATCTGCATGCAGTTGGGAATACAGCTCCACATGGAAAAAAAAAATAAAACCACTGAATTAAGAGGCCAAGCTTTCAGCTGGGTAAATCAGCATTTCTCCCTTCAGCTCACTGGAACTGTGCCTGTTCATATCATCTAAGAATCTAGACAGTTTTCTGGGCTTGCCAGCTCACTGTGGGGATAATCAGAGCTTTAGCCAGTTAAATGTTCATTAGGGGCAAGACAGGAAGGAGACCAGGAGCCAAACCTCAGAAGCAGTCGGCGCTTCTGCTCCTGTTGTTTTTTCCCAGGAGACATTCCTGTCTTGTGGAACACCTCGCTGTGCACTGTGAGCACTGTGAGCACTGTGAGCACTGGGTTAGACCTGCTGGCTGCTCCTTTAGCTCAGAGCCGGGGCTCCCTCCTGCTCACGGGCTGTGTCAGCACAGCTCAGCACACGGGAACTGCTCACCCTTATCCCTGGGAGGCAGCAGCAGGGATGTGATGGGGATCCCCTAGTGTGGGAAGCTGCTGCAGAGCAGTCTCAAAGTGCCTCGCTGTGATACCAAATCACAGGGTACAAGAGCCACCCTGCAGCCTGCTCCAGCAGTGATCGGGCAGGGAACACCTGGGAATCAGGAAGGGACAGGAGCAGTGAGTCCCAAAGGTAATTTCCCTGGGAGGCTGTCACTTAGCCTGGCATCCAGAAACAGCAGAAAGGCTCCCACACCACGGATGTGTCATTTAAATGACAGTCATTCCCAGCACCATCTGTCCCTCCACAGGCACCCTGCATTAATGGGGGATTCCAGCCACAAGGAATACAAACCAGTCTGGGCATGAAGTGTCAGCAGCCCCCAGCATTCCCCCTTTGGCTGGATTTATCACTTGAGGTGACTCCCCACGATCCCATTTGCTCACTTGGACACGCACAGGGTACAGGCTGCTCTGTCAGCGAGGGTCAGAGGGATCTCACCCTCCTGAAGCAAAGCTCTCCCAAGAGGTGCAGCCAGAGTGTGCTGGCTGGGCTGTACAATGGTTCAGGAAAGGTGACTGAGAGGAGTGAGGGTTGATAATGCAGAACAGAAAAAGGTCACAACTGGACAAATGTCGCAAACACAGCCCCCTTCTAGGGCTGGTGCTATTTTTTATCCATAATGTCTGTTTTAGTGATTGGTCAGCTTCTCCCGTTGCTGTGGCTCTAAGGTTTGGGGGTGTTTCACATAACCCTGTCTCCTGTGAGGATGGATATGGCAGGCTGCTCTTAACTCTGCGCCACTTTATTGTAGTCATCACCCTTGGGGGCCATGGCTCTCGTAGTTACAATGTCTGTCCTCAAACATTTCTCACTTCCCTGGTTCAAAGTTCTACTTCATGATTTTCAACTATTTGGGAGAAGGAGAGGGAGATTGTTTTTGTGAGCATCATTTTTCTAAAGGCAGGAAGGAACTGAGCCAAAGGAAAAGGTATTACAGCACTGTCAGAAGAGAGTGGACTGAGGACTGAAGAAGGAAACCTGAAGAGAACACATCAAGCCTTTAGGTCGTTAATTTCTGTGGTTTCCCAATGCAGAAGTGTCATGATCAGCACATTTGGATCCAGCTCTGCAGTGTCCCGGGGCTGATGCCACAGGGCTGAGGTGCCATGGCAGTGGTGACCCCAGCCCCACAGCAGCAGCACAGAGAGCTGCAGGAGCAGGGACCAGCCCTGCTGCCCCACAGGGGAGGGGCAGAACATCCTCCTGCCAAATTTCAAGTTCTCACCCCTAAGAACAAAGTCTCTGGAGCGTTTCAAAGTAAACATGATCAGATTTCTTAGCACAGATGACAGCAGGGCTAGTGCTGATCACCTTTAATAATGGGTTGCAGAGCCAGCCCTGCCCATGGTGCCAGCCTTGGACCCGCAGGGTGAGCTGCATTCCTGGAAGCAGATCTGCAGCTTCCATCTGCACCTGTGCCTGCCACATCTCGGCTTCTTTTTCCCCTCCAGATTTCAGTTGGCTTTCCCTTAACTTTGGCCCAACTTGCCCAAGTGATATTTGCCCCCTTTCCCAGTGGGGTCTGATTAGCTCACGGCAGCTGTGACAGAGAAAATCTTTGTCTTTTGAAGGGTCCATCCTTTCTGCTTTGCTCATTTCCCACTGGCAGTAATTCCTGCACCGTTCAGGCAAGTTGTAAGTGACAAATGGCACAGCTAATCTCGTTCCTAGCTGAGGCACAGGCTCTGCTCAGCTTCCCAGGGGAGCTGCACAGGAGCTTTCTCTGGGGAAAACACTGACCTGGGCGTTGTCAAACCGCTTGCAGAGACAGGCCAGGTGAGTCTCTGATCACGTATAAAACAAAAGTAATTATTTTAATCCACAGTGGTTTAAAGGAGAGAGGAAAAAAAGACACCCTAATGAAGATTAAATAGCAGAATTCATATTAGAGGATTTCAGTGTGGACTTAGGTTCACTAAGATGGAAAATGATTACATAAAATATGCATGACAATGGAAGTTGCTCACAAACAAGGACAATTTACTGCTGCCTTTCTGACTTTCAGCAGTTAAGAAACAGTTTAAATGTTTGGGTATTCAGGAAAAATGCCAGCTTATAAAGACTAGAAAAACAGGCCAAGGTGAAATTCACAGCTGTAAAATGTTTTTGTATCTCCTAAAATAAAGCCAGGTTGGCATATGCAGATTTGTCTGGGATTCTACATAACCACCAGCTTCTCTGTCAGTGGGGTTTGGAAGCAAATCTGCAGTAGAATAAATACCAATATATGTGCTGGAGATTTCCTGCATATGTATGTTCAGGACCCCTTTCAACCTTCTACTCATCCAAAATACTGTAAAATCCAGAGTGAAGTCGAAGTACATTAGTTTATAACATCATTGCAAAAGCACTGATTTCTGCAAAATAAAAAATACGTACTGACCTCTACTGTCTTCTAACCAAAATCCCATTTTCCTCATTGACCATTCTAATTCATAAAGTTCAGTGCTGCAAATGAGACTCTCTCAGCAGCCAAGGTTCTGTCTTTTGTAACAGCCAGCAATGGCATTTTGGACATTTTGAACCGGGACCTGACAGACCAGGCTTCATCTCCATCCCTGCATTACTAGAGAAGTAAGAACATTATTTTCCGGGAGAAAAAGCTGTCGATGAGCGTGTCCATCAGGAGAGGCAGCTGAGCTCGCAGCATCCCGGGAAGGGATGTTTGCAGCAGGCTGACAAGCCCGCGGAGCTCCCATTAGCACTGCAAGTCCTGCACATGTAGAGCAGGGAAACGGACCCCAATTAATGTGTTTATAGAGGAAAACGCTGCTTCCAGTGTGCTGCTCCCAGCTGAGCTGAGAGTGACTTCCCAAGATAAGAGCCTGCTGTTCCCCGGCTGCTCAGCCAGGGGAGGCAGGCTGGGCGCTGGGAGCTCGCTCAGATGGCAGAGGGGATTTGCCGTGGTGAATTTGAAGTGCTTACGCTGCAGTCTGCAGTGCAGCCTTCCCTGCTTGCTGCCTGCTTTGTTATTTACTGTAAATGTAACAGACCCTGCCCTCTGTTGATAAGGAGTTTCAGTGCTCAGCTTAGCTCACCAATTTCCCCGTGCCCAAGCTTCTCTAATGTCACGTTCATTGTGGTGTCTGCAATACCTTTGTTCGTGCTCCCTCACACCGGCAGCAGGGCGCGTTAATTCATCAAGCCCGGCAGAATGTAAAATCACAACACAACAATAGGAATGCCGGCCCTGTTCTGGGGTATAATTAAAGCATGGTCATCCGGGGAAACTTCAGTTCCCTTTTGCAGGGAAGGCTTTTGTAATTCAGAGTAGTTAAACCAGTAGTTATTCAGGCAGGGTGATTCTCCCTGCAGTATCTTCTCTCAGATAGGTATCTTGGGAAGGATCTCTGATGTGGGCACATAGGATGATCTGCATCTATTCCACCTCAGGCTCTGATTTCACAAGCTTAACAAAACTGGATTGGCTCCACAATGGATTAACAGACTTCTAGCAAAACCAGCTTGTGCTGCAGGAAATGTGGGGACACAACAGGTTCAGCTCGGCCCTGGTCTCATACACTCATCAGAGGATTCACTGGTGCTTCCAGCAGGAACACGGTGCTGCTCACGCTCTTCTGAGTGGAGCTTTTTGGGTTCTCCTTGCCAAAATGGGTGAATTTACACTGTGCCTGCTTTAGCTGCCTTTGGCTGCCCTCAGGTGAACTGTTCTTTCTGTTTCCTCCCCTGGCTGCTGTGGCTGCTGAATTGAAGCAGCCATTGTGCTTCATCTGAAGAACAGAATGTGAAATGGTATGGGAAAGACAAAGAAGAGAAGTTGAAGAACAAATTGAAATTTGTCTCCCTCCCTATTTCTAGAAGCAGATCTCATCACTCACAAGAACAGCAGAGAGGGTGGGATGGAGCCCTTCTTTCAGAATGACAGTGTGAGCTGGGGGTGAAGTGTTTGCAAGCAGCTCAGCTGCTGGCAAGGGTCTGTGCTTGTTTATGAAATTCACTTCATGTGCACATGAGGCACAAAGGATGGATACTGCTGAAATTCCAGCATCCACGGGGTACATGAAGGGCTTGTCTCAGCATGCTGCAAGAGAGGTAAAAGCCTGCAGGAGTTCTGTGCTGACAAGGCTTAGGAATTGAATGACTGATTAGAAATTACTACTATTTTATTCTTTTTTTCAGTAACAAAAGCTCAGTTTTAACCTGATGGCAACAGAATCCCTTTGGTGAGGACTCTGCTGCTCCCAGCCTCTGCCCAGCACCACTCTGGCCCTATTCTTGCAGGCCTGTGTTTGCTGAGCACACTGACTGCCCTGCCCAAGCCATGCAGAGCTGTGGAGGCAAACAGGCCCGGCTGCATGAAGAATAGGTGCAGTGCCACAAATCCTCCTTTGGATGTGCCTGGAGACTGGGAAACAAATCAGACGAGGGCAAAACAGTCCTTCTGTTCAATTTTTCTTTTTTCTATCTCAGTATTGCCTTTAACTGCGTGGTCATCTGGCTGAAGAGTTTACCCGGTAGCAATGCAGTGGCTTTGATCCACACTGGTGAGCACCAGGTTACAACAGTGAAGTCTCAAGGAGTAAAGGAAGAGGGGGAAATAGTTCATGGTGTATCATATATTTGAGAAAAACAGGAACTTCCAAGAGTGTCAGAACTGTTCCCCTTTCATTGCTCTGACTCTTCACATTTTTCCTCTTGCACCAAAATAGACTATTTGTTTATTACAGCAGGAACTAATATTTTCCCTGTAGCCAGTTAAAAGAAATACATCCTCTTTGTGGCTTTGAAAATCCCTACAGGATTATGAATGAATACTTCAAGAGTGTATTATAAATTCAGACATGTCTATTGGGCTTTCAAGTATCACAGCGGGAGCTTCTTACTGAGGCAACCTGAGGGTAAAGGCTTTCCCACCTTTCCAAAGTGACTCCTCCCACAAAATTTTCTTGGGCTGAAGTTAAAAAAAACCACCACCCTACCTAGTTCAGCTTCTTAGAGCTGCTTCATTCTAAGCAGAACTGAATATAGATATAATTTAGTACAATCACCTCCCCAGACGTGGCTCTGGAGCCTGCTCGCTTTTCCTGCCGCTTGCAGCACCGTGCACACTCTTTCATGCAGGCTGTTGCTTGAAACCAATGCACTTTTCATTTTAAAGTCCGAGCAGCCTGGGTGAGGAGCTTGTTCTGCATCCCGTGCTGTCCTGGATGCGCTCTGAGCACCTGTCATCTCCCCAAATTCCGCCGCAGCTCCTTTGCCAGCTGGCAGCTCGGGGCTGTGGCAGGAGCACAAAGTGGGATTAGACACAGCCCATTTCTGCATCCCCTGCTGCGAGTGCTGAACCAGCAACTTTGCCATGTTTTGATCAGATGCACTCAGCACTGACACATAAATCAGGGACAGTGCTAAAGGGAGCGGGGAGGAATCAGCAACAAAGAGGCAAAATCAAGGGCAACTTGGAAGGGAAGAATGGGACCAAAGAGAGTTTTAAAAGCACATGGCTTTGAATCTATATGTACTTACTTCTAAGGGAGATGAGGGGTGTTGCTGCTTTCAAAAGAATTCACTTTTTTCCAGTCTTTTGAATGCACATCGCCCCCGGAAAAAACCTCCAGTGGGCTGAGCCTCCGAATGAACTGGGAGATGAAAATGAGTTTTAGCTGGAAACTGAAGGGCAGCTGTTAAGAAGTCCTGTCAGGCAGTCTTTGAAATTTAAGAACCACCTGCAGCAACTGGTGTAGGTGGTACTTGTAACAGTGTGCATGATGCTGACTTCATGGCTCAGCAGATGTGCACGGGTGCAGCTCCCTCAGACAGAGCCAGGAAGGCTCAGAGACACAAACACACCGTCCATGCTCAGGGACGTCAGCTCAAAGGACGGGACATTGCCAGGAAAAGGTCAAAGAGGACGGTGATCTCCCAAGGGTTTCACCTGGTCTGTGAAGTGCCAGGGAAGAGGAGCTGGTGTCAAGGAGCTCAGTGCTGTAGAATGGAGAAAGATCCGGGGCTGGCAGCTGCTCCTGGAACACGCAGGACACACAGCGAGGAGATGAGGACACTGCTGAGGGTGATCCTGCCTGGTGCCCAGCTGTGTATTCCTCACACTTCACCTGCCCCTCTGAGGAAGTTGCAGCCATTAAGGAAATTGTCTTTCAAAGAAAGCTTTGGAGCAGGAGGAATGAAGGAAACTTCCAGAACAAGACATACCTGTTCCTGCATTATGCTGCCATGCCATTTGCCACGCTGCAATTACAGCTGAATCTGAGGATCTGTACAAATTCTGACTGTCTAAACTCTCACTTTAAAACATAAAAACCCGTGGATGCAGAAAAAAACCTTCATATGACAATACACACACACACACTCTTCCAAATTCTTGCGCAGGTACTCTGCTTTAAACATGTACAGAACTCTCTCAAGTCTCTTGAAGTACTATTTAAATATCAAATAAATAATGTACACAGGCACTTTTGCAGGACAGTGGTCTGAGACACAGCCACTCCTCAAGCACTTCAGAGTACAATCAAGCACTTGTCAGTGCAGTCTGGGGCTGAAATTTGGGAAGGTGTAAGACAGGAACCTACAAATCAATGACACGAGTCTACGTGATTTAAAATCAGCGCAACAAATGACAAGAAAACCCTACAATTCCATCCGGGCTTGACTAGAAAGCGAAAGCCTACTCTTAGTTATTCCATTTTGCAGTGAACTTCTTGATCTGAGTCCGAGATTTCTACATTTCCATTGATAAAACTGAAGACCATCTTTGTCTGATGCTCTCTGTCTGGCTTATTAAACCTGCTAATTTGTATTTATAATTATAAATACAGAGATCATAACCCAGGTCGAGCACTTTCTAAAATTCCCTGGTGTAGACTCACACAGTACAATATAACCCCAAGTTTTAGTTGGCAGAAACAAGGATGGAAGCAATAAGATCTTAAGCACTTGAAAAAACAAGATTGTTATCTCGGTTTTTCAATGCTATTAGGAGAAAAGTAGCCAGCAATATGTAGGTCACCGTCAGTAGCTGCTTTGGTAGTCTGTGAACAATTTAAAGGAAGGAAGAGGTTTCCCTTTGTGGTTGAATAAGTTACTCTATATCCATGAAGGAGCTGCGGCTCGCCCCAGAGGGAGCAGCATTATCAGCAGATGAATGAACAGGGCATTCTGTGTTATGCCAGGAGCACTGTCTTTGAAAACAAGGGACACAAGGAAAGTGGATTCAGTGTGGCTTTTATTTTCCTGTCTGCCATTGTAACGGAGCTCCTCCATTAACTCATTCTTGTCAGGCTGAATTGAAAGTGACACTTAATAACTCCACAGCGTCTGCTGCCGCTCCTGCAGCCCCCGCGGGGCTCGGCAGGGCTGTGGGCAGGGCAGGACTGACCCTGCCGGAACGCTCAGCACGGCTGGAGGCGAGCAGCGGTGTGCTGGGGCCAACCGGCTCCTCCTCAGGTCACCTGGAATCTCAGTTCCTACTGACACACTGGCGAAAAATCTGCTGGATATAGATATTCTGCTTCGGCCGAGCTGCCAGAGCTTCATTCCTTACCGACACTCACCTCCCCAGGCTGCCCCGGGACTCCCCAGCAGAGCAGAGCTGGGTCTGAGCTGCAGAAGAAACAAATGCTGCTATTTGACAGCCGTGCCCAGTGGCTGAGCCGGGAGCAGCAGCCCCGGCCCTGCCAGGGCAGGCTCCAGCAGCCCGCGCAGGGTGGCCGTGCCAGGCAGTGACCGTGCCAGGCAGTGACCAGCTGCGCGCTGGTGTCACACTGTCCCCTGGGCAGGGCTGGCAGCTCTGGATGCTCTGCAGTCCCCTGGCCAGTTCAGATTGCCGCTCTGTGCCTCCCGTGTGACACGCGGTGACATGTGGCACGGGATGGCGCGGGATGACCTGTGACAGGTGACAGCAGCTGGCACGCTCTCCTTGCGCTCCTGTAGCCCAGAGCCCACTCGCTCCGCCAGGCACGCCCAGCTGTGCCCGAGCTGTGCAAACAAAGCTGGCACCACTCAAACATTTGCACCGGGGCTCTCCCCGGAGCCCTGCGGTGCCCAGGTGCCAGCAGCAGATCCGTGGCTGATCCCAGAGAGCCCGGCTGAGCTCCCTGTCTGCCCCTGCTGAGGGGCTCTGCCGCAGCCCGCAGCCCCAGGGCTGGCTCAGCGCTCGTTCCCATCACCACACCTCTGTGACACTCACACGCAGAGGCTGCTGCTGCCAGATCCTGTTTGGTGCTGCCATCAGCGAGCAGGACAGCAGGTTTTGGTGCGCTCACTTTGTTCCCTCTGTCAGGCAGGACAAACTCTGCCTTTCTTCACCCCTAATCCCAGTGAACGCTTCTGTCTGCAGCGCTGACGTGCCGCAGCACTGCCACAGGGATGCTCTCACAAACCCTTTGGCTGAGGCTTTTCATGCTGTCCTGGTGCCATTTTCTGTGCTGTGGTTCATCCTCACCTGTGCCCTTTTCTGAATGGAGTACAAGGAAGAAAACCCTCAAAAGTGGGACATATTTTCCCAGTGATAATCTTGACTGGCTCCCTTTCCTTCCTTTTCTATCCCTCCCCTTATTTCACTAGATTCTTTTGCAGTGGCCTAGATTTAACATCCTTTTACAGCTGATTCTTGTGGCTGCAAAGCCCTGCTAATATCACATTGTACTAGTCAGAAAAAATATTTAGGGCAGGGAGAGTCTTTTTGGTCTGTGTTAGCACACAGATGTCTTGAGACAGAACTGAAACTCAGAGGTGCTGCTACAATCTGAATGGTAGCAGGAGATTAAACATATTTATATCCATATTCCTGTATAGATATCTGGAATGTGAAGGGAAACTCTTTCTTTACTCCCTTTATTTCTGATCCATAATCACCCTACTCCCTTTTATTTTTTTCGGACATCACCTATTTCTTTACCTTCCCTTCTGCAACCCCTTTCCTCAAAATCGTGCTGCTGAGTTACTGGGGTATTGTTCACAGCTACTCACCGTAGCAGGAGCTGCCAATGGTAATGATCCACTGAAACAATTCCTAAAATCATTACTGAAAAACTCTGGTGCTCCAAAGCAGCCCAAAGAGGACAATGCCCAAGCGTGGCAGCACGAGGCCATGCATGCATCTGCGTTGCTGTTCCACCAGCCACAAGCCCAGCAGAAGAGGTTCTGTTTCCCTTCCTGTGTGTTCGTCACGGATCACCATCTGTGCCCTTCTGCTGATTCAGTGTTTGCATGCCTGTGCTCTCCACCAGACCTTGCAGCAATTTTGAAAGCAAAACCAATGAAAAACAAACCTTGCTTCTACTTTTTTTTCCCCTCAGTTGCTATTTTTAAACCAGAAAATGTCACAGTTCTGCTTTGGGACACAACCAAAATAAAGCAGTGATTCAGAGGAAAATAATAAAGGGGCCAAGAATAAGGGAATGAGAATTTCTGCAATCTGCTCTAACAGGACACAGAACCACAGGGTAACACTGTGTCAAGGCAAAAAAAAAAAAAAAAAAAAAAAAAAAAAAAGAAAAGAAAGAAAAAAGCTTTGTTTGAAGAACTTGCAAGTGACTCAAGAGCTGCGGTTCCGTTCCCTCAGTGCAGGGACTGTATCATCAAAGGGCTGTTTGCATGCACAGCATTCAACAGACCAGCTTGAGAGTCTCAGGAATTTAGACAGCATCCTCTTCTAGGGGTTTGAATGGGCCTGCTGGATGTGATACTGAGCTTTGTGCCTGGTAAGCTCAAGATCCCTCTCTCTGTTCAAGCCAGCGTGTGAGCCTGAGTGGCTGCGTCGGGATGGATGAGCTCAGCTCCTCGAGTGGTTTCCATTGTATGGCTGCCCAGCCCTCACAGGCTGATTGCATTTATTCTGTCCTGACACAGGGAGCCCCTGTGCAGCTCAAACAAAACCAGAATAAATAAGCACAAATATTCATCGTTCCTGGCCTGGAGAGTGTTGCAGGGGACCTGTGTGAAAATGCTGGCCAGCAGCACAGAGGGGCTGGAAAGAGGCGTTTGTCTGCACGGGTATCACTGGTCTGTGCCAATGACTTTGGACAAAGGAACACGGAATCCTTAGAGCCCGTATATCTGAACACATCTGATCTGTGCCTCAAGTGGGGGGACAGGATGGGCGCCCAGCACTTTCAGAATATTTTCAAGGAGAGACTCATTCTGTCCCCGTTCCAGAGTGTGATCAGAAAACCTCAGATTAATCCCCCTGGGGACTCAGACTGTACCAGAGGGGGTCAGTCCTTAATCACTTTCCAAGTTCTTTGCAGCGTTACAAGGAGAAAACCCTTCAAAGGCCTGCTCTCAGAAGGGTCCATCCACTTGTTCTGCCCCCGCTGCACGTGTGAAATTCACCTTTGTGCAGGACAGGGAGGCTTTGGCAGGGTATCACACCCGTAAGGTACATCTCGTGTGCCTTGCTGACTCTTACCAGAGTGATCTAGGAAACAGATTAATCAAAGCCATTTAAAGTGATGTTTGCCAGCAAGGATTGAGCTAAACACCCATCCAAACAGGCACTTTGAGCCTCTGCCATTTCCTGGGTGACTCCCCGAATTTCATTTCTCAAAAGCAGCCCAGGAACTGCAGGCACAGCTGGGAGGTGCTGCTCCCTTCCTGGGCAGCAGGAGCAGGCAGGGCTGGCACCTCTGTGTGCAGGGTGACACCTCTGTGTGCAGGGCTGGCACCTCTGTGTGCAGGGTGACACCTCTGTGTGCAGAGCTGGCACCTCTGTGTGCACGGTGGCACCTCTGTGTGCAGGGCTGTCCTGCTGGGGCTCCTGCTGGAAAGTGCCCAGATGTGCAGCTGGAAAGTGCCCAGATGTGCAGCTGAGTGGAGGCTGCTCTCCCTGCACGCACTGCAGGCTGTGGCCACAGCTCCTGCCACCAACACTCGTGTTCTGCCTGGGGACGGCTGGAGCTGCCCAGTGTGCAGCAGAGCTGCAGGAGCACAGAGCTCTCACAGGGGAGGCTGAAGAGCCCTCAGGTCCTGCTCTGGTAACGCAGGATTTGCTGACTTTTTCTGAATCAGTGAGGTGTCTTTGTATTAATAACCTCATTTTAACTATAGGGAAAAATGGAATGAAGTCACATGTGCTAGGCCAGGCAGCAAAAGAAGCAGTTCTTACCTACAGGACTTGAGAACGAGCTTGTTCCAACAGAGTTCCCTATGAATTGTCTCCTTGAATTGTGTTCTGCTCACAGTAAATCAGTGGCTCTCCCTTACCCATGGAGCTTTTTATTCAGGGTGCTTTTCCTGCCACCTTGGAGGCTGCATTGACCACTCTCTGTCTAACTTTATACTTTGATAAATAAATTGCACCTGACTGTTAGTGCAGATCTAGGAAAGTAAACAAAATATCTTTCTTCTGCTGAAGAGGTTTGGCTGTGCAAGCAGAAGTAATTCAGTACCTGTTTAGCCTCAGTGCTGGCTAACAAAAGGCAGATTCCACGCCCTCATGGAAGAAAGATCAAAGCCTTTTTTGGCATTAATGAATGTTAAGCAAAACCCCCAAATATTTAATCAAGAGGGAACAAAACCTTAAGACTCACACAGCTGTGAGCATTTTTACAGGTTTTTGTAGTTCATATTTGAATCATATCTAAGGGTTTGTTTCCATGTACGTGAGCAGGATTAAAGTCCCATTGCAAAGGGTGGGATTTTCAAAGTGTTTTTAAAACACAGATTCGAATGGGGCCCAGGGTGGGACAATAGGGGAAGAGCTATTAGAGGCTGTCACTTCTGAAGAAGCATTTAATGTGATGGAGTGTGGCCATGACTCAGAAACACTACGAATACTTCAGAGGGAGCCAAAAAGGAAAGGATGCACCTGACTGGTTTTGTAAGGCTGGGTACAAGTGATACAATAATTCTTTCACAACCAAAGGGCAGTCAGCTGAAATCCTGAACCTGAAGATTTGATTGCCCAGCTTAAAGAACACAATGCACTTGTCACACAGTCGCCCTGAACAATTATAATGAAGCATTATTTTCAGTGCAGTTTGCTCGTGAGCCTTGGTGACGGATCAGAACCCACTCAGCAGTGACCCAGCTCATAAGAAACCCCGGGGCTTCTCTCCCCAGGGATTTATGGAAGATGATGGGCAGGAACACCACACGAAACCTGGCCACTGAACTGGCCCTCACAAGCAGAAGCTATCACACTCCCCCGGGTGTTTCACTAAGGCTGGTTTTGTGCAGGCAGCAGAGGAGAGGTTGTCAGAGGATGACAGGGATTACAACGCAATTACTTAGGAGATGTCTCAGAGATGCTCCACCTGCTCACAGAGGTAATGCAAACAAAGCCAAAGGGGCTTAGCTGGAAAATAATAATTAAGTGATAAAGGAGCCATCCAAAGGAGCAGTTGTGGATATGACACCCAGCTGTGAGTGAAGGGCATTGGTAACAGAATCCACAAAGAGCCTTGGGAGGGTTTGACGTGGTGGACAGGGGGCACCTGGCAAAGGGAGGACAGAGCACACGGTGCCACAGCAATCCATGGGGAGAAAATCCCTGCAGGAACGTGGGGATGAGAAAGCTGAGATCAGGTGGAACTCACTGGAGTGGCACAAAGAGACACACCATGAGGAACCGGCAGAGAAGAAGGATTGTAGCTGTGCTCTGTGAGCAGAAGGGGAAGCCATCGCATGCAGCTTGGATGTGACGGTCCATGGAGGAAAAGCAAGGCAAAAATAAAATTCAGGTTGTTCCAAAGGTTGGTAAGGATGAAGGAAAAAGAAGAAGCATCAAAGTTTCTAGGCAATCATCAGAAACCAATCTGGACATTTCAACTCTGATATGAGGGGACATTCCTTTGTAAGAGCTAAAAAAAAAAAAACAACTGAAAAATTAACATTCTGGTTAAGAAAGAAAATATGGAAATGGAGCCAGGCAATGGTTTCTGTTTTAGCCACCCAGCCTTAGCAAACCAGAGCTGCCTCTTCCTATCCATCACAGGACAATTGTTTATGCTTGTGCAAAATCATTAATTGCAAAGAACCTTCCAGGTGCTGATGAGATCAATAACACAGGGCTAAAAGCACAGGCTTGCACTGAGCTTTAATTCCAGCGGTGGTGCACGAAGGGGAGACAATCATCCTGCTCACCTCTCACAGCCCCAGCTGCATGAGGAGGACTGGCAGTTAAAACCCATTATTTATTTAACTGTGCAACTGGTGCATTTATTGTGGAAATCAGCGAGCCAGGGGAAAAAAAAGCAGAAGATTCTGTGCAATTTGTGTCTACTTTGAAAGTAAACCACATGAAAAATTCATTTAAATGTTTTGGAGTGAAATGTTCAGGTGATGAAAATAGGGGAATCTCCTACAAAATCAATGAAGCTTTTCATCAGTTGAATATGCTTTGGTTACCTCTTCACCATTCTCTTTTTTTTTTCTCAATACAGTTGAAACCCAGTATTTTTTATGTGGACTGCATAATGCCCCATTAATTGAGAAATCACCTGGCAGATGAAATATTAATGTAGATAAAACCAACAAAAAATTACCTGCTAGAAAAATCTTGTTTAACAAATACTTGTGTGAAGTGCTCAGCTTCTTAGAACATAGCTGATGTTGAGAATTTTTATTATTCATTATTAAGAATGATGAAAAGAAGAGATATTGCTCTCTTAATCCATCAAAGCCCAAAAGGAATCTGTTTTACAGAAAAGGAATAGAAAAACATAAGTTATATTCCCTGGAATGAGGTCAATGTTCATTCTTGGAGGCCCAGAAAATGCACTTTGAAGCACATAATTGTGGGTGGGAAATGATCTATAAAGCTGCAGCAGCAGAAGAAGTCTCACAGAAGACAGGACAAGTGCCAAGGTGTCAGCAGCACCTCAGGTGTCTGAGGGGCTGGACACTGAGTGCAGGTTTTCAAGGAAAAGAAATACAAACACTGTCCCAGAAGCTCACATCTGAATTTGTAAGTGCCACAATCACCAGCTAAATTACCTGCCTGCATAGGGAATCAGGGAATCTTTGTAGCTCAGCTTGCGTTTTCCTGGTGCTGACAGCTTTTCTGGTGGCGCCCTGGACTTCCACTGCAGTCAGGAAAGCCCAGCACAGAGGGCCTGGAGCTTTCCTGGTGTAGGCTGAGTCACCTCTGGGTCTGTGCTGTCACAGAGCAGGGAAGGGAATTCGGGATTTCCACCTGGAACTGCTCATGGCCAGGGACAGAGATTGCCAAGTTCACAGATATGACAGAGGAACCCCGAAGGTTTCTACTGTAGGACAGAGCTTAGTGCTGACTCAGGCTCTCCACCCTGCTCTACTAAATTCTGTATCATCTGAGTTTAAAGCCAACAGATTATATCTGCAAAAGACCTTCTTTCAATGCAAAGAGAAACAGATCAGTTGTTTGGCGTCACAGCAGTGACATTATCAGTGTTTGGTTCCAACAGCTGTCTCACGGGAGCTTTCCACAGAAAAGAGTGTCAGAGCCACCAAATGCAAGAAGGTCCCAGGGAACTGCCACTCCCTCCATTCCCAGACACTTCCCACTGCCACCCAGGGAGGCCTAGGCCTGAGGGACACGTCCCTGTTAGAGAGGGAAGAGAAAAGAAGTCTGTTACAAGATTTGTGCCTCTCCCAAGCACTGGGTTTTGGATGACTCCACAAGTGTGTGTTGAACACACAGGAGGGGAAATCAAATCTAAAAAACTCTGCTGGTTTAACCAGAGAAAATTCCTGCTTTCCTGACCCCGAATCAGGCAATCAGCCTAACTGTGGGTGTGGGAGCAAAACTCATCAGCCAGGCATGTGCACAACTTTAATACCCCTTGCCAAATCCACCCTGGAGCTGTGGCCAACCTCCAGTGCTTCAGAAGGAGATAGAAAAGGAGCTTTAGAAAGATGCAAAAGGAAATTCTGGGTTTTCCATAGGACTTAGTTGTGATGAACTAGAGAGCAAAAAGAAAGTAAAAAATAGAGTTCACCTTGGATACACTGAAGATGACAATTTTTGCACTCCACCCTGCCTTCAGAAAAAGGAAGGGCCAGAGGTTTTAGGCAAACTACTGTCAGAAAGATGTGATGAGATTTTAGTTTGCATAGGAGAGGAATTTCTTTTGTAAGAGTTAAAAATCCCACCCAAAACAGCAAAACAACAAAAAAATAATATTGATGGGTTTAAAATAGTCAGTCCAAATGAAAAAGTAATAATAACAACCAAACTGTGTGTTTTTCAGTGAGTTTTGATTAACCCCAAGGCAAAAAAGTAGTCAAATTGTACATCAAAATGGAAAACATCCTTTGTGTCTCTTACACTTAGTGAGAATCCATAGAATACAATTTGTAAAAAATAAACATTAAATGAAGAAGAGCTCAAGCAGCTTTTGAAGCCCACTGGGGAGAGCTGTAAATCCTAAACCACCAGGTGAAAAACCCACCTCAAGGTCCCGTCCTAAGCCGTGGTCTCTTCCATACTCTGACTGAACTTGTCTCATTTTACCTCTTCTTTAGCTTCAGGAGGGGAAACAGCCCCTGCTTCTGACACCACCCCCGCTCAGCCCAGCAGCCAGAGCAGCTGGCCCCAGGTTTCCTCACTGCAAGCATGCCCAGCTCTTTTGGGTTTGCTCCCCTTGCATGATGCACTCGGGGCCTGCCCTTTCTCCTCCCTGCACGGGCAGCTGGTAACAGATCAGAATATTGATTAGAGTTGGTGCTGATTAATTCAGTCTCTACATACAGAGCAGCTTTACTGGGAGGAAAGGCAACAGAAGGTGGGAGGCTCTTTGAGCGCCACGGAAAGAGCACAGAAGCAATGAGTGGGTGCAGGAAACCAAAGCTCGGGTGGAGCAGAAAGAGGGGAAGGGTGTGAGCTGAGATGATGGTGAAGCTGCAGGCAAGGGTGACACATCCTGCACAGTTATTACAGTGCTTTAATTACCCCTCATGACTGACATTCCTCCAGCACTGCTGCCGTGGGTGATGGGTGCAAAGGGGCATCGCTGCCCTCCTGCCCTTGTGCAATTCCATCTCAGCAACAACTGGCAAACCCTGGAGATAAGAGCCTGTACGTGTTCATTCTGAGCTGAGCTTTCCCTGGGTGTTCTTGTCCATGAGCATCCCTCTGAGGGAGCCATGGCAAGACACACACCCTGGTTTCTGCAGCTACCATCACTGAGCCCAGCCTTTCTCGTCCACACTGCGCTCACCAAGGGTGTGTGGCCTCGTGCACAGGTGGAGCAGTTTAAAGGAAAAATAGAAACCAATTTTTCCTTTTTCTCACTGACAAAATTCCTGACTGCCAGGAAAAGTGCTTTTCCAGTAATTGCATCAGCCCCATTTCTGGCTGGCACAGGCGCTCTCAAAGCACGGTGACCAATCACAGACTGTGCCAGGGTCACAATCAAAAAGAACTTAGTTTTTTAAAATAACCTCAAATAACCCACAGCATTTCAATAAAATAAGTGGTGGTCACCTCATTTCCAACATGTTTTAAAGATTTCTGCTTGGGGAGTAAGACAAAGAATAGAGTTTGCAAAGTTGTCTTATAGTTAATTATTTTCTTGAGGAGAATGATTTACTGTGCTGATGGTATCAGCTGCCTCCAATCTCTTTTGTAGTTGTCTGATTTTTAGGAGCTGGGCAGAGCACAGACTTAAATTCCTGAGGGAGATTTCTTAGCTAATCTCTGGAAAATGCTAGATTTTGGCAGATGAAACAAACTCCTCCAGCAAAAAGGTGTGACTGTAATGCAGAATCTCTGGACTGTAGAGTAACTATACATTAGCAGAGGAAAGATCAACAAAGAAAACTTGTCCTGTGACATCTAAAGCTGAGGGGCAGTAATTGTTCCATGAAATGCTAAAGTGGGCATGGATGTTGGAATCCCACTGTCACAGACAATAGCTGTGATTTTTGTTGCCCATGATGTGAAGTTTTGATTGCTCCCAAACCTCATCAGAGACACTGTTTCATGAATGATTACAAAATAAGAAAATAAAATTCTGATCACCCGCTGACATGTAGATACAGTACATTGTACTTTATAAAATATGACATTTCCACAGGTCACCAGGCGTTCCCATATGTTAAATATCCCAAGCTCCAGCCTCTTCCAAGCACCTTCCATTCAACCTCCCCTCCAGAGCCACATCCCTCTGTTGATTTACCCCTCCATTTTAGACTGGTTATTCAAGGCTTTGCTCTCACCAGCTTTATGAAGATGAAAGAGCCAGCACAGAGGTGAGATACAGTCTTGCCCTTATACACAAAAGCTGGTTCCTCTACCCACAGGAATCCAGGAAGATGTGGGAGCCCCGGAAGATATCAGCTCGCTCCACGAGAGCCAACGAGTCCAGTGGCTTCATGAATGTTCTGGCACTGGAGCACACAGATCCCATCAGTGAGCTCCAACTGGTTCCTGAGAGACAGGGACCTCCTCTCCCAGAGCCCCTGTGGGAACCTGTGCTCCACGCAGCTCTGAGCTGCTGCTGCTGGTGTCCCTGAGCCTGTGCTGCAGCTGAAGGCTGTGCTGTATCCCAGAGCTGTGCTGGGGGAGACAGGGACCTCTCCTGGACCTCTCCAGTGGCTTCATGAATGTTCTGGCACTGGAGCACACAGATCCCATCAGTGAGCTCCAACTGGTTCCTGAGAGACAGAGACCTCCTCTCCCAGAGCCCCTGTGGGAACCTGTGCTCCACGCAGCTCTGAGCTGCTGCTGCTGGTGTCCCTGAGCCTGTGCTGCAGCTGAAGGCTGTGCTGTATCCCAGAGCTGTGCTGTATCCCAGAGCTGTGCTGTATCCCAGAGCTGTGGTCTGTCCAGAGCTGTGCTGAATCCAAAGCTGTGGTCTGTCCAGAGCTGTGGTCTATCCAAAGCTGTGCTGTATCCCAGAGTTGTGGTCTATCCAGAGCTGTGCTGAATCCAAAGCTGTGGTCTGTCCAGAGCTGTGGTCTATCCAAAGCTGTGCTGTATCCCAAAGCTGTGCTCTATCAAGAGCTGTGCTCTATCAAGAGCTGTGGTCTATCCAGAGCTGTGGTCTATCCCAAAGCTGTGCTGTATCCCAAAGCTGTGCTGAATCCAGAGCTGTGGTCTATCCAGAGCTGTGGTCTATCCAGAGCTGTGGTCTATCCAAAGCTGTGCTGAATCCAGAGCTGTGGTCTATCCAAAGCTGTGCTGTATCCCAAAGCTGTGCTCTATCAAGAGCTGTGCTCTATCCAAAACTGTGCTGAATCCAAAGCTGTGCTCTGTCAAGAGCTGTGGTCTATCCAGAGCTGTGGTCTATCCAAAGCTGTGCTGTATCCCAAAGCTGTGCTGAATCCAGAGCTGTGGTCTATCCAGAGCTGTGGTCTATCCAGAGCTGTGGTCTACCCAGAGCTGTGGTCTATCCCAAAGCTGTGCTTTATCCCAAAGCTGTGCTGTATCTACACCTTCCTGCCCCACCCTGGGGCAGTTCTCCCCACCCGGGTGCCTCTCAGGTCACCATCTGTGACAGGCTGATACAGCTCTGGTGCCAATATTTGGGTTAACAAACCCCATGGTCTGAGGGGATCAGATGTTACACTAACAGGAGCCATAGAAAGGTCTGGGACAGCAGACTCAAACCCATGAAGTTGTGAGCATTTATTTTAGTTACTGATCCGTGGTTCTGTTCTGTTCTGCACCAGAGTGCCACAATAAATTTTAAGGGATTACCCTGCTGTCACTTTCGCTGTACTCGATTTCTTTTCCGTCAGAGGTCTGGGATACACACTAACACATTAATCGTGTGTCACTCATCCCACGGAACACAGACAACAAATAGAAACCAGCCATTCCTTCCCTAACACGAACAGCTCTAATCAACATGGGGATTTGTTTTGCTGGTTGTTTTTGTTGTCTTCAGACATTACTTCTGTAAATAATCAAAATGAAAAGGAGAGACCTTCCCCATTAAAAAAACAACCAAACAACAAAACAAACCAAAAAAACCCCACCTGACTACACAGGTTCTTGAAGTGCTGCTGGTACATTTAAAGCACAAGTCTAAAAGATTAAGCCAGCCTTGAAATATGATTTACTAGCTTGAAATACCAACATGCTCAATATTCACATGGTGAGAGTTTTATGTATTGCCAGATTGTAAGGACAGAAAAGGATACTTCATCATTTACATTTACGACACTACTCACAGACTACAACTATTTGAGTGCTGTGTGGGTTTGAATAGATAAAATGAGAAAACAAGCCGTGAAGCACTCACTGCAGTGACCCGGGGTTACTGTGGAGCTGTGGTGTGGATTGTACACTTCCACATCAGTCACAAGCAGATTCTGTACTGTTAAAATCAGCTGCAAAGCTGGCACTAGTGCTTCAAAAAGACTACTTTAGGGGAAAATGGATAACAGTGGAGCCCGTGCAGCTGCGGGTTTGGTTTTGGTCTGGTTGTTTAAACGTTGTGGAAGGAAGAGGTCTCATTTTCTGAAAAGTTGCCTTTTGGTGCGTGTATGGAACAAGAGGTTGAGCTCCAGACCAGGCAGGCCCTCTCCCTCAGTGCCAGAAACAATCGCACATTTCAAAGGAACCTCCTGCAAGGCCAAGGAGCTTTTTGTTATGCAAACGAGCCCAAGTTGTTTGTTTTTGTTGCTGTTTTTAAATGCCAAGTTGTAGATATGTCTGTTGTGTTAAACACATCAAACAGGGGAGCAGAACATCAGTCTCCGGCATCCCGAGTTCTGCTGGAGACACGGGGAGTTTGCTTAGGGCTGCATTTCAAACAGCAGCTCTTTGATGCTGGAACCGCGGCCGAGCAGCCCCAGCAGCACACGGAGCTGGGAACAGCACTCAGAGGACAGGGACATTGGCAGGGGCTGCCAAACCGAGACAGCTTCTGCCCCAGGGATCACTTCCCACTGGTCCCAAAACACAGACAAACCCAAAAGCTGTCACTGCCACCACCGGTGTTTAAACCCTCCACTGCTTCTGGGAGCCAGTCCGTGTGAAGCCGAATTTGGAAGTTTAAAAAGGGAGTAAAGGATGTGCCTTCTTCTGCCTTAAATTTGGTTTTATCATATCCTGCAAAGGAAGGGCTTTGAGGAGTTTTCAAACTGATCAAAGAGCCGTGCAATACACCCCTTCACCATCCAGACTCTGTGGGCTCTAAGGGTGGAATTGTCAAAGAAATATGCAGAAGAACCTGTTGCCCCAGATAAGTTAATTAACAAAACCAGTAATGGCTGGAATTGTGAATTTGATTATTCTTCAAACCTTCTCTTGCCACTGCATTGTGATTTGTTTCAAAAACCATACGTTGGTAACTCCAGTTTATCAAAAGCTGTCACGCTGTGATACTCTTCTAATTGTGTAAGATGCTGTGCACAGAGCTAGATAATCAGAGTCCACTCCAAATATTGATGCAGTTACCCAGGATAACCAGGCAAGCATGGAATCAAAGCCCTGAGTGCCTTTCTGTATCTGGGAGGAGAGCAGGGGCTCAGAGCAGCCAATGGAAACCAAACTGCTGGGCACCAGATCAGATTAATGTGCAGCTGAGTTTGTGCATCTCTAGCCTTACGACTTAAGCAATGCCAACTCCCTTGAGGCATTTTCTCCTTCCTCCTCTCCTGTGGCTCTGTTCTCAGAATCTTTAGCCTCTTTACTACCTGCGCTCAGTTTTCCTTCTCCTGTCTTTTCTGGAGGAGCTCACAGACTGCAGTTTCACCTCACTCCATACAGACACTCAGTCAGTGTTTACTTTCTTGTGAAATTCGCTATCAAAGACAACCCTACAGCATTCAGGACTCAGAAGTCTCTTTCCCACAGTTCTCCTTGTTAGATATGCAAAGGAGGTCCTTGAAGAGCTATTACAGAGTGTGAAAAGAAACATAAAATTTGGTGCACTCTTGATGTTCCTATCTCAACACCAGAGCTCTGTTTAGGCAGACAGCTCGCAGCACCGAGCAGCACGGTTTGTGTTTGTGGGTGATGGGAGGAGCAGTGTGAAGTCCTCTGTGTTTCAGTGAAGCTTTCAAGCATCTCAGGAGCTGCCCCAGACTAGCTCAGCTGAAAGTCAGCTGAAACACAGCTGAAACACCCTTCCCAATGAAATGAGCTGGGAGCAGCTCGGGAGATGAGGAGCCAGGCTGAGGGCAGGTGGAATGTTCCTGCCAGAGCAGCTGGCTACAGCTGGGAAAAACTCACCAGCTCTGAGGCACACAGAGCTCTCCTCAGGCTAAGAGCTTTGGAGTGAAAGGCGGGGACTGTTTTCCCCCGTTTTATCAACTGGTCAGATGTTCTTTGTCCCTTTCCTGTTTTTTATTTCGCACAGACATTAGTCTCAGATAAAGGAACTATAAAACAACAAATATACAAGACAGAAGCAAACAATGCCTGTGTTCCACAAAAGAGTATTTTCAAGTTTAAGGCACCTGCTCAGAACCGGCAGTCTCTGCTTGACAGTCTCCTGTGTTCATCAGCACCTTTGGCAGCCCAGAACTTTGAATCTCTGCTTCTTACCACAGTCTTTACCCAAAAAAGAAAGATAAAACACAAGTTTTGAAATCTCTTTTCGTTTGTGCGGAACAAAAGAAGCTCAAAGCGGTGGCAGGTCCTGGCCAGTAGCACAGAGAGCTGTGTGTGGGCAGATTAGAGGCTGGAGGGAGGCATCACTGGAGAGGAGGGGAAGGGGAGCCAGGCACATGCAGATGATGAAAGCCTGCTCAGCACTGGAGGAGAGGGGAAGGGGACGGAGGTGCTGCTCAGGAGGGAAGGAGGGAAGCAGGGCACAGCGTGGGCTCCAGTGCACGCTGCAGCTCCTCGTTAGCTCCGGGGGTGCTGCAGCTCTGAGCCCTGCGAGAGGCAGAGGCAGCAGCAAGATGGGAACTGGCTGAAGAATCTCTGGGGAGCTGCCTCGCCAGCAGGAAAGGCAGATTTATTAACACTGAGCATTTGCAAGAACTATGTGTTCTCAAAAAGCCAAAATATGCTAAAACAAAATACAAAAATAGACCTTCATTCCAACATTATCAACATCCAGTATTTCTGAATTTCATTTTGAAAAGACAGGTGCTTTTGCAACATACTGGGCTTTGTCCATTCTAACACAGCAGCACATTTTGAAAATGTAACTGAAATTGCTCCGTTCACTGATACTTTTTCCTGTATCATGAATTTATGTCACATCAGGATTTTCAAAAGATGCTCTGATGTGGGAAAAAAAAATCAAAATAATGACTTTTCCTGTAGCTCATGCTTTCCCTGAGATAGGAAGTCTGATTCAAAGCAAACACTGAATTTAGCTGGACACCCATTGACTTCAGTGCAGCAGATCTATGAGGAGATCTTGAAGAATGGAAGGAAAAAACTAGTGACAACAAACTGAAGGAATTCCTCTTTAAACAATGCCCTACAAACATACACACGGATCTCTCCGTCCTGCCTTTGATGTACAGCTCCCCAAAGCTTTGACTTTGCCGCCACAGGAAAGGCAGAGCTGCCCCAGGAGCCACATCTGTTCTCAGAGCACTGGGACTGCCTGATCCCACCCTGCTGCCTGCTGGGAATTCACATCTGCCCCATCCCAAATCCTGGGACTGCCTGATCCCACCCTGCTGGGCTGGGGATTCACATCTGCCCCGTCCCGAATCCTGGCATTGCCTGATCCCACCCTGCTGGGCTGGGGATTCACATCTGCCCTGTCCAAATCCTGGGACTGCCTGATCCCACCCTGCTGCCTGCTGGGAATTCACATCTGCCCCGTCCCGAATCCTGGGACTGCCTGATCCCACCTTGCTCCCTGCTGGGAATTCACATCTGCCCCATCCCAAATCCTGGGACTGCCTGATCCCACCCTGCTCCCTGCTGGGGATTCACATCTGCCCCGTCCCGAATCCTGGGACTGCCTGATCCCACCCTGCTGGGCTGGGGATTCACATCTGCCCCGTCCCGAATCCTGGGACTGCCTGATCCCACCTTGCTCCCTGCTGGGAATTCACATCTGCCCCATCCCAAATCCTGGGACTGCCTGATCCCACCTTGCTCCCTGCTGGGAATTCACATCTGCCCCATCCCAAATCCTGGGACTGCCTGATCCCACCCTGCTGCCTGCTGGGAATTCACATCTGCCCTGTCCCAAATCCTGCTCCACAGCCTGCAGTAGTCATGGGCACTCATTCTGTGATTCTGTACAGCCCTTGGTGAAGTCAAAGCCCTGCTGGGCTGGTTTTGGAATAGCCATTCCACTTCCCAAGCAAGGCCTAAAGCTATTTGGAGCAGCATTTACTGAGCTGAAATGGGATCTACCAAAGCAGGACCTGTTTGTTTCACCGAGCTGATCCTGTGTCTCTGCTGGACAAACGTGTGAAGATACAGCAGGCTAGAGCGGAACAGATCCAAGGGAAACATGTACTACAGTCTGGACCAAAAAAACATGGAAACCAGGTTAATATTAGCACTCAGACTGATCGCAACTTGTGGCTCCCTGAAAATAAAGCTTCTGTAATGGGGCTCCTTAACTGTTACAGCACAAACACTGCCACTGAAGCACAGTTCAGAGCCCGCTCCATCAAGGAGTGTTTTGTAAATGAATAATGACTTTGCTTAAAGCTAATCAGCATCAAGTGTGTTAAAAAAGATGAAATAGTGCTGGAAGGCAGTGGGAGGTAGAGGAGCCTCAAAGTGCAAACAGGTGCTGATCTCCCTTCAGGGGGGATTGAGTGGCACAGACCTTACAGGGCTGTCACTTCTGATCAAAGCAAGCTCCAAGACCACATAATCACCATCACCCACCTTTTAAAGGATGCCCTGATTTATCATCTGTCACTGTTAATAACTTGGCCACTCTGTCTGAAATACCTAAAAACATTACACGAGGATAACATTTCATTTTTTTTTTTTTGAAATGTGTAAATATTTTAAACTAAAACGCACCGGAGCTCGTCCTTTGAGGCCATCTGCTGCTGGAGACCACCTGCCATCAAGAGCCCACCTGAGCAGGAATATCCCATCATTAGAGAGCCATCCCCTTGCAGCCAGGGCTGCTCGGGGCTGGGGGAGCAGGGTGTGTGTCAGACCCCGGGCTGTTCGTGCTCTCTGCAGCCACGGCGTGACAGCCAGATGTGAATAATGGCTGCATAATAACAGACACATGAAATGCTGTTTGAGCAAAAGCTGATAAGGGATCTGAACATTCCTGGGCTGAGCCCCTCACATCCTCTCAGCCGTGGTGCCTGCGCTGCACGGCTCGGAGCGTCCCGACATGTCAGGTCTAAACCCTGCAACTGCTGAGCTTAATTATTCTGCTGTTTATGAGAAGCATCAGCATTTCACCCAGAAACAAGACTTTTACCACCGTAATTAGAATTTTGTGGGGTTTTGCCCTGAATGCCATTTCCCCCCGCTGATCTCATACTCTTACCTCATTAATCTCTCCCCAGTAAACCACACTGTTCTACCAAGCTACCTTTGCCACAAAAAGGAACTTTCTGCCTTTCTTTACCTGTTCACAAGCCTGTGGCAAACATCTGGTTCTTGATTTGGTGTATGTACACACCAACAGAATGCATTTCTTTTATAGCTTTAATCTGACAAATGCCACTGGACATTTCTTCCTCAACAAGTTTCCCATGGAGTGACTGGATTGTTAAAATAACCACATACAGACACTTTTCCTAAAAGTCTGAGATAAGCAAATACATATTGGGCCTTGGCAGTAAAGAAAAATCCTAAAAAATTCAACAAATAAAAATTCAAACATGATTTCACCAAAATATAAAATTACTGTGAAAAATAAAGAAGTTTAATTTTTGAGATGTTGCCTTAATGACTTTTAGTATTATTATAATTTAACTAATATGCAGCCTTCTATGACAAGAATACAAATCTGTGATGATTATTAATAACTGTATTAAATTACTTGTTTTGGAAACAAGTATATCACTTTCCTTTAACAGTAATAAGCTTCCAATTCCTTAAGAAGCAACTTCAGTATTAAACTGTTAACTCTATTAGGAGCTATGGGACAGCAAGAAGTACAATTTCTGAATTAATTAATTATTCAGATGTCCTCAAAGCCAATCATTACATTCTGCTGCATTTACAGTGTACTAGCCCTGATGTAAATAATCAGCATCATTATGTACTTATTTGCTTACCAGTAACCTCCCCAAATAATTCCTGAATAACTGCAAGCACAAATAAAATCTGAATACTTGGTTTAGAGTTTAGCAAGAATCTACTTGTAACACGATGCCTCATTTGTCATTTTTTCATAGGAAAGGTGCAGCTCTGCCCTGGTGACAATGCAGGGCCTGAGCTGCCAACTGAACAAACTCAGAATGGCAGCAGGAGCTCAGCCATGCTGAACATCTATCTTCAGTTTTTTCCCTTCCAGAATCCTGGCAGCAGGCTGGCAGAATTCATCAGCAGCAATGCAAGCAAATAATACTCCACAGCCCCAGAGCAGTGAGGTGTTTCTTGCAGTGGCTGCCGCAGGGTGGAGCGAGGCTGGGACCATGCCCTGAACAAACCTGTCCTGCTGAAGCCAGCTCTGGCCCTTCTGTCAGCTGGGAATTTCCTGAGCTGACACACACAAACGAGGCACACACCTGAAGGCTTCCTGCAGCAATCTGCAATACACAGGCCATTTTAAAACTGTTTCTCGGGATCTAGTTTAGCCACGGGTTTAGCTGGAGCGTACACAGATGCACAGGCATTAATTCAGCAGTTTCACGAGTGGAATTGTTTAGTGCAATGTCCTACTTTGGCTGCAGCACAGTGTCCTCTGACAGGATTAACTTCCAGGGCATCTCAAAGCCCTGTGTCAAACAGTGGCACACTGGCACAAAAGAGAAAAAGGATCTTTTCTCTTCCTCAAAAGATGAATTTTGTATCACAACTGCTTTATCTATGCGCACTTTAGACATGAAGATTATTGATAATACCTGCAAGATCATTTCTGCCGCTCAAGTTCCTCGTCACTGCTGGGAACACTTCAAAAGAGTACAAAAAGGCAGGAATTTATCTGTCACACGGCACAGAAAAGTTGAAAAACCAGACCACTACTAAAGAACCTTTTGTTGGAAAATGCCCAGCCGCGACACGACTGTCACAAGGATCCCCACTCTCCCAGTAAGACCCGTTCTTTCCGTGATGAGACCCCTGACAAAGGCTTTTCTAGAGCAGCCTGGCTGAGAAAGGGAGGCTCTATCCCTGATCCCCCAGCCCGGCCAGCACCTGGAAAACTGCAGGGAAAACTTCAGCTTCACACAAAAAGATGCTCCACTAAAAACTTCTTGAAAACGTATTTACAGTTTGAGCTTCATCAGGTAACTTCGCTGAAGCAGCAGTCAGATCCTGCGTTTGTACTTCCCGGTGTCCCCCAAGTCTGTGCACAAACGGTGATGCTTTCAGCGGTGTTAGAGAGGGGGAAATTCCCTGGAGGGTAGAGACTGAATTGTGCTCCAGCTGTGTGAAGTGAGGCAGCGATCTTTAACATGCTGAACGTAGCCTATGCGCATTTTAAAGGCTGTTAGGCGAGGATCACTGCTGTAATCTCGGCGCTTTGTAAACACGGTCCTGCTCTACACCGCTGCAGCTCTTTACAGCACTGAAGCCCATTCCGTTTTCTCAGTTGCAGAGGCTCACAGAAATATCAACATCCATTTATTTCATTTCACCCTGCCATTTCTTTCGAGTAAATTACTGTTCTCTCTATTTATACTTGCAGGCAAGTATAACAGCAATTATTATATTCCAAGCGTGCTTTTATCAAATGATCCAGGAAACAAGTTTATTAACTGCAAAGCACATCAGAGAAAGTTTAGAACACACAAAATTATCAAACTAAAGAACATATTTTATTTTTAATAAAATAGTGGAGCATGAAAAATAATTGTATATTACAAATATATACAGCACAGAACTGTGCACCCCCAGCACAGTAAAGAGCATCACTCTATACAAAGCTTCCCTTTGCAGAATCTAGTGCTTCTTGATCTATTCATAGTGAGAATTTGTTTAACAATAGAAAGAGTCAATAAGCCCTTTGGGTCTCTTTGAATTGATCCCCCCCTTTTTTTTTGCACAAATCAGTCCAAACGTGTATAACATTGGCTTGATTTCCATTAAAAAGCCACAAAATGTAACACTAAAGGGTTTCTGAGGACTAGACCTCTTAGTTCTTTTGTTAAGAGATTTCTTTTGTTGTCTTTATGTACAGCAAAATACTTGTTTCTCTTTTCATGTCATGGTAAGAAAAAAAAATGTATTGCACATTATTCTTATTCACAAAGTTTGTGTCTGGTGCAGGAAGTTTCTCTTTTGGTGAAAGAATATTGGTGAGCATTGTAGACTGAGCCTATTTTTAGGCACTCCAAGCCCAGTGGGCTGAGAGGAGTTGTGAAGGGTTTTAAAGTTAGCACGGAGGTTTTCCCAGAGAGCATCCTCGCTCAGGATAGGCCTCCTCCTGTCCCTGGACAGACAATGCTCACTTGGGCACTTCTAAAATCAAACCACTGCTCCCTAAAACTTGGCTAGACCTTGTTACTCAGAGAGCTGGAGAAAACCCAGCCCAGCTACATGAAGAAGTTACATAAGTGTGGGTTGTTGTGCTTGGTTTTGTTTTTATGTTGTTTTTCTCTTAATCCGAGGGATGGATGTGATTCTTAACTACAAATTAGTAACAGAACAGACTGTTTTAATTCACAATATTTCTTTTACATAAAACCTTTCCATGAGTACATTTACCTTCAGTTTTTCACCAGGTCCTGAATTCAGCATGATACATTTTTGTGCCTTGAGATATTAAAATGTTCTGACAAAAAAAAGCACCATTCATTTTTTAATTTCTGACTGCTGCTGTGGACATTTGTAAGTCTGCGAGGTGAGATACAGTCTTTTCTAAAACCTGGTCACACACAAGTGGGCGGTTGTAATGTTGATTCATATTTTGCAAGGTGAGTTTTCTGTGGATGTTGAGGTTTTTTGTAGATTCCACTACTCGTAATAACACTCGCAGGTTTTCTCCTACTTCTCTTCTTTAATCTCCGACTACAAACATTTTGCCAGGATTGAAGAGTCTTGGAAGTCCAGATCCACATGCCACTAGTAATGCCCACAACTAATAACATAAAAATTTTGACCATAAAAATTTCTACTGCTGGGATAGAGTTATTCATCATGCAGTCTAAATTTTTAGTCTGATTGTTCATCTTGCATTTCTGTTGAGTTGCCACAAGTTTCCAATAATCCATGTTCAGTCTCTCATAAAAATAGCAAGCTATCACGCAAGTCGCAGGCACCGTGTACAAGACTGAGAAGACACCAATCCTGACCATAAGTTTCTCCAACTTGTCGGTGTTTTCTCCACCTGTTTTCATCACCCTCCTGATATGAAAAAGGGCCACAAAGCCAGAAAGAATAAAAGAAGTGCCAATGATTAGATAACAAGCCAAAGGAATGAGCACAAACCCCGTCAAGGCGTTCACATCCATGCTGCCAACATAGCAGAGCCCTGTCAGCTCGTCTCCAGCCACCCTCCTCATCACCAGGATCATGATGGTCTTCACGGCCGGGATGGCCCACGCTGCCAGGTGGAAGTAGCTGCTGTTGGCTTCGATTGCCTCGTGCCCCCACTTCTTCCCAGCCGCCAGAAACCAAGTCAAAGTCAGGATCACCCACCACAAGGAACTGGCCATACCGAAGTAATACAGAACCAGGAACACGATGGTGCAGCCAGTGCTCTCCAGCCCCTCCTGGATGACATAGAGCTGGCCGCTGTCCCTGTCACAGGCGATGCTTTCGGCGCCCGAGAAGAGGCGGATGATGTAGCCCACCGAGTAGACACAGTAGCACATGGACAGGAAGATAATGGGCCTCTCGGGGTACTTGAAACGCTGAGGATCTATGAGAAAAGTGAGCACAGTGAAAGCGCTGGAGAAGAAGCACAGAATGGACCAGATGGCAATCCAAATGACAGCGAACTGTTTGTCATCCCTGCTCCAGTAAACATCAACCCCTGGCGTGCAGAGCGGCGCGCAGGAAGCGCTCTTTTCCACATGGTGGAACTTGCCGGGATTTTCACAGGACGCTCTGCTCAGGCTGTCCTTGTGCTGCTGCAGATCGTGGCCGCTGCTGGGCCGCTGGGGACGAAACATGGGGGGCAGCATGCTGGAGCCCCTGGGCGGCTCATCCGACCCGTTGTTGGGGGCTTCCATGCACAGGTAATTGGGGTCGTTCTTTTTGGGCAGTTTGCTGCAGTCCAAGGAGTCCGGCCACTTAAAATTGAACTGCTCCATGATCGGCGAGCACTTCAGCCTCGCCTGCTCGCACATCACCCTGCAGGCTGGGATCGGGGTAGAAACCTGCTCCGTGCACATCGGGGCATAGAGGGAGCACAGGAAAAATTTCAGATGGCTGTGGCACCCGTACTCCACCAAGGGGGCAAACTCGTGCAGCTGAATGGCAGCTTCCCTTTGGTTTTCGTGCCCCATCAGGTTCGGCATCCTCGTCATGTTGTAGCCGATATCCTTGCACATGGGGATCTCGATGGGCTGGCAGCGGCCGTCGCCGGGCCGCTCGATGTCCATGGAGCTGATGGCCGCGCAGCAGCCGCTGAGCCAGCAGAGCAGCAGCGCGGTGCTGCCGGCCGCCGGCCCCATTGTGGCGGCTGCCGAGCGGCCGGAGCGCGGGCCGGGGGCCGCGGGGCTCAGAGCAGCGGCCGGCCGGGCCCTGCCCGCCGCAGCATCGCCCCCGAGCGCGGCGGGGCCGCGGGGCCGGCGGAGCGGGGCAGCATCGCCCGGGCCGCCGCGGCCCCGCGGGGAGCGCCCGGGCGGCGGCCGGCGGAAGGGAAAGCGCCCCCGCCGCGCAGAAGCGCCCGACTCACTGCGGGCAGCCCGGCAACTTTCTGCTCCCCGGGCTTCCACTTTCGCGATCCGCCTGCCCACCTCCCTGCGCTCCGCTCCTTCCCGCGGCCCGCTGCCGCTGCCCGGCCGAGCGATGTCCCGGGCGGTCACCGCGTCCCCTCGCACGTGTCCCGGGCGGCTTTCGCTGCCGCCGCTGTCTCCGGGGGTTCTCCGCTCCTCCGACGGGTCGCAGCTCCTCACTTTCTTGCCGAGAGGTGGAGATTGGTTTATCCGAGCGCGGAATAAAGGAGGAGGAGGGGGAGGAAATATCTAAGCCATGGAAGAGGGGGGCCTGAAAAGTCCCCCCCTCCTCGCCGCCCTCTGGTCTGGCTTTGCAATAGGTCGGCTCCGCCGCGCTGTGCCGAGCAGGGCTGGAGTGTGCGTGGTGTCTGTGCCGGCTCCGCTCCCCCCGCCTCGCAGCTCCTGCGGCCGCGGCAGCTGGGGCTTTTGGGGGCGGCTGAATCCGAGGAGAAAATAAAGTGGGGAAAAAAAAAAAAAAAAAGCTACACCCAAGAAGAAGAAAAAAAACCTGTGCAGGATCCGCCTCGCATACGACATCCACTTTGCATGAGAAAGGTGAAGCTGACACGGTGATTACTTTCCAATCACTCGGAACGCCTTGAAACCTCCTTAAGGACCCCTACAGGTTCTCCTTGATCGGCACAGATTAGAAAAAGCCCCATTTGTTTCTCTCTCCTTCTCTCTTTCCTTCCTTTCTGCTTTCCCTCCCGTTGCCCTCTGTTGAAAGTTTAACGAGATCTTTTCTGTAGAAGGCGTCAGCCTGCCCTCCCTCGCTCAGGTAGGAAGCCAGGGAGAGCGAAGGCTTCAGACTTCGTGTCTCCTAATAAGAGGGTTGAAGGTGGTGCCTCCTTGACTGCCTTTATTGGAGGGGGGCAAAGCTTTAGCAGGGAGGATGTGGGGAGGAGGATGCATTTTATGGCGAGTGCTATAAACTCTTCGCTGCCAGGGTCATAAAATATGGTTGCTTTCAGCCTGGAGTCTCAGCTTTTTTCAAATGTCGTGCTTTGTCTCGAATTCCTAAATGAACAGGACAGGCAGGATTGCTGGAAAAGTACCTGATTATGGTTTTAATCACGGTATGGCATCACTCGGAAAGTAGCTTGCTGCTGCTTTTTTTATTTTTTTTTTTCCCCTTCCTTAAATAAGAAATGCCAAGAGGACAGGAGACATACCCTTGGGGAAGTTACTTCATCCACTATAGAAAAGATACTTACAGATTTTTGGAGACGGGAATCGTTCTAAAGTGAGTTGTGTTTACTTTTAAAGTTAAGCTTTGAGATTTATTTTGCTTATTGGTCTCTCCGAGCTAGAGCAGGAGGAAGTTAAATCCCCAGCCAAACTACAGCTCGCAGTTTTACAGACGGAAAGGAGCGCAGTGAGCAGAAGTCAAAGATTAGCTCTGCTCAGCTCCCCCTTCCCCCGCCCCCCCACCCCCTTTGAGCTCGGTTTTAGCGAACATATTAATGAAGAAGGAAAATCTCTCTTTCATTTCATTCATGCTCACCCACACAAACCGGGCTCCTCTCCATGAGTGCCTGTTTCTTATCGAAAAGAACACGGATTCTCCTGGAAACTCCCAAATCCCGCAGGGTCAGAGTTAATACCCCAGCAGCTCCAGAAAGGAAACCGTTGGCTTCCTCAGTTGTGATAAGGGTGAAATGGATCCCAGCAAGGACAACAAACCAGGGCTAATGTTTGTCTCTGAGAGCCCTGAAGATGTGGCCAGCTCTTGCCAAGGAGTAAAAGCCATCATAAAAATGCGCCTTGAAAAGCGAGGTCCTGCCTGTGGCTTTTCGGGGCACCGAGGAGATTAGATTTATAAAGCGCTGGTCTTAGGGACCGACCTTTCCTCGGACACTTTCAGATTCCTCAGGGAATGGTTCAAAAGCAGGCAGCGTTATGAGCAGAAAAAGAGCTTTATTTATTTTAGTGTGCCTGTGTGAGAGAGAGGGTGTGCTGGGGCATTTCCATTCTTCATTAATCTAAGCCTGTTTTCTTAGTGTTTGTATTCATCCTGATTCCCCTTCTAGAGAGCTCAGCTGGGGGTAGCAGGGAAGTGTGGGGAAAGCTCTTTCAAGGGACGAGTAAATTCTGCTTTAAAAAGTAGAATTTAAATAATAATAAAAAAGTAGAATTTAAATAATGCATAACAGGCACATACTCAATGTTTGTTTTATCCAACTGGATTGTTTGGGAGCTTGTTTTTCTTTCTTTTTTTTCCCAACAAGTATTTTTGTAGGGAATATTCTATCAGCACTGACATTAAAGTAATCTAGAAAAAATACGTGATATAAAACATGGCCTTTTTCTTCTGTAACACTGATAGCAACCTTTTTCTCCTAAGAGGCAGAAAAGAAACACAAATGAAAGTGAGAGGAAAGAAGGGGGGGAACCTCCAACCTTTGTAGTTGTGTCTCTCTTAATTGATCTTTCATGTGCCAATTTCAATCAGCCTTGTTTTTCTAGCCATTGCTTTAGCCAGCGCATCCTGCTTTAGATCATTTATTTTACTTTCTGTATTTTGAGGGCTATCTATTCGTATCAGCCATTCAACGAGCCTGAGTCAGCGAGAGTAACAAACAGAACATTATTATAGAAAAATGAGAGCGCTGAGAAATCAGCAACTGGAAGATACCTCTGTAACTAATAAATGAAAAGAACCTTTTGAAGGCTCCAGCTGAAAAGATATTTTATTTTATTTTTTCTCCTGTGTGTGGGATTTGAGATGTGTGATTCTATGGAGCAGCCAGGCACCCCTGCTGCTAGGCCCTGGCTAGGAGTTGGCCCCCCTCTGGCAAATGTTATGGAGAATTGGGAGGAATTTTATGGCTGTCTTTTCCCTCAGCTCTTTTTTCTTTTGTCTTCTTTGAAGAATGACTTTAGACATTTTATTTACATATTTAACCATGGATGAAAGAGGAAAAAGAAAGCATTTGGGCCGTTGTGGGAATAGTGATATGTTTAAATTAATGGAAATCTTATTAGGCTTCTAAAATTTTAAGCAAAAGATTTTTAATGAAACTTTATAATTAAACATGATTTCAAATAATGTGCCAGCTCACAGGAAGGATGCATTTCTCCCTCTAGCTATCCATCTCCCCACCTCCCAAAAATGTGCAGAGGAATAATCTCTATCTTAAAGTCCAGCTCTTCTTCTGTCCCGTAAGGAAAAGATTTAAAAACTTGAATATTTAATAAGGCATGTGATAATTCAGACCATAACTAAATATTTTGTAGGTAAAGCAAACCATAAACGAGCCAGGAAAAAAGCCCAGCAGCCCTGGTCCCTGCAATGGCAAAGTTTCATGCTGGATAATCTATGACAGTGGCAGTGGAATAAAACACTTTGATATGGCTGATGGTGAAAATCAAAGTTGCATCCATTCAATCCATGTTAGAGTCATTGGAAATTACAGAGCCAGGCAAGGCTTTCTGAAATGGGATTAAAGAGACCCAAATAATCCATTTGAGAGAAAATGTTCTGACACTTCAGCAGTAAAGAGAAATGAAATGAGCAGCTCGGGGACTTGAAGAGTTAATTAGTACATTAAAGATTTTTATAAAATAGTCTAAATTACTTACGAGGAACAATGGTGTGTCATGACAGAACCTGAACTGATATTGACAATCCTACATTTAAAAAGTCTGTAGCTATAACTGATTTTCAAGTTTAATATTTCTGGCCAGCCATTTATTACACAAAATAAAGAGAGATCAGTTTAATGTTAATCCCAGTCAATAATGCCACTCTCATCTGTATTTTTACACATTCATTCACTTTTTAACTCACACGTTTTATTCCAGCAATGAGTTCTATTTATATATTAAAAACACAGGTATTAAAACATATATATTTTAAAAAATGTTAGCCATACAGATAACAACTGTGAGAGAAAAGGATCACACACACAAAAAGAAAGCTGATAGCTATTCCAGCAATTTCTTACTGCATTTCTTACTGAATTTCCACTAGATATTAATAAAATCAAATGGCATGCAGAGAAATGTTTATTTTCTAAACCAAATGGGTTTATTTTTTCCTAGCTACAGAATCTTTGTAGCAGTTTTTCCTCCAAAATTTAAGTAAACATGTCTGCCTAATAGGACAGGCACACTGAGCAATATTCCCATGCAAGTGGGAATCTGCACAAAGCACAAAAGTTTTAATTGCCTTAGAAAGCCACCACCACCACGAGTTAAAAGAATTAAAACCAAAAACAAATCATAAATGGATGAGTGGGTTGTATAGTATTGCTCTAATACAATTTAGCTGGCTATTTTAAGGGCACTTCCCTTGAAATGTGGTTTGAAATATTACCAAAGGTTCGACGGGGTGCATTAGTGTGAATTGCAAATCAGAACATTTCTTTAATCCCCTTTTCATGGCCTGGCTTCGGATCAGTGGCATCTAAGGGACTCCCCACTGCTTCTGGCTCAGGAGGAACCATTCACTGGGGCAGCTTCCCTCCTCTATTCCCACAGTCCAGAAAACAACACCACAGACAGACACCCTCCAACTAAATTAGATTAAACTCCTTCTCTTCCACAGCACATTAGCCTTTTCACTGCCCAAGATTCATTATTCAGCTACTCCTAATTTAAAGATACAGTATTTTTCTGCTCTTAGGAACAAAAACAAAGAACAAAACTAAAGCCAAAGCAGAAAAAAAAGAAAATTCTGGGTCAGAAATAAACCTAATAATGCTAAAATTACATAAAGGCAGGAGAATATCCTTTTCACTTACACTCTAATATTACAGG
Source organism: Motacilla alba alba (assembly GCF_015832195.1). NCBI lineage: Eukaryota > Metazoa > Chordata > Aves > Passeriformes > Motacillidae > Motacilla > Motacilla alba. The sequence continues at coordinate 13,280,382 of NC_052030.1, read as the reverse complement.
AGTATTATCATTTTAAAGCACAGGTTGCAGCAGAAAGTTCTACAGACACTAAAAACAAGTACAGGCTCAGTAGAAAAAGAAAATGCACACGGATTTTCTTTTCTTATAAGCACTATTTGATAACCTTCATTCAGCAGTCTTTCTGCACGCATTGTTTGCATATCTTGCAGCCAAATCTAGGCTTGTAAAGGCATAAACAGTGAAAACTGCAGATGATAGCAAGGATTAATTAGTTCTCTTGTTGTCATTTCCTCCCTTATTTCCATCCATAACTTCCCCACTCCTCCTTTCCAAGGTAAAGCCAGTCTTTTAAAGCCTCTGTCATGCGGCTCTGAGTCTGCACCTGCGCCTTGCACTCAACCCCAAATTCAGGCAGCCAACAGTCTCCAGGAGCAGCAGCAGCCTCCTGGAACAGCAGCAGCCTCCTGGAGCAGCACAGTCTCCAGGAGCAGCACAGTCTCCAGGAGCAGCAGCAGTCTCCTGGAGCAGCAGCAGCCTCCTGGAGCAGCACAGTCTCCAGGAGCAGCAGCAGTCTCCAGGAGCAGCACAGTCTCCAGGAGCAGCACAGTCTCCAGGAGCAGCACAGTCTCCAGGAGCAGCACAGTCTCCAGGAGCAGCACAGTCTCCAGGAGCAGCAGCAGTCTCCAGGAGCAGCAGCAGTCTCCAGGAGCAGCAGCAGCCTCCTGGAGCAGCAGCACAGTCTCCAGGAGCAGCACAGCCTCCAGGAGCAGCAGCAGCCTCCTGGAGCAGCACAGTCTCCAGGAGCAGCAGCAGTCTCCAGGAGCAGCAGCAGTCTCCAGGAGCAGCACAGTCTCCAGGAGCAGCAGCAGTCTCCAGGAGCAGCAGCAGTCTCCAGGAGCAGCACAGTCTCCAGGAGCAGCACAGTCTCCAGGAGCAGCAGCAGCAGTCTCCAGGAGCAGCACAGTCTCCAGGAGCAGCAGCAGTCTCCAGGAGCAGCACAGTCTCCAGGAGCAGCAGCAGCCTCCAGGAGCAGCACAGTCTCCAGGAGCAGCACAGTCTCCAGGAGCAGCAGCAGTCTCCAGGAGCAGCACAGTCTCCAGGAGCAGCACAGTCTCCAGGAGCAGCACAGTCTCCAGGAGCAGCAGCAGCCTCCAGGAGCAGCACAGTCTCCAGGAGCAGCACAGTCTCCAGGAGCAGCAGCAGTCTCCAGGAGCAGCACAGTCTCCAGGAGCAGCAGCAGCAGTCTCCAGGAGCAGCACAGTCTCCAGGAGCAGCACAGTCTCCAGGAGCAGCAGCAGTCTCCAGGAGCAGCACAGTCTCCAGGAGCAGCACAGTCTCCAGGAGCAGCACAGTCTCCTGGAGCAGCAGCAGTCTCCAGGAGCAGCAGCAGTCTCCAGGAGCAGCACAGTCTCCAGGAGCAGCAGCAGCAGTCTCCAGGAGCAGCACAGTCTCCAGGAGCAGCAGCAGCAGTCTCCAGCCTGGGCTCAGTTTGGGGCTCCTCAGGACAGGACAGGCTCTGAGGGGCTGGAGCCTGTCCAGAGAAGGGTCTGGAGCACAAACCTGGCGAGCAGCTCCCGTTGTGTTTCATCAGCTGTTCAGCAGCATAACTTGGGATGCAGCAGATGTGTCAGTGCCCTCAATCCTTCCACACCCATTCGTTCCTTTGCTGCTATTGCTGTGGTCTCTGTCACTTCAGAAGATTATTTACACTTTTACAGTGCCCCACTTGGTAATGGCTGTGGGCTTGTCCCATGAAGAAGAGAGCAATTTTAGTTTGCTCAGTAACTCCAGAGTGTCATGCAGGAAAGCTGACACAGTAGTGACCCTGCACCTGTTAGAATCCTGAAATCCTGGATCACTAAGGATGGCAAAGGCTTTTAAGATCATCAAGCCCAACCAATGGGTTTAAGATGATTTGGAACACAAGCTGAAATTCCAGACCTGTCTAGATGAACCTTCATGTCTTCTCACTCACTCTAACTTATACTGCTGTCTTGAGGTAATTTTGATGGATTAATGATAGTATCAATTTTAACCTTTAAGAATCCTTGACACAGTTCAGATCTGAACCAAACTTTAGCAGTTGAAAGATTGCCATATGTATATGATATTCCCCAGAGGAATGTGTTGTTCCCCCATTATTTACTATGATATATTGAGGAAGTACAATTCCCACCGCAGTTTTATGTTCTACTCCTCTGCCAGAGGGCACTGGCAATGACAGGATATCCTGCGAAGGGCTTCTGGCCTGACCTGCTGATCCTTTTTACATTCTCAGGTAGCAGGAATTCCTGATATGGGTTTAATCACTGCTGTAAGTTGCCCTTGCACATTCTCCATCTGGCATTTGAATTTGAAGAGTGTGATGGCAATCACACATTCTCTGAAGGAAGCATGAAGAGTGAGAAATGGAAATGCCATAGTTTGGAATGCTATTTATTATTTCCAGATCACAAGAAAGAGATGCTCTGTGTACGTTGCATGTGAGAGGCACAGGAGGGAGCGAGCCAGCAGTGAAGGCAGCCGTGTCACATTGCTCAAAATCAGCACAAAGGTCACATATAAAAGTTGATTCTATCCAAAAGTGGCTGGTGTGTTTCTAGCCCATTCTTTCCCTCACCTGATGCCACTAAAACTGAATTGTAGCTGGTGGCAGCAGCTGTAATTTCAATGTCAGGCTGCAGGACAAGGGAGACGGCTCAGGCTGAGCTTGGCCACAGGGGCTGTTGGCTGCTGGAGCCCCACATTCACTCACAGCCTACACCATCCCAGTGCCACCAAATACAATCTCTTCTTTCACCCTCATCACACAGAACATGACCGGGCTGTACAGAGCAGGAGGTGGATAGAAATGTTAGAGCATTTGACAGAGAATCCATCTGGCTCAAACCCACAAACTGCCAGCGTGGGACAGAGTAAGGCACAGAAACCTTTCCTGTACAGTGGAGTTACCCCAGTAGGAAATATGGGAGGAAGTGTTACATCTATATCAGTCTGAGATTTCAGAGGTCTTTTTTCCAATTAAACTTATTATTATATGGAAGTGATTAAAGCACAGTGGGAGGAAAGACCTGCTCAGTCTGAAATACTTGTACCAGATAGGGAATGCACGGACAACAGCATGGTAAAATATAATGAGATATTCGTGCTGGAAATGTCTCTGTGTCCTCCCTTGTCTAACTTTGTGTTTTCCCTGTCTTTAAATGAAAAATATTCTGCTTGATGAAGGTGAACAGGAAGTGCTGGGACACAGTTGGAATGCCTCATTGCTCCACGAGAGAGTGATCAGAAAACTCAGACGTTTGGGAAGGTACTGCCAGGCCTTTCTAGAGTCACTGCCAGTTCAGTACACATCCATTTGAGTTTGGCAATCTCCTGTTCAAGAGCACAGGAACACTGTTACATGCTGCACACATTAGGCAACCATGTATACAAAATCAATTCAAAGCAGCTGTTGGAGACCAGAAATTTTAGGGGAGCTATAGGGTGAATTCCTCCATCTATACATCTTTTTTTTTGAAAGTGGGAATGCAAAGGAGGAGGGAATGAAAAATTGATACTGCTCTGTGCTCCAGATGAAAGAACAAACATAATTTTATTTTCTTTAATGACTCTACTGGATTCTGAAATTAAACCCAGCGGGTAAAAAGATCCTGTGCAGATTTCAAAAGAGATCATGTAGTCTGTCCATGTGCTAAGGCAGGCACATTTTTAAGCCCTGCCATGTTCTGTGAAACTCAAAAAGGGTTATCCCTGTAAGCATTCTGCATTTCAAAGCCATCTCTCTCCCTCCACCTACCCCAAGTCGGTGGATATTCCAAATAAATGTCATCCCAACTTTAAATGTCATTTTGTGGTTCCTCCCTCTAAGTTTAGAAGGAGAATTGCTGTATACTCTGCATTAAATATTATTAGACCTCAACATACAGACAGCACGCCCTTTTTTTATCCTCTCAGCAGAACCAGATAGAAAAAGAAGCCAAAAAAACAAACAAAAAACCCCCAGCCATATAAATAACTGAATATAATCCCCAGTACAGATTTCAAACCAATTGAACTGCGAATAGCTAACCTTCGCTCTGAACTCTCTCCAGCTGCAGGTTAATGCAGTTAATTGCAGAGCACCTGGTCTAAGCCTCAGGTATATGAATCATCCCCGCAGCACACCTTTCAATCCTCCATTCTCTCTGATGGCCCGGGGCAGCTGACAGGCCTGCTGCAGCTTTGTTCCCGGTGGGTGTGCCAGTCTGCTGTCAGAATTCCCTGCTCAGGAGCCAAGGGAAGCTTGTTCTTTACCGGCTGCGTGTGTACTGTACCTGCGGGGCTGCGGCTGGGGGAGCCTCCGTCTGCCCGGCGCTCCTGGGACCGGCTGGGCCAGGCTGTGTTGGGCTGTGCCAGCTGTGCCAGCTGTGCCCTGCTGTGCCCTCTCCCTCGGTTCAGTCACTGAACAATCCCCTGAGCACTGCTTACACACCCTCAGCACCACTGGTGCTGCTCCTGGAACCGTGCTTCCAAACAGTGCAGGCACAGAGCAGTGTGTGTCACACCTGCACAGGGCTGGATGCACAGAGCAGTGTGTGTGTGTCACAGCTGCACAGGGCTGGATGCACAGAGCAGTGTGTGTCACAGCTGCACAGGGCTGGATGCACAGAGCAGTGTGTGTGTGTCACAGCTGCACAGGGGCTGGATGCACAGAGCAGTGTGTGTCACAGCTGCACAGGGGCTGGATGCACAGAGCAGTGTGTGTGTGTCACACCTGCACAGGGCTGGATGCACAGAGCAGTGTGTGTGTGTCACAGCTGCACAGGGGCTGGATGCACAGAGCAGTGTGTGTGTGTCACAGCTGCACAGGGGCTGGATGCACAGAGCAGTGTGTGTGTGTCACAGCTGCACAGGGCTGGATGCACAGAGCAGTGTGTGTGTGTCACACCTGCACAGGGCTGGATGCACAGAGCAGTGTGTGTGTGTCACAGCTGCACAGGGGCTGGATGCACAGAGCAGTGTGTGTGTGTCACAGCTGCACAGGGCTGGATGCACAGAGCAGTGTGTGTGTGTCACACCTGCACAGGGGCTGGATGCACAGAGCAGTGTGTGTGTGTCACACCTGCACAGGGCTGGATGCACAGAGCAGTGTGTGTGTGTCACACCTGCACAGGGCTGGATGCACAGAGCAGTGTGTGTGTGTCACACCTGCACAGGGCTGGATGCACAGAGCAGTGTGTGTGTGTCACACCTGCACAGGGCTGGATGCACAGAGCAGTGTGTGTGTGTCACACCTGCACAGGGGCTGGATGCACAGAGCAGTGTGTGTCACAGCTGCACAGGGGCTGGATGCACAGAGCAGTGTGTGTGTGTCACAGCTGCACAGGGGCTGGATGCACAGAGCAGTGTGTGTGTGTCACACCTGCACAGGGGCTGGATGCACAGAGCAGTGTGTGTGTGTCACACCTGCACAGGGGCTGGATGCATAGAGCAGTGTGTGTGTGTCACACCTGCACAGGGCTGGATGCACAGAGCAGTGTGTGTGTCACACCTGCACAGGGCTGGATGCACAGAGCAGTGTGTGTCACACCTGCACAGGGCTGGATGCACAGAGCAGTGTGTGTCACACCTGCACAGGGGCTGGATGCACAGAGCAGTGTGTGTGTGTCACAGCTGCACAGGGCTGGATGCACAGAGCAGTGTGTGTGTGTCACAGCTGCACAGGGCTGGATGCACAGAGCAGTGTGTGTGTGTCACACCTGCACAGGGCTGGATGCACAGAGCAGTGTGTGTGTGTCACACCTGCCCAGGGGCTGGATGCACAGAGCAGTGTGTGTGTGTCACACCTGCACAGGGGCTGGATGCATAGAGCAGTGTGTGTGTGTCACAGCTGCACAGGGCTGGATGCACAGAGCAGTGTGTGTGTGTCACACCTGCACAGGGCTGGATGCACAGAGCAGTGTGTGTGTGTCACAGCTGCACAGGGGCTGGATGCACAGAGCAGTGTGTGTGTGTCACACCTGCACAGGGCTGGATGCACAGAGCAGTGTGTGTGTGTCACACCTGCACAGGGCTGGATGCACAGAGCAGTGTGTGTGTGTCACAGCTGCACAGGGGCTGGATGCACAGAGCAGTGTGTGTGTGTCACACCTGCACAGGGCTGGATGCACAGAGCAGTGTGTGTCACAGCTGCACAGGGGCTGGATGCACAGAGCAGTGTGTGTGTGTGTCACACCTGCACAGGGCTGGATGCACAGAGCAGTGTGTGTGTGTCACACCTGCACAGGAGCTCTGTTTGGAGCACAGCAGCATCCCCCTGTCTGTGTACACACACTGTACATCCCTTCAAACACAAGGCCTGCCCTCTCCAGCTCTTTTTTAACTCCCCAAGTGAGCTGCTCAGCCCTTGTCCAAGGAAAGCCTGCTCTTGGATGCAGATTTGTTTATACATCAACAGCAAAAAGGCTAACTGAATTAACTGTTTACCTAAACACAGTAACATAGATGCCTATAACATATGTACAGCCATGTGTGTTTTATAAATAAATACCTATGTGCACATGTGCCAGGCACCGAAATGCCTACAGGGTCTTTTGGTAAGGGTGAGCTACTTGTAGATACTTGAAGTTCTTGCTAGTCTGGGATTGATTATGTCGTGCTTATTAGAGTGGTTTGCAGCTTTAGACTGGTAAATATAATTTCAAAAGGGCAGGACAATGTTTTGAAAATAGTTGGTCACTACTTTGCACAGACATAGCTCTGAAAGTGCAGTTTCATTTATCTCACCAAGTATTAACTGAACTATATCTCTTTACAAGGGTGTCATAATCGTGTCATATGGCATCCGTCGACTACTGGTGATACACAGATAAAGAACATGAAACTAATGGATATACAGAAGGCTGGTGGAGAAAAGTCCTGAAGAGAAGGCAAATGAGCTGTGTTGAGCCTGTACTGTATACACAGAATGAATGGCTGTTTGTACAAAAATGGTACTGTAAGGACAGTCTGGAAATTATAAAACTGCCCTCTTTGGCAATACTGATTCCTTGGTTTTTGATGTGTGTTAGCACAGAAGATTAGGTTACTCCTTCAATTACACACAAATAACAATCAGACATTGTCCCAACAATCTTGATGTTGTCATGTTTTCCATTGTAACATTCCACTGCACTGGTTGGCAAACTACCGCCCAAATATCAAAGTACTCACTCCCAATGATTATTATTTCAAGCCACTTATTTTCAGTCTGCCTGACGCTCTTGCTTTCTGCCTCTTGCTTCATTAAGTGTTCCCATATATAATGGGAAAGTTAAAGTGTAAAATACTGAATCTCTGACTTCATAGCATTTGACATTTTCTTTGTCCAAGCACAATAAAGGAGCAGACCCAAGGGAAGTGTGAACCAAGCCCAGGAGCAGGAGCCCTCTGAGCAACTGGGATGCCTTTCAGACAAAAAAGGCCAAGTCTGCTGCCATGGAAGTCACCATCAGAACCCTCGCTGCCTTGCACAGAGCCTGCACTTTGTAGCTGGAGAGGTGATGTTCGAATGCAGCTTTGGAGCCTGCAGTGCCGGCACAGCTCAAGGGTGAGTGACAGAGCCAGAAAAGCAGGGCATGCAGCTCCCCTCCCAGGCCACAGAGCAGCTCTCCTAGACACACACAAGAATCTGTCTGTGATGCTTGGGTTAGGACAGATGGTTATCTCCGATAACCCGTAGGAAAAGTGGTGTCTGTGCCCTAATCTGTGGATAAGATTTAAGGAATCAAAATAGTTTCCATGGTTACCATCAGTCACTGATCGGATCAATATTTAGATCAATGCCTGAGGTCATTATGGTCTATCTCCCTCCTGCATAACCATCATTGGTTCCTTCAGCTGGGTGGGACAGTTCACCCTCTGCTGCAGTGACACAGATGTGCATCCATCCCGATGTGACAGCAGAACCCAAGTCATGCAATTCATTATCCAAAATTGTCTGCTGGAGGTCACGCATGACTCCCCTCCTGTAAATTCTCATCATCTCTCTGTAGGGGCCTGAACGAGGCCTGGGCATCCCTGAAGCTTTTTGAGTAATGCCAAAGTGATGCACAGTGGAGAATTTCACCATAAGAAAAAGGATCCCTCCTAAATTCTGTCTGAAAACAGAATATATCAAAAAGCAGCCATTCAAAGTCCATGACATAAATGGGAAGTTGCTCCAGCAATCCAAATTTTGTTCAGTTACGGACTCTAGAATTTGCTTTTAATGTTTTCACTGTCCTTGGCTTTGGGTTTATTAAAAATTCAACTTGAAATTCAGTTAGATGATAGTTTATGTTATTGGAGTAAATACAGATTTACTGTCAGATTGGTTACTTAATTTCAGTTTTACTTTACCATTTCAAAGCAGTGAAATAATACAGTTGCCATCACCTCCCCATCTCTACTTGCCCCAGGTACTCCTGCAGAATCTCTCTTTCAATTCTGGAACAAATGTTTATAAAATGCTCTGTCAAAGGTAAAGCAGAGGACAGACACATCCCTTCTCTCTTATGATGAATGTTTGCTGACATAGGTCATAAACTTTATAGCATTCATTCCAAACAAAAGCCTGCTATTAAGTAGTGGGGGATATCTGTAACAGGGGAAAGAGGAATATGTGCTTTCGTTTCTATAGTTCAGTTTGATTTTATTACTATTACATTTCAGTGTTTGGGTTATTTGGGCTCTTTAAGAGGGAAATAAAAGAAGTGTGGACTTAATTTTGTTTCGCTTCTAATCTCTTGCCAAATGAATGAGCTGGAAGCATTTTATCCTGACAAAACATGGTCTAAGCTGTGAGAGTTCTGACTCATCTGCTGCTGTCCAGCCTCCCTGGAGAAACAGTTTTGTGTAGCCAGGGAAGGTTTTGGTCCATGGAGTATCTGTTAATGTGTTTTATTGTTGGAGACACTTTGAGCCTGGGATCCCCCTGCCCTGTGAGACGGGAGCACAGGAGAGAGAGCCCTGAGTTTATGGGTGAGCCAGGTAATCAATCAGTGCAGACAACAGGGCCCTACAGACAAGATTTAATGAGAAGAATGAATGGAGCCAGCTAAGCCCCCAGGGACAGATGAGCCTACTCCTCATTTTCTGTTTATTAAAACCATTCATATCAATTTGTCATGTGGAAGCATTTAGTTCATTCAAGCACAAGTGTAATTTAAAAGTCTTATTAATAATACTTCAAATACAGACTGTCAGATTCCTTATACACAGGTGATAAGAGAACCAGAGTGGCAGCTTAAGATGCCACTGCAAGATGTACCAAACAATGGCTCAAACTTACTTTTTCTCCAAGTTCTGTGAAGCCAGAGTAGTTGTAGAAGGCTTGAATTTAGGAAAGCACTCCAAACGCCACATATGAACTTTTCTGAAGTTGCCTTTTTTTTTATTAGCTTTCTGAGATTTATCTTTCTATTTGTTCTAATTGCCACTGATTTCAAAACTTGTAAGAGTTCCTGGAAAACTCAAAAAATTTATTTTTTCCTCGGGATGAGAAGCACCTTGCAAGCTCCTGCACTTGTGAAACCAGAGGATAACTCCTGGCTAAGGGCACTGCTGTATTTTGCACACTCACTGCAGAGATAAGGTCTCCTCATCCATGGAGCTGTGAGGAGCTGGAGCACAGCCCTGCCTCACCAGCAGGACAAAGTCAGAGCACTACAGCTGTGGGCATGGCTCTGGGGAGAATGCCCTTTCTGAGACATTTAACAGCAAAATTTATCCCAAAAAAGTCAATTGCTGAGGAACTAGCCCTGTCAGGCTGGTTTTCAGCACGTCCTTGTGCAAATGTTATGTTTTTATGAAATTTGACTCAGTCTTCTGCCTGATTGTGTGCTGGTCTGTGCCTGTGGGCTTTGCCCAAAGCCTGCTGAAAGGAGGGTCTCTTCATTTCCTTGAACTGTTCACAGCTCAGAGCCTCCAAACGCCCGGTTCAGAGTGTGACAAATGCCTGTTTGTGAACTCTGGGAGTGCAATTGCCCGAGAGCAAGTTGAGGTGCAGAAGAGTTTTCCTGGTGTGGCCTTGGCTTTGCCTTACCCTCTCCATTCATCACCAGTAATCCAGACACTTAGCCCTGGCATAACATCCATCTTCACATATGTAATTAGTATCACACCTACAGGCTCTGTTTCTTTTAAATAATCCTTTGATGAATGCTGGAGATATTAAGCATGTTATTAGAAGGAGATGGTGCTTAGAAGAAGGGGAAAAATGCTGTGCTTCCTGACTGCTTTGTTCTTTTGAATTATTGCATGGTAGAAAAAGAAAACAAAACCTTTTCTCTCTTCCAAAAGAATATACAAAATGCTGTTACGGATTCAGTTGAACTGTTTCAGGTTCCAGTAGTTACTAAAAATCCAAGGCAGAAAGGAAAGGCAACCTCAAACTCTCAAAATATTCAATAAACTCATGGCCCAGGACTAGCTCAATACACGACAGCCTATAAACATCAAGGCTGGGAATTGAAACTACCTCTTGGTATGAATGGCCAGACCAGACCTCCCTCCTTAAACTGAGCAACTACAGTACCTGGTAAAGTTTTATAGCCCTGACAAGACCTTTAAGAAATTAAAGCCACTGGAACCAGGACTTTGTTCTTTCTTTTCAAGCTGCCCACCTTCCCATTCCTATCCAGAAATGCCACTGCCCCACGGATGGTTTTAATTCAGGTCCCAGAATGGTACAAAGCTTAGCGTTCATACAATAAACCTTTCATAGAAGAATTTAGGTTTACTGGAGCTGTTTAATTGTTGTAGAAGCTCTGCTGTAATGAAGAAAGACTTCTGTCATTTTTGTATCTTTGTTATAATTGACTAAATCTATTAGAATATATTCATAGCTGAGGGAAGACTGGGATCCCTGTGACTGCACTTATATTTGCATTATTTATGTAGCAACAAGAACTGGATAAGGCAGAGAAATAAGATCCTTGATCATCATCTCCTTTGATCATCCCCCTTCCCCCAGTGCATGCACAGAGCTCACCATGGAGGTATTCTGGTTCAGAGCTGGGGTTCCACGGAGCTCTTCCAGTGCACCACACCACAGCGCTACCTTTGAGCCTTCATGTGGCCTGATTGTGCTGGCTGTGGCAACGGCAGTGCCCGCTGTCAGCCTGAGGCTGCTGAGCTCACACGTGCAGTGCAAAGCCTCCTGGGCTGCCCTCTTGCCCAGGGCAGGGGCACCAGCGACAGGGCAAGCAGGAGAAGGGAGCACGAGGGGTCAGTCCAAGGGCGCTCCAGGCTGCTCAGGTGGAGCAGCTGAGTACCTGCCCCGGTCCAGGCTCCCCCCACAGACACAGCAGTTCTCAGCAGAGTCCAGCTTCTGTCTGCTCCTGCTCCCCCAGCGAGGCAGCGATTCTTGGGCAGTGCTTCCCATGGTGCTGTGAATGTTCAGCCATTTTCTCCTTTCTTTCCTCTAAGAACCTCCTGTTTTCTGGGGGCTTTCACTGTTTGAATTCCCAGCCAAAGAGAGATGCCCCCAGAACGCTGGCAATGATCCAAGGGAGCCCCTTTGCATACACCTGTAAGAAATTCACAGCAAGGATTCTGCTTCACTCTCACTTTAGGGTTTAACTGAAAATCACATTTCCCAGTCTGTTCACGAAAGCTCTTGGGTTTAGTACGAAGCTTCCAAGAAGTAGAAAATTGCTACCAAGACTTTGCATACTAAAGGCAAGGGAAAGCACATTCCTATCCATAATAGGATGTAAACCATGGCAGTGAGCAGAAAGAAAATTCTGGGAAAATCCCTTCCCATTACATGTATGAGATTTGGGTTTAGCTCTAGATGGTTTTTTGAATTCATTGTCAGGTTTGGCGTGTGCCCTTCTGCTGCTTACACAGGAGCCTAAGAATCAAACAGAAATTCTGAGGATGTTGTGCTGGAAATCAGCCCCCGTTTGTTAGGGAGCTTTCATGGTCCAGGTGTAAAATCTCCAATAAACATTAGACATAGCTCAGACAGACAAAGCCACCCCTGCTCTGACAAGATGTGAACCATGAGGCCACAAAGTACAAAAAGCAGCTTCTGACATCGAGACACATGGTATTCTTAACTGACACCCATAAAACTGAAATTAGTCAAAACACATTCTTCACCAAGGCTTGGAGCTTGGAGCATTTACTGCACACTGAATAAAAATCCCCACAAAAGAGAAAACTTCAGCTGATGAGACTAAACTTTTGGTCTACAGAGCAAAAAGAATTGAATTCGTCCTATCTTTGGCATCTATACTTCTTTGTCATAATATACAGACAGAATCTTGTAAAATAATTTTGTACAAGTACTTGGGCTTGGGTATTTTTAGATCTGTAAAGCTGCTATTGTACAGAAAAATCCCCATAAATATCTATTCCTGTATCAGGGATTGAATACCTGTTGCTAGTCAAGGCTCAGACAGTCACAGAGCAGAAGAATCCCATCAGCCCTGCTATGTGTTCCTCGCTGGAATAACCCCAGGGCTGAGCTGGAGGGACAGGCGTGGGCTGTGAAGTCAGAATTGCTCAGAGGGCTGGGCTTGGTGCATGAGCTGCGAGGTGCAGGACGTGCTCAGCTCGCACCGAGCAGGTGGTGCTGCACAGGCCACGATGGATGTTCAAACAGAGCTGCTGCTCTTCAGAGCCTCCTGCTCGCACCTTGGCACCTCTCAGCCGGGCTCAAACGTGGTGACAGCAGCATAAGGCTGACAGCACTTAGGAAACAACGTTCATTTTCCTACAAGCTCCCCTGACAGCAATGTGGTCAGGTGGAAGCTGGAGGGGTGCAGCAGCGTGCCAGTAAAGTTTGTTTTCTTCTGCCAAGGAAAGTGCCGTTTCAAGGCAGATTCAATTAAAGGCAGAGGATGTTACCTTGAGGAGCCGCTTTGTTTACATTTCAAAGGCCCAGTCCTCTTCTTAGACTGTTCCTGTATCGTGCAGATCCTTAATGAAAAGCATTTGTTCGGTATTGTACCTCAACAGCAAAGCAGATTCTCCCAGGACACTTTGACTGTGTGAGAAAGCTTTTGTGACTGCCCAGACTTCTGCAGTGTCATTGAGATAACAACACTCACATCTGCACTTTGGAATGCCCTTCTCAAGGAAAACACAAAAAATACCCAGATCTGTTACAAACTAACAGGATTCATCACCCCAGCTTGATTTAGACAACTTATTTTCCCTCTAAATTCCTGAACTCAACCTGAAATCAATTGCAGTACTGAACATTTTGGTAGTTCTTCTTACCCAGTACCTTTAAGCACTGGCCCTTTCAGACACTGACAGTGTCTGACTCTGGCCAACAGCAGTGGCAGCTTTTTCAGAGGGTTTTGGAAGGGCTCTCTCTGCACCAAGAAATGAAAACAATGGAAAAGTGACACGGAAAATGACTGCAATCATGGTACATATTGCCTGGCTCTCACTTCTCTTGTATGATCATTTTTGAAAAAAAGGTACTCTTTGCCTCTACTGAGTATTTCCCCTGCTGATGGCTAAAAATTAAACTGAAAGTCTACCTGTAAGTTACATTTGAAGAATTTTTGTGATAAGATCCAGAGAAAGCTACAAGAACTTCATGTATTTAGAGAAGCAAACTCCCCTGTAATGTAAAATAGCTATAAAGTTGCTATATATATATATATATATGCTAGTGGAGCATTTTAGTACCCATCACTTTGATGCCCAGAAAATCCCTGTAATTTCTCTGTTGAGAGATCTATACAGTCAGGGCTGTTCTGGAGTACATACCAATCCAAAACCCCTCCATCTAAAGGCTCACTAAAATCTAAAAGCCATGCTTTCCTTGTTTTGCTCCTGGGATGCTGCTGCAGCCTGGTTTGGAGTGCTTGCAGAGCGAAACGTGGAAGATCCATCCCAAAACACTGGCTGTGTTTAGAAGGAATCACCGTGATTGAGGTTTATTTCTGTTCACATCCCAAACCCTCCAGAAGCGTTTGTCACACGCAGACACAGAGCCCATGTGGCTCAGCTGCCAGCTCTGCACTCAGTGGCTGGGCTGGCTGAACCAGGTGATTCTGGCTGTGCCAAACAAAGCTGGAAACGCTGTATCCTCAACCAGAAGAGCTTGAATGACAAGTGACTCATATTAGGAATTCCTTCTGTTCAATCAGCTCCCCTTGATGTGAGATAAAGAGACTTGATGAAAACAGACAGAATCCAGTTTCAGGCTCCTCTTGGGAGGAGTGAAGACCTTTTTTACACAGGGACAAATTCATTCCTGGCATAAGGCTTTTTACTGGAGTGGAATTGTAGCAGGGATGAAAACAGGTCATCTTGTTTTGTACTACATGCTTCACATCAGTGATGAAATAAACTGGGTCTCAAAGGAGAGGTGATAAAAAGTCAGCCCTTGTGCTTTTTGTGATTTCTTTTAAACTATGAAACCTCCTAATGCTTAGTTTTTAAAGTATATTAGTTTGATTTATCACTGACTTATGCAACACTCTGTGCAATGACAACCAAAAGCTTTTTGTGGAAAATAGAACACACTCTGAAATCATCCAGAGCCAGCAAAGCACACGGCTCTCACAAAGAAAGCCAAAATCACCTGGTTTAAGCAGCCAACTGGAAGGAGAAAAAAGACCAAAACAATAAAATCCAGCAAAGGCTTCTAATCATTCTTTGTATCTCCCTTTTGGTGTGCTTGATTTGAGATGCTTTAATGGATCCTCATTCTCAAACAAGCGCTGGGTACCTGGTCACTGGGAAGCAGGCACATCACAGCAGTCACCCAAAGGGTTTAGGGGAATATTCAAGGGCCTCGAGCACAGCTGAATATTTATTTTATGATGCTATCCTGGTCTGAACTGTAGTTTTTGTAACCTGAATATCTCTTTTGTAGTACTCTGAATATATTTACAGTACTCCATAGTAAGGGTTGCAAATGCTGCAGTCACACTCTCATGCAGAGCAGGCTGCACTGCTTTGATCATCCCATTATTTGGGTTATTTTACGACAGTTTTAAATGGCTGAGAACGGCACAGAGATGACTCAATTGTATCATTAGCCACGAACAGCAAGTCCATGTTAACAAGCTCTAACTACCCCTGCACAATGTAAACAGGAAGCCTGGTGCTGGAAATTCATTCTGATGATTTCCACTCTTCTTGCAGGTCGCAAAGAGAGTCACAAATTAAAAAAGGTCTTCACAAAGTGCCAGCTAGGAGTTTAACTGTTGCTGGACCTAAAGAATAGATGTTTTCAGCCATTCTGAAAGGTATTTTATGTCACCATTCACAACAGAATTATGTGAAAAGTGTCTCAGCATTTTAATTTAGTTACTGCATATAAAGCTCCCGGTGATATGTCTTACAGAACGCACATAAATAAATAAATATTAAAAAAACCACTTCAAAATCTTTAGTACTTTCTTGAATGTGGTTATAAGCAGAACAGCCTTGGTTCTGTATTTCCATGAGTTCAGAGGGAAGTGACTGTGAGTGAAATGCTGCCAGGAGATTCCTCTCCTCTACCCAGTTTATTCAGCAGAGTATGCGGCCTAAACTCTTCTATAATAAGGATATTCTGGAAAAAACCTAAATCTCAAATTCTGGCTATATGTGTGGTGTTTTAAAATGCTGTGTGTTGGCAGGGTTTGGGTGTTTGGTTAATTTGGGTTTCTTGTTTGCTGCTTTTGTTGCTGTTCTGACTTATCCCAGAAATCTTCCCAATAAGTTCCTGGGAACGGGACCTCAGGCAACACAGAAAACCCAATTTTCTACTGTATGTCCCAGGCAGATTGATATAATCTATACTGCACAACAAATTGTGTCAATAATTGCACTTGATTTTACGTAAAAGCAACCTCTATAGAAACAAGAGAACAAATCAAGTGAAAACACAGTAATCTGAACAAATGTTTTCAGTACTAGAAGGTGTAAGGTGAGCAAATTGCTGCCCTAAGGACAAGGTGAAAATCCCCAGCCCCCTTTCCAAAGCAAACAAACAGTAGTGAAACGTAACTTGACGCTCGTCTCCACCGAGGGAGAACATTTTGCCAGCCACCCTTTCTGCTGAGGTTGCCTCACCTTGGTTTTCGTGCCAGCTGATCCTCGCAGGAGCTCCCCCAGTGGCTCTCAGCTCGTGTCGGGGAGGCTGAGTTCTCCCGTGCCCATCAGTGCTCACCTTGCTCTAAATCCCCACACCACTCAGCAAATACCCACTTGGAGACATTTTACACATGGATCAAATGCACTGCTTCTCAAAGGCACCAGCTCCAAGCCCAGCAAGGTGTTCAGTCTTGAGGAACCCTCTGGAAGCTGCAGGTTTGCAGTGAGTGAAGGTGTTTCTCCCCAGGTAACTCATCATTTAAAGCAGCAGAAATTGAGGACTTCTAAAAAAGCTGGGCATAATTGATTTTTTGATACTCACATACAAATCAATAACGTAACTAGAAACACAATCCAGAAAATGTAAAATGCAGTGCTTTGTACCATCCAGGTAAACAGTGACCAGCTGAGACAGACTGCACATTTGTGTGTTGAGGACTGCCTCTGGTATGGATTTATTAAGTGGGCTGAAAAACACTGCAAAGCACCACCACAGCTTGTACCAAAGTTGTAGTTGGATTTTTTTTTGCTTTGATGAAGAAACTATTTCACTTTGATTTTAGAGTTTCTTTATAGCTTTTGAGTGGCAGGCAGCCCTTTACATTATTAATAAATGTTTTGAATTTAAAGTCTTTAAACTAAAAAGTTTTTTTGGGGAGGAGCTTTGAAAAACCAAGAAATAAAGGAACTCATCATAACACTTATAAGATAAAGCTGCTTTTTTCACACTGAACTTTGGTTTAATGTGTCAGAGTCATGATTTTAATCACAAATTCTATCTAGTGTTGAAATAAATGCCAAGGATGATGAATAGAGGAGCTCTATCTTTATAAATCTCCCATTAAACAAAGTGGGGAGGTGAAAGTCTGAGGAGTGTAAAGGAGGGATCACTTCATCACCTCAGAGCAAAACTCAGTCCTTTAGAGAGGCCAAGCCCAGACAGAGCTTGTGCCCTGAGCAGTGGAGGGGAAGAACCTGGTCCAGCCTCCAGCAGCGGAGGAAAAGCTCTTCTGGAAGTGCACAGAAGCAAATCAGTGCACAAGGATGGGAGATGCTGCCTCTGGCCCTAGGGAATTCCTCCAGATCTGCTGCTATTTTCTTTTATTGATCTGAATTCCTTTGCCCATTAAATAGACAGGCTCAGTACAGGGAAGAGTTTTCTTTTCCCCAGAGGTCAGAAGCAGCAAAAGATCTGCTTGTGCTCCAAGCCTGAGCACAGCCAGAGCCCAGGCAGCTGTGCTGGTCCAGAGCTGAGGCCCGGTGCCCATCCACATGAAATCCTCTCTCCAGGCACACTGACAGCCCACACAGATATAAAAACATCCTCTTATGGATCGAGCCCCACAGGTACAGTAGAACTGCCCTCAGAGAGCAGGAAATTGGGAATGTTTGCCAGCCAGTAACCAGCTGGGGGCTGCAGAAAGAGGCCACAGGAGACAGCTCCATGCAGTGAGAGAACGTGGGGACATGGGATGAGCCACTCCTGAGCCAAGGCAGGGGGTGAGCCACTTCTGTCCCTGGGAGGGTGAGCATGTGAGGAGGAACCGAAAGCCCGTCCTTGCCTAATGGTGGTTTTACTCCTGCAGCTGCTGCTCCTGCTGCTGCAGAGCTCGCTCCCGATCACTCTGCTCCCCAAATCAACTCTATACCCACCTAACCTAGCAGCTCCTTTGGCTGCAGCAAAAGAAACGGAGGGAACAAATGGTGCTCGAGCAGCTGGTGTCCTCCTGCCCAGGGGAGACAATCTGTCACCTGCATGTCTGAATCTGCCTAAAGCACCCTCTGCACCCAGACAGGGGTTCACTGGAATGTCATACTGGAAACCAGCACGGTGTTCGAGGGTCAGGAAGGAGAGGTTTCCAATAACTGTATGGCAGAAAGCACAGAGGTTATGTCAGCCATCAAACGTGCAGTGGCCTTTGGAAGAGGACCCATATCTCCCAAAAGCTCCAGTCTCTCAGGAAGGGGAGGCATTACCCACCACCCCTGCTCGTCACCTGGTGTGGCAGCATGCACTGTGAACTCTTCAGTGAAGCACAATTTCAGTTGGCAGAGATTCCTACTCGGAATACACCTGCCAGCTGTCATTCCCACTCATGGGTTCACTGGGAAGCCTCTCAGGGATGTGCAGCAAAGTTTTGAAGTCTCCTGCATGGCAGCAGAAGTGTCAGCAGCAACCAAAGGTCCCAGCCCACTGCAAAGCCCTTCATGACTGTCAGCAGAAGTCAAGTTTCTTGATTCCACTCAAGCAACACATGGCAGAAACAGCAGCATTCCTGTTAGAGCCAGGGCTGGGGTTCTACGTGCAGGAAGTTTACACAGTGGTAACATAAAATCTTAATGCGTGGCAATAAATACCCTGAAAATAATTTAATAATATGTTTTGTTTTATCCTAAATTGACAGGAACCAGTGAATTAAACAGCCCTCTCTAGGTCTTTTCACATGATAACTCTCTTAATAATTGCAGAGTATTTCACCTTTCTCAACACAAGGGTTTTGTAAAGTACATTTTAACTTAAAAGAGCCTCAGTGTTTCTGCAGGGTTTATACAGATTGATCTGCAGTAATCTATCCAGAGTTCTTTGCCTTGATGAGAGATATTTGAAGTGGTCCTTACTGTATTCTGAAGCTTCACCCATTGCATAAAGAGCTACTTCTGAAAAAGCCCATGATGTACTGGGTAAAAACATCAAGAGCAATTAGATTTAGCGAAATTATTCAGAAGAGGGCCAAGATCAAATAAACATTGCTTTTGCACAGCAGAGGGGAACAGTCTCTCACTTTTTGCCTAACAACAAGGTACTGACGGCGGTGCTGCCAGCAGGATGGGGCAGGCTTTGATCTCTGCAGGGGGCTCGTGTTAACCACCACTGCGAGCTGTCTGCAAGCCCACAGGTCAAGCAGGTATTTTTAGTTCTATTTCCAAGACGTAGAAACATACTTTCTCTCATTTCAACAGCAGAACTATTCATTTTGGGCTGGGGAGGGAGGGGGAACTGCAGACAGATATATTGTTGAGATAAATCAAAACAAAGGAGACATTTGATATTTAGCCATTAAGAAAGTATAGAATACTTCCTGTGTGACAGAATCCCTCCCACCCATTTCAACGGCTATATCCCTCATAAAAGTTAACAGGGAAGAATTAAGGAACAACATTCCGCAGCAACAGTCCTAAACACTGCAATGACACTTCAAACTGAGCATTTTGGATGATTGCTGCAGACCGTTTCAGTGGTCAGTGAAAGAAATTAAAGAGAATAATTCAAAATTTATGATACTGCCAGGATCAGAACAAGCCATTGTTTAATCCAACATACTAAGATAAAATAAAAACAGGGATGGAGACATTAATTCTTGGCTTTTACTGCAGCTAAGTATGATTTGAGTCCATCAAGACAGCCTTAATGACCAAGCAAGAATGAATCCCATCTCATCTTCTCTCCTGCCTTTTCCCCAAGGACACTGAGCAGGGGAGACAGAGGCTCCACCTGTTTCCTCCTTTCCTCCCCTGCAAAGGTCTGGGTTAAAGGGTTCTGGTGAAAGCTCTACTGGAAATAGCCTGCCTGTGGTTATGCCCCTGAGCCTGCAAAACTTGCACACATGAGATTCCCACCGACTTGGATGGGAATTTTGTGCATGATCATTTCAGTGTCTGACCACAAAAACCATAATTGGAATTAAAACATCAACTGAATTGTTAAAAATCCAGAACCTTGGCACCAAGATAATATGGTTTCACTTTAGACTGAATATATGACATTTACATCTATATACTATCGTATGTGTTCCTGGGCATTTTAGTAGATTTTCATTTACTTCACAGCAAGAATACATTAAATGTTGCCCTAAATGATGTAGTAAGGATATTACAAACACATACCTTAAATCAAAGCAAATTGCCCCCAACACCCACTCACCCATGAAAATTATTTTTAAAAGTACAGTGCAAGCCACAACTTTTTCCTTGCATTTATTATAAAAGCTTTCTTTCCCTTAATGTTTGATCTAACTATAAAAGGCAAAAACTGTTTTGTTAGTAAAGCTCAACCTTTGGCAGCCAGCAAAGTGACTGAATTTCCTACAAACAATTTCAGTTACTCTTGTGTTTACCAATGTGCTCGTTTCCCACAATCCCTCCGGGAGGAGATCATGTCCCTGTGCAGATGTTCAATGTTATAATTGGGCAGCATTCAGCAGAAATGTCATCAGTGACACAACACTTTAACAATAAAAGAAAATGAAACAGACATCACAGGGGACTCCCATTTCAAAGCAAACCTTCAAGGATCTGAACAGGAAGCATATTTTCCATATTACAAGTTCTCATTTAAATTACAAAAGTACATTGGCATTTATTTCCTTAACAGATGAGTTTATCACCAGTTTAGCAATGAGTATCAATGGCAACTGAAATTACAGTTCCTTTCATACTGTGCTTCTTTTGATAAGTCCTTTCCTTTACTTACAGCCTCTTACACATTTCTTTTCTTCTGACTGTAACATCCAACGTTTTGCATAAATATGAATTTTCATTGTGCTAAACTGCTGCCATAACACCTTTTCTTCTGCAGGACAGCAAGAACGGCCCATTTCAGTGGCCTAGTGCCAAGTGCCACTTTCCAGCCAGCTGTAGCTGAGTGCCTGCTCTCATGGCCTGAGGGCGAGAGGGAAAGGGCAGAAGCGGCTGCACAATTCCTGTGTTTGCTGCTGGCTGCAGAAGCTGAGGTGACAACGTGGTAAGTGCCAGGGCTGCAGGCCAGGCTCAGGGAACCTGTGCTGAGGTGTTTTCTGTGCCTGAATGATTCTGTTCACCTGCCAGCAGCACAGACAGCTAACAACAGTTCCTTTCTAACCACTGTGAGCACCCACTCAGAAATCTCAGGCTCCCCAGGGATGGCTCCTCTGAATCCTCTCACTAAAAACCAGCCCTGTGGAGACCTAATGTGCAGGAAAAGCTGGGAAAAGCAATCCCACAAACTAACACTGAGGAAAAGGTCTAGAGGTACGTCTAAAACATTTTGATCCAGGTTTTGTTCTCAGATACACATTGGGTAACTCTTAGTATCTTTATTCATGTAAGAATTCTGAGAAATTCAGAAACTGAGCAAAATTCAGCTATACCCCATCAGCTTCATCCAGAAGACAAGTGACACTGGCTTTTCCACAGATCTCCCAGGATTTACAGAGTGGTGCTTCCTGCCCTGCTCACTCAGTGTTACCGGGAGTGTACTCAGGTGGTACCACAGGCAGCCTGCAGGGAAGCTGTGGGGCACACACTGAGGCCGAGGATGCTCAGCACAATCCTGGGCCCTTGGAGACTGACAGGATGCACGCATTAACTCAGTAGTGATGAAGCAATACCCAGTTATCGTCAGATGCCAAGCAAAGCCAGTGTGTAACAACATCTACTGTGCCTCACCTCTTATCCCCATGCACAATGTCAGAGTCCCAGATGTCAGCAGGTCCAGAAGGATGAGCCTCAGTTAAGCTTGCCTCGGCTGGAGAAGGTTTTGCATTTGGCTGCAGAACAAACAAACAAATCTAGTTCAGTGCACAAAAGAAAACTTTGAAGTAACTTTCTTATGCAGTCTGAGGTACAATGTGCTAAAGGCTCAACTGAAGAATTGCAGGAGTCCATACCTGAGGGGGAAAGGAGGGAGCATAAAGCGGAGCAAGGAATTCACACAGTACACTTCCCTTCAAAGCATCGTGTACATTTGCAAGCCTTGCAGCTGTCATTTGCATTTTTGTCATAAACATTTTGGTAACACAGTGGAAAAACCCCAGAGTATCCAGAGTGCATCCCAGCCACCACGGTTTGCTGCACTGTGCCTGTCCACAAAGCCTGGAGGGGTTTGGAGAATATTCTCACTAACTCAATGCACCCCACAGTTGCCACCACTCTGGGGGACGTTCAGCTAACAGCTTTCTCTAGAATCAGAAGAACTTCCTTAGAATTCCCCTAAGTTTTCCTGGCCCTATCTGTGCTTTGCCCCTGTGGAAGTGTACAACCAAGTAAATGCTGATAAAAATGACAAATTTATCAAATGAACAACATGCATAGGAGGAAGAACCCTTTCCATCTCCAGAACTTCAGCCACCAAACTAACACCCTTTGTGCTGCTGCACTCCCACAGAGTAACACCAGAATAAAAAAACCCTAAAGCAAACGCCTATCCTGTCTTTTCCCAGCAGAGTTTCAACGCTTCCAAAGGAGACATTCCTGAGATTTTATGAAGTCCAGCAGGAACGTGGTTTTGTTATTGATCTTATGTGGAAGTCGCACAAATGCTGCCAGCCAAGGATGATGGTTTGAAAAAGCTGTGAGAGAAATGCCATTACATGCACACACATGACCTGTAATGACAGGGAAGGAATAAATATAGAGCTGCTGCCACCTCCTCTGCCCTCCTCAGCCCAAACCACCTGCAGACGTGGCTGCTTTCTTAAGCTCCTGCTGCTCTCACTGTGTCTTTGCCCACCTTCTCCAATCCTTTCATCCAATTGCATTTTCCTCTGCACTAAAATCAAATACTTGTTCAAGGCTCTGTGTAGGTGAGGGCAAAATTCTCTTAACTTCATTTTTTCTTTGCTTCTCCAGTCTCTCTCCTGAAAGTTCCCTTAATCTCAACTCAGGCTCCATGCCTTCTCTCCTGCTAAGTTCTTACACTGACGGTAAGGTCAGAGTTTTGTCCTGCCCTGCTCCTCTTTCCTGTTCAAATGCAATCTGCAGACTCTGCAGTGCTCCCCATATGCTGTGCCTGTATTTTCCCTTCTTTTAACCACTGGCACAGTTGTCACGATGTGTGTTTTAGTGCCACTAGCCTGTTTCAGCAGCACCAACTGCTCGGTTCTGGTTCCTCCTGTTCGGACCAAACCCCACGAATCCAGTCCCATTGGTGTGTGACATTCGTGTGACAGTGGGGCACAGCTGGGGGCTGAGGAGGAAATCATCCCATGTAGATCCAAAACAAATCAGAAAAATCCTGAGAGAAAAGGAAAGGGGGAAAATAGGAAAATGGCAGTGGGGAATGGTGAGAAATAGTAAATAGGAGAAATTTTGTGGGGGAATTCTGGTATGACCAGATCCTACATCCATTACCTCCTCCTAAAAGAGCTGACCTGACTCTGAATTGAACAGTGGAATTCCATAATCAGTGAACACTTTTTAGCAGTTACATTGCAGTGCTTCTATAATGAATCAGATCTGTTTGCTCATATGCTTCAGTATCTCAACAGGAACACAGCAGCTGGAAATAAGGAATTCAAGAGCCTGCCTCCCTGATTCTTCGGTCATAATCCGCAAACTAAGATTTGGCATTTAGATCCTTTCAAATAAAATATCAAGGGCAGTGAAAGGTGTTGAGAACAGCTTCAGAAATTTGCCTTAAATCCTCTACCATACTACAATGCATGTACATCTGTGCTGGGCTCCAGCAGATGTTGGAAAGTTTGATTTTTATTTTTTTTAGCTGAAAAAGAGACAACCAGGCCTCTAACAGACCCTCTTTGATCTCACCTGGAAGGAAAGTTCTAATCTGGCCCTGAGAATCTCCACAGTTCAGGCTTAAAAGACAAAAGAGAGGAGAATGTGAAAAGAACAGGAAGCAGCACATAAAGCAAATGGGCTTAGAAACGCAGCCTGCTTCCCGGGAATGGCACGGAGTGGAGTTATGTCCTTGGAAGGTTGTTTTTGAAAAAAAAAGGCTGTCTCAGAGATGTGCCAAACGCCCTGCTTTTGATTTGGGTGGCAGCAAATGGGACACGACAAGTAGAGCAGAGCAGAGCTGCTGCACTGCCCACAGCAAAGGAAGTCCCACTTAGGGGAGAGCAGGAAAAGGAAAGGTGATAACCCCCGAAATTGCCCACCCACAACAGAGGGTTTACAGAAAACAATGCCTGGGAAGAAGCTGCATCTTAGAGCGCTTTAAGAACATTTATCCACACACACACACACACACACACACACAATATAAAAAAATCAGTGCCTCTCTGACTTTATATTTTTGTTTTTCTGCACATGCAACAGAATTTTTTACATATTTATTTGTTTGTAGTTCTTAAATCACAGTCAAAGGAAAATGTAAGAAGTTAAGAGGTACTGAGAACCTGTAATAGAAAATAACAATACCTGCTCTGCATTGGAATCTGTCCATTAATTGGATTGTTCTGTATAGAATGTTATCAACAGAACTTGTGCTTGATGAATTAAATACAGGGTGACAGCTAAGACTGTCTTTAGCTGGGGTATTTGCCTATAGCAATAGATTCATTCAATTGCCAGAAGTTTCTGTATTTACTGTATTAAGAGGATCCAAGTTCCTCTTAATTTACCCTTTTCCTCAGCAGACTGAGGACCTGGCAAACACCCGCAGCTGTCCCACAGAGGCCCCTGCTGAACAGAAGGCATGAGCTGTCCCAGGCAGAATTAGCTGTCCCGCTGCGCTGTGTGACAGCATCCTCAGGAAAGGACAGGGACAGTGACACCAGGCCGTGCTCTGTGCACAGCACAGCAATAACCAACACTTTGTGTGCCTGCTCTGAAGCAAACTCTGCCAGCCCTGGGACTTGCAGCCTTCCCTGGGCACGAGGTGCTGGTGGAACTTGTGTACTGCTCCAGCACAGGGCTCACCAGGCTGCACACTCAGTCTTAAAGCACTGCTGCTCCTCACTTCGTGAATCAGGAAGGAACTCCACCGAGTTATCTTTTTGGAAGCTTTTGAGTCCTTTCTTCCAGTTTTGTTAACAAGCTGATGGCCAGGGCACAGCAGTAAATCTCTCCACCTTTCAAAAGTAGGTTAGCAGCCTGAGTAGCAGTGAATCCTCTCCAGCAATCCTACCTCCTCCCCCAGCACACACCCTTTTTAATTGCACATTTTCTAAAATAGTCTGAGATCAAGATCAACAAATGGTGTTTTTGGTGCCAGCACAGAAACAGGACTGTGTCAAAATGCCCTGCACAAACTCGCATACCTGTGTGTAGCACCGACGGGATGTTTACACGCCTGCTTTAAACGAACGTGTTTCCAAGCACACTTTCACAGCACAACAAGCTGCTGAAGGTTCTACCACACAATCTTTTTTTCTTTCTTTACTTTCTTTTTGGGTGGGGTTTTTTGGGGTTTCTTTTTTTGTGTGCGTGCTTTTGCTTTTGAATTGAAGTTGCTTGGGGTTTTCTTCACTCTTTATTAACAAAGCAAATCCTGTTTTACTTGTTTACCCTCGAGGAATTCTGCTGTTACAATGATTTTCATAATTTTAATTGTAGTGCAAATGTATGAAAAAGTCTTTCTAAAACACGAGCTGTCTTACAATAGCACAGTGGTCCATGTTTGGGACCTGTTGTATTCTTACTTGTAGAGTTCTTGGATTACTCCATGCATAACAAGCACTGCCAGAACATACAGCAAGTTTCACTTCAGAGGAGTCTGCCAGCTAAATAAAATGTTCAAAAATCAAAATGAAAAAATGCTGTCAGTGTTCTGAGTGGTTCTGATATTCCAGGCACTGGGAATGGGCTCCCAGCAGCTCGGTGCCTGTGGTTCCCCCCTCCTGCTCCCTGGACAATGGGGCTGCACGTGGAGAGCTGAAGGCACAGAACGTGGGTGAACGGCATGGGAAGGTACAGAGAAAAGGTTCTACAGTTTGCCAGGCTTTCCACAGCTTGCTTGTGGAAATTTTTGACACTTTTTCAGATCACAATCGAGATACTTAAGCTTATTAAAAAAATTAAATATATATGTAACATATCAGTCTGAAATTTTTGCTTCTGGCTACACTGGAAATTTAAGTTATGGAGTCATTATCTAAAGAAAGGCATATCAGTTACATCAGCATACATTGTATTTTTTCTCACTCGAGGGAAAAGCTTTGTCATAAAAATATAAATCTTGCAGTTTCACATGTGAAACAGAAGGCAAATTAAACTGATAATATACACAAGATCTGCTATATGTATGAACTGAGAGGCATTAAATAAACAGTCTCTTGTTAGCCAAAATATTGTTTCAGTTAGCCAGATGTCAACAGAAACCTTTGTACCACCCCTAAACTGACCCCCTGTAGACAGGAAGAAAAATCAAATTTGCATCAGGATAGTAAACATTAAACTAATCTTGATTTCCAGAGCTCAAATTTATATTTTTATTTTGATTTACTGGATATCAAGTGTCAGTGCAAAGTGAATGTCAAAGAACATTAGTTTTCAAACTCCTGAAAAGATGAAGAAAGACCCTAGAGCAGTGAGCAGAACAGATCATGTTTCCTGTTCCAAGAGATTCTCGTTATAGAACTTTGATGGTAAAATAAAACTCTTTAATCTGGGGCATAATCCTGAAGATAGCATGCTAAAACTTGAAGGACACCAGCATGCAGATGTTCAGATGTTTTTAACCCTGGGCTACCTTGCTTGCCAAGAAAATTTAATCTCCTGACATGTACCTTCATGAAGAGTCTGCTGCTAATGGTGTCTGGGGGACAGCAAGCTTCCTGCCAGCAGTCTGACGCGGAGCTGCTGCAGGGTGGAGAACAGGGCACTGGGAACAGGGTGGAGAACAGGGCACTGGGAATTCTGCTGGGCTTTTGCAAAGATGGGAACCTGGCCTGTGGAAGTTTTCTGAAAAACCTTTACTGGGAAACCTCCAGTCTCTCACATATTGAATAAACAAGTTAAGGAAATGTTTTAGATTTGTGCACCTGACATGCAGTGAGCCGCTCTGGTGGGGCAGTCACCCTGAAAGCAAGAGATGCCACTTGCCAGTTAAATGAAGCATGCATAGAAGGCTTTACAGAGCTGAAGCCTACTAATAAAAACCTCACTTTTACAAAAACCTCCTGGGCTGTATACAATCCTTCCTTTAAAATAAGTAAAAAATGTGAAAATTGGCTGCTAAGCAAAAAGCAAGTTATCACTGAATTAAGCAAACATGCTTTTTAGAGTGATCATAGCAAACATTTTTGTATGTCACCTCTTAAACGCCGACAGCAGTGCAGAGTGAAGCACACCTGAAACCCCACACGAGAGGTGAACTGGGGAAGGATTTGTACTGGCCACTGTGCTGAAGTTAGAAATAACCTGTTTGTGGTTTAGATGGGTTAAGAACCATTGGGCCCTGCTTTTGGTAGGGTTCACTGGATCCTGTCCCAGTGGGAAGGACGGGCAGTCACACATACCCAGCTACAGTCTGCACGGTCATTCCCTGTGGAGGTCACCAGAGCCAGCTCCAAATGAGGAGATGTGTGCAGGGCTGACTTCAGGGCGTGTGGGAGCTGAAGGAACTCTCCACAGCTCATTCCACAAGAACACCAAGAAGATGCAGAACCCAAGGAAAGCGAAGGCAGCAATCCTATCAACTGCTCTTGTAAGCAGCTCATTGGATTAAGACCTCAGTTAAGCAAATGCAGTTTCCCACATAATCCATAAATCCATCCATGGAGTTTTCAAAAACCCAGCCTACCTGAGAGAATGGAACCAAAGCCAGTGAAGGACTCTCATTCCACTCTAAAACTCTGGGACGTGGCCATGGGACTCAGTTGGGATCCACCCATTAGATCTGCACAGCAGGTCACACTCACCAAAGTATTTTATTTCATGTAAAAGCCCAGCTTTCAGGATTTCACCATTTTCTGGTGGGGAGGTTTCCCCTGTTGGTAATTTCTTTTAAAAGGCCATATTTGAGGTTATTCCATACAGAGTGAGAAAAGGATGGACTTTATGGATTTTGGGAGGTAAATCTTACAATGATTAAAGACTACAGCTACAACAATGAAATCGGTAGGAAAGCCGACTGCCGGAGATGCTCGAATTCCTCTGTAATTAGCACATCGGTAACATCCAAATGCCAAACCCTAGCAACCCCGAGGAGCGTGCAAAGAAGCTGAGAACACAGCAAAGATGTGACATCAACGTGACCCTGGCTTTTTACACAATATCGGGCAGCTGGAAGACTGGTGCTCCTGGAGGGGGAGCAATGGGGGAAAGGGAGCAAGAATAGCTCGAGTTATTGCTTGGAAATTTTAGTATTTTTATAACTGGGACTTTCTCAGGGTGTTCTCACTTTTCATTTATTCTACACTCCATCAAAAAGCGGGCTTAAAATGCAGCCCATCAGGCAATGTTACCCTCTCAGCTGATTTTCTGCTTCTGTGTTGTTGTTCTGGTAAATTTAAAAGCAAGGACTACGTACACTGCATAAATCCTTGTGGAACGCCAAATTAGAGAGGATAAGGAATACAAGAAGGATGTTGTACTTAAAGAAAAGTAAAAAATCAAGAAAGCAGTAAAGCTGGGGTCAGGAATTCAGTTGGCCCGATTCTCTTCACAGATATTTGTGTGTGTGTGTGTGTGTGTGTGTCTTGCCCTTCCACAATGGAGCTGTAATAATTCAGCCCTTTATTTGGCTCTGCAGAGCACCGAGGGATGCTCAGTAAATCAAACAGGTGTGAAGTGGTTGCAATCAGCCTAACCCTTGCTTTCCACATACAGAGGTTTTGTACAAAGAAACTGTGGCTGAAATGTAGGTGTTTAAAATTAGATTTATTTTAGAGACTGAAGGTAAAAAACCCTCAAAGGATGTGAAGTGTTTTCTACTAAGTCTAGATGTCACTGTCAGAAATCTCTGAATTAGAGGATTTCTTGGGGAATGTAGATACTGCTGTAAGGGTGCAGAAAAGCCAAACATGTATCTGCACCATTCACAAGGCAGCTTCTGATTCCAATCAAAGCGAGCCAGGACTAACATAAATGGATGATATATAACAAACGGAGAAATCAAAAGGTGGCAAAGCTTCTTGCTCCTTTCCCTGGCTCTGTGCAGCTAGCCACAGGCATTGTGACACCTTAATGCCATTCAGCAGCTAGAGGTAAGTGATCTTCCTTTCCTGCAGGCTTGCTGTGCACTGGGGTTCTGTAGTTTCTTCTCCATCTTTCACATTATTGCAGTGTGGTTTTTTTTTTTTTTTTTTTTTTTTTCCAAAAAAGGCATTTGATTTCTCTTCTGGTTGATCTTGTCTCAAATTAGATTCTGAAACTGTACTTTAGCAAACCATCTATTCCGAGGTGTCTGATCAGCGCCGTGTCCTGGTCCCACCGAGGAGCGGCTGATATTAATGTAGCAGCACTGTCCATTGGCAGTCATCACTGGGCCTGTGCCAGGGAGGCTGCATTCATCCAGGACCATTTCTGGTCTTATCAGTGCTAACTAGA
Source organism: Motacilla alba alba (assembly GCF_015832195.1). Classification (NCBI taxonomy): domain Eukaryota; kingdom Metazoa; phylum Chordata; class Aves; order Passeriformes; family Motacillidae; genus Motacilla; species Motacilla alba. Next base: position 13,251,156 of record NC_052030.1, on the reverse strand, counting down.
CACAGCTCAGTGACTTCAATTCAGCTTTGCAAATCAGAACCGTAATGCAGGTTCTGATTCATTGTACGCCTCGGTCTGCAATGACTTCCTGGTTTCAATTGTTCCTAGGTTTCTAAAAGATTTATAATTTCAATGGGAAATGTTCTTACGACAGATAAGCAGGGTGATTGTTCCCTGTTTGTTATAATAGGATATAATTCCTAAATACAGGGAAGATGGAGCTCGTGTTTTATAAGGAGAGAACACTTGTTTGTGCTTGGCTGAAACTGTTATTACACATCATTAGGACTTAGTGAGGCACAGATGCTGAATGGATGTGGGAGGATATTCTTATTAAAAACGGTTCCACATGCCCCAGCCACAATAGCTGCAGCTCCGAATCGCTGGCCCTTCTTTCTGTGATAACACCAGCCCAGGATCCAGTTCCCTGCAGGGCTGGGGCAGTGTGACTCCGGGTGCCCCCAAACCCTGCGTCACCTGCACGGGGAGGTTTCTGCTTGACAGGCAGGACAGACCAGTGAGCTGCTGAGGTTTACAATATTAACGCATAAACAAACGTTCAAACATGCAACACAAAAAAGAGATAACGTAAATGGATACTTTAAACAGGCAGTGGTGTATCGCTGCTTTCTCACAGGCAAGTTCTTGCTGACTTGTTCCCAGTTCTGCCCGAGCCATAATCCCCAGGAGCCAGCACTGAACACAGGCTTTGCAGGGAGCAGTATCTGTGATTGGATCTGCTGACTAGAAATATGTAAGGGCCGTGGTCCTTTCATCAGTTCTGACAACAAAGCTGCTAAAACAGGTTTAACCTAATTATGATAATCAACCCGACAATTTAAAAGAAAAAAAGTAAGTCAGTGTGGAACAGAGTAAATGCCAGCAAAGAAAGAGGTGAAAGTTCCTGAAAGAAACTTAAAATATCTGTCTAAAAAAATCAAGCCATACGAAGTTTCTGGGCTACTAAGAATGCCTGCCAACATTTTCACTAATTAATTAATTTTGCCATACCACATCTTCATTAAAGAATAAAAAAACAACTTCAACAAAAATCACCGAAAAACTTCTCTTTTCTATTTGTCACTCTGCCTTTGTCTTCAGAGTCATTGATAAGGGCTGCTGAAGAAAAATAAAGTCCTATGATTTGTGGAACCCCCTCTTCCTGCTGCTTTGCAGCTACTTTTGTGGTGGAACCAACAAAAAAATTACTTCCCTACTATCTTTTTTTAACAAGGCCAGTGGAAAATAACCTTTGATCTAAAATAATCATCACTGGAGGAACATTTGGCATATAGGCTGAATGACAACAAAATGAGCTCCATCAAAGGAAGGACAGCAGGAAAAGGAACGTGGGAGAAGGGCAGGGAGCATCGTTATAAATACAATGCCATTAAACTCCATCGTTCAGGGCAGAAGGGCTGATCCAGCCATGAGAGAACCAGCTGAACGTGATAAAAACTTCCCTTTTGAAAAGGATTGTGCTATTTTTTCTAAAAAAATAACCTGTGAACTGGCCTATCAGCACAAAATATGGATTAGGGCAGGTTTGGCTGTATTATTAAGTATCTAATTTATATCAGTTTTATCTGAAATCATGTCCCTGACACCACACAGCAGTGAAGAGAATTTGCAAATTCACTGAGAGGAGATGGACCTTTAACTTTTTAATTTACCCTGAACATTTTCACTTCCCGCAGTCAGCCTGGCATTTCTATCCCTAAGTGCAGTGGCTTGGGAGTGCTCGAGTGCTCTCAGATGGAATTCTCTAAGTTGTGTTAGGTCCTGTAGATAGCAAGGAATGTAAGGGATGGAAAATTTTTAAATATACATCTTTTTATAGTTGTTTTTAAATCAACCTTGTAAAAAGCATCCGTGTGGCAGGATCCAGCACGGGAGAAATGCTTCAGCGTTGGGGAATGTCAGGATGCTCACACTGCCCCTCTGAGGCCACGCTACAGCACGAGAAGGAGATGGTTCTAACAGCCCCGGCTTCCTTCACTGCGTGCAAGGAAACCGCCAGTGAAAACTCATCTCAGGGCTTTACAGGTGATCACGGAAGCTGAAAGTAGTGTAAACTCTGCTTAGATACAGTCCTGTGTCTTTTCAAAAGCATCGTAGGCCTTTTTAGAAATCCTGCTTCTCTGTTGAATACTGAACAGACCAAGGAAATACAGTCTCCATACAAATTTCTGAAAGGAAATCCTTAATTTTGTAGCTTTCATGTGTAATTGGAAGGCTGGGAGTATAGAGAAAGTTAAGAGAGAACTCCTGGGTGCAAAGATGAAGAATATTCAAGTACCTGTGCTCACTCATGTCAATCCCATCACTTTTGCAGATAAACTGCAAGTTTGCTGATAATTCAGTGTTTTTACAATGTATAAGCTTGTCAAACATCTCAAATTCAGAAATGGCCACTGGAATGAGCAGAGAAATATCTGTATGCTGCAGAATTGACCTGCAAATGTGTAGCAAGTTTGATAAATGAGGACTGTTTAAAGACCTGAAAAGAAAAATACACTTTTTCAGAGGGTCTTCTGCTGCAAGAATCCAAAGGGGGTTTTGGCAGTTTTGGAAATGCAAAGCTTTGACTGTGTAACCCCCTTTTCAGCTGATTGTACAATTGGCAGAGTGATTTTGTTTACTCCCATTTCCCCAGCCGTTTTGAGGATTAGTGTTTTCCAGAGAAAGATAGCCAGTAGCAGATAGAAGGCTTTATTCTTCCACAGAGTTCAGTGAGCTGGGCATTTAACTTGTCTCAAAATTTACCCTTCTTAGTTACAAGTTCAAAAAAAATCTTAATCTGCAGAAGAGGAATAATGGAACTGTTGGACTTGAAAGAGGCACTGGGAAGATCTCTCCTCTGGGGACGTGCTCATGCTGCCTGACGAGACCAAAGGAATAGAAATGAACAGACCAAAGGAGTGGAAATCCCCAGTGTTTGTGACATCCCTGACACGAGGCAGGCCAGGAGCACATTTCCCATGGCACAGCGGGGCTGTGTTTATTAGGACAGGACATAAGATGGGCACACAACCTGGGCCGGAGCTGATGGCAGTCCCGGCTTGGGCGAGGCCAAAGGCTGCGGCTCGCGGCCAGAGCTGATCTTGGGGGAAATGTTCCTTCCCTGTGCAGGGCAGTGAACACGGGAGTACCCAAACCTGCAGCCATTTCACCCTGCACCGAGGCATGGAGCAGCGGTGTGAGCGAACACATGGATCCAAACTCCACCGAGCAAGTGAACGGCACAATAGGCTTCATGCGCTGCAGCTCATTTCCATTTCAATACCCCACAGATATCCCCTCTGCTGATTGTGCCCAAAGGATGTGCTTTCAACTTAGTTACAATCTCTTCTATTCTCTTACACATTCAATTTCTATTAGTTTTTATATCTGCAGACTTCTGTGTAACTTTCAGAATCAGGGAGGATTACCACACTGCCGGGGGTGCTTAGCTGAAATGGAGCATATGGCTATTAATATAATTATGAATCTGTTGCTTTAGGCTACATTAGATTGCCTTTGGGGTTCTAATTCTTAAGAAGAAAGGATTGAACTATAGTCACCCTCCTTTGGTGCAGAAGATGTGGAATAAATAATCACATTTTTACTTTTTTTTTTTAATAATTATTATTTACATGCTTCATTGAGGTAACCTTCAACATGGCAAAAATTTAGTCAGGGTCCTCACTCATCACATTATCAGTAGCACATTTAGCTTTAAGCATTTATTTTTGTTTGCCTTCCTTTATTAGAAAAAAAGTTCATAATACCTTTCTAAGGCTTTGCAATTTAATTCATCATAATAAAATTCATGTTTGTCTTTAGAATTGCTTGATTTTCTTCAGTCCGGTGTCTGGATGCATTAAGGCCCTTTTGTTCCCTGTTACAGCAAAGGTGAGTTACTTTCTTGAAATAACGTATTTCAAACTATTGTATCTTGGGCAAGAATAAACTGAAAAGCATTGGTCTGCAAAGAGAAGCTAAATTAACATTTTATAAGCTGGGTAACTTGAATTGCTGAGAGCCAATTACATCAAGCATCAGTTGAAATCAAAGCTTCAACTTCTCTCTTCAGCACTAACTAGCTTGAATTTAAAGCATCAGATAAACGGGGCTGGAGATTTGCATGTGTGAATAAGAGCTGAGTTAGAAACAAATCTGAAGGGTTCCAATGTACTGAAGATAAGCCCCAGATTTTCACCTGACACCTCCATCGAGCTGGGGAACAGGACACAGAGTAACCAAATTGTGTCAGGGGTCTGGAAAGTGTCAGAGGTTTTCAGGGCGAATGGAAAAGTGGTATTAGGAGGGATAGATTTACAGAGAATTACAGAACTGGGTTTTCCAACTTTTGTCTCCACTGACAATCCCCCTTTCTCTTCTCAGTAAAATGAGAACAAAGGAATTTTCAGGGAAAGGGAGAGAACTGAGATTGCTCAGTACTTTAAGTCCCACAGCATGAAAAAACAAACCCTCCTTTACAAGTGAGAAAGAAAAAGAGTATGAATGAAAAGATAGGTTTACTAGAATAAGAGAATGTAAGCAGATACTGAAGTTCTGGAGTGGCTCTGATTTATGAGGAATTAAAAAGATCCAAAAAGAAGACACTGTGGAGCCACTTTTTATTTAAGACTTCACATTATGATGATTACTCGATATCTTTCCTCAAACAAGAATAACAACCTAATGTGACTGAGCTTAACTGAGAGCCAGGAAGGGAGGGTGAGTGATGGAGCTGGAGTACGTAGCCACCTGAAAATGAACTGTCAGCAGATCCAGATGACAAGAGGGAGATTAAAATCAAGCCTTATCTCGTACCTGGCCCTGTCCTCGGGGAACTGTGCTCCCGAATATGGGGTTGATCTTGTTTTACAGTTTGGCAGTGCTCAGCGTGGACTGAAACCACTGTGATATTACATAAACAACCCATTGAGCTCGCACAGGGCTGAACATCCCAGGCAGTAATACCCGCTGAAAACACAGAACTCATCAGCTAATTGCAAACTGCAGAGCTGCGTGTCTGAGCAGGCCCTGGAGAGTGCTAATATTAATCTGCAAGTGCAGGAAATAATTCTACACAATGAACTCTGCTGTCTCCTAAGGCGAGCTGTACATTTCACAGGTACCAGTTTGCAAACTGAGAATCCAGGCACTACTATTTATAAATATCTCAGGTGTAACATCACTGCAGGAGACCTGCAGAGCACTTTAAGTAGTTTATGGCTCATCTTGAACTCTGTTTCACAAAGCTCACTCACATTTCTAAGGTCTCCTACAAACTGCCACAGCCTGAGTACCTTGTCCCACATACAGCAGATTTTCAAAGAACATTGATTCAAACCCATGATTTCCCCTCTCTCTCCCTCCCAAAACCAGAGGCACATTTTCCCTGGAAGCGACACTTTCTCATAAGATTTTATTTTGATATGTCTTTTTGTCCTGCAATGTTTCACCACCCTGCAGCACTCTGCTCATCTGCACTTCAATGGCAGAATTCACCAGAGGTCCAGGTTTAAATAGCACATCTTGAGATGGGAACAATGAGGGACTGAGGAACAGCTCTGCAATAAATAAATAAATAAATAAAGTCCTATCACACACTTAAAGCCAAATGCCTGCTGGGACTTAGGTTCAAAAGCACATTTGGAAACTGATCCCTTGAGAAGATATGTTTGTTACGGTGTTTGGCCTCAGGATTTAAAAGGATTTGCTTTTAAGCTGTTACTTTACTGCAAGTATGTGACTGGAGGCCTCAGGTGTGAAAGTCCTTTGATAAAAGGGACCCGTGTGTGCCAGATAGAGCGAGTGAAAAGCTTTAACACTCGCAGGAGAGGGAAGGGGAAAGCAGGGGAAGGTTGGGACAAAGTACATCAAGTTTAAGGCAAGCAAATGCTTGGAATACAAGAGGGATGAGAAACCACAAAAGCCCTTGAACTTCTTGCTTTGCATACGAAAGTGATTATGGAACAAGCTCTCAAGGAACTGAACACCAAAGTTGCAGAAAGGGTCATTTCCAGTTAATCGGGGGAAGCCCATCTGGAAGCTGGGCACAAAGCCCTCCATAAAATATTATGGCTGGAAGGAACCCCAGGGTCACCCAGCCCTTTGCTCCAGTGCAAGGTCAGCTCTGCTTAGGTCACTCCAGACACACAAATGTTTATCTACATGCACTTAAAGACCTTCAGCGGTGAGACACTGCAGTTTCACCGCAGGAAATGTGTTCCAGCACTTGCTCTATTTCCATCAGAAAGTGTTTCTAAATGTCTGACTTGGATGCTCTGTGCTGCAAGCCACGCCTGTTGCTGCTCCTGCTGTCTGTGGGGGATAAAGAGAGGAGCCTCATCCCCTTCTCTTTGCCAATCTCTCATGTGTTTGATGATCCTTTGGTGTCTGAGCTCTGTGGGTCTCATCACGCTGTGCTCCTCACACACTGCTCGGGTTCCACAGCAAAACTGCATCTGCTCTCTTATCAGAGAATCTCTGCAGCATTTGCATTTTACAAGTCAGGTGCACCATTTTCCCCTAACTTCAAGATAATTCTACATTGTTTCCTCAACCACTCCCATGTAACAGAGAAACTTTTCTTGCATCTCAAAATCTACTCTGAGAAAAACTACAGTAAGCACAGAAATATGCAAAACTCACACTTCCCCACGATTTGCTTGGCAATGGAATTGAGCACTGTTTATTCCGTGCATTTTTAGTGCTCCAAAATGGTTACAACTGCCAAATCTGTGGGCTGCACTTCCAGTCTGCCAGACACTGGGCACATTCATGGTGATTCAGTATCAAAAGTTTATGCTGGATAGTATAGTAAATATATTTATTGGTTTGTTTTCACTTGAAAATCGCGAAGAACATCTGAAACGAAAAGTAGTCACATGAAGAAAAAAAAATGGCAGTTCACGTTGCATCTAAATTTGACCTAATCTGGAGTAACTACATACAGTCCTAGAACAGAACCCTTCATTCCTCTACTGAAATAGCAAGAAATAATAGCACTACAACTTCTGAACTACTTCAGGTCATTCAACCACATATTTTTTTGTCAGGACCCATCAATTTCAGAGTAACAAAGAATTCTCAGCTATCATGACTACACTTATCTGTGGGTGCAACCACAAATAAGTTACAGGTGCACGGCTTCCATGAAAAATCAGGCTATTGACCGTCTGCGTGAGAATGCTCTCAGGGGCACTGCTGTAAGAGGCTGTCAAACCATGCAGGTGTCTTGCTCTGGAATGCTACAAATGCATTACACTGACGGCAGGAAAAAGAACAGTATATTTGCGTGACATTTCGTATTCTCTAGCAACTGCCTTGCCAAATAAACACTGCCTATCCTGTCACACGTTGCCCTGCGATCAAGTCCAAAGCCAGAATTCTTTTCGGGAAGTGCAGGCCGGTTCATCTTTGGTGAGCAGATGCCGCTCAGGCGCTGTCAGTGTTTGAGGTCCGAGTGAAGATGGCATCTCTGCTAGCTCGAGCGCCGCCGTGGGTGCCCGGCGGGAGCCGATCCCGCTGCCCTCCCAGGCTGCCAGTGTTTCAGGTTCCAGGTGAATTTGGCATCTCTCACCGCCGCCGGTGCCGCTCGCAGCCGGTCCCGATGCTGTCCCAGGCTGTCCCAGTTTGCGGTCCGGGATGAATTGGGGGTCCCTCGCCGCCGGTGCCGCTCGCAGCCGGTCCCGATGCTGTCCCAGGCTGTCTCGGTTCCAGGTCCGGGATGAATTGGGGGTCCCTCGCCGCCGGTGCCGCTCGCAGCCGGCCCAGCCGCGCTCCCCGGCCGCGGCTCCCGTTCCAAGCGTTGTGTGCAGCGCCGCCCCGCGGCCGCGCCGCGCCCTGCAGCCGCTGAAAGCCGCGGTCGCTAGAGCGGCTCGGCTCTGTTCGGCTCTGCTCGGCTCGGCTCGGCTCGGCTCGGCTCGGCTCTGACCGGGGAGAGCAGACAGCTGCGCCCAGCTCTCAGCTACCCCAAACACGGCTGGCCTTTCAGCCCTTACTGATCTCACTGCCTCGTTCCACAGTCACTGCCGAAGCCCATCTTTTATGTCAGCATCAAGTTATTCCATTTATGACATACACATAACCTCACTGCTCAGAAACTGTTTCCCTGTGTTGAATTCCCATCAGGGTCTCAGACAATTTACTGGTGTCTGGACATGGACTGTACTGGACTTCACAGGGGAAAAAAAAAATGTAACAGGAACTTTCTTTTTAGTTCAAGAGAAAGTGCTCAAATCTGATCATGGTCTGGGTCTAACTGTATTTGTGTAAAGCAGCTGCAGATCTTACTTGTCAGACAATTTAAATTCAATATTAGAGAACTGAAACAGCATTGAGCAACAGAGAAGATAGAGCTTATTTAGAAAACTTTTATGTACACTGAAAATCCTGAGCCACAATTTTTTCAGACCATCCCATTCTAACAATACGTCACAGAGCACTTTGCAATTTCCAGACTGAGATAGTTCACTATAACCAGTTTCAAATAAAAAAGCAATTCGGTTGCATCTGGGATCCAAGTTGGAAAAACTGAAGTGATCCATGTAATCATACCAACAGAAATAATGACTCATTTTGCTTGAAGACAACACAGCAAACACTGATAAAAGCTGGCAAACACAGGACTGCTGTGAGATGATGTCCCTGCTCTGAAATAGGGCATAGCAGATGGATTAAGCTCTTTAAACATCAAGGAATACAGGTGGCTGACATCCCTTCTGATAGAGCAGCAACACATCTAAAATCCTGGCAAAATTATATGATGAAAACAGAGGTAGAGGTGAGGTGCCTGATTTTTGTCACCTTTTGACCCTAAAGCTTTGCAGTATTTAATATTTTTTTCAGTTTTAGCTTGCTGAGATTCTGCACGCAAGAACATTAAATGCTAAAGGGGGCATCTCAATATTCTCTGTATTTCCTTTTTCCATTGATCTCTTTCCAAAGAAGGAAATTAAGCAGGCATATGACAAGCGATAGAATACAGATGAAGAAAATTCTTAATCACATCAGACACAATTTTGAAATCAGCAGCCCATGCGTGCCAGGAAATATGGATTTATGTGGCATTTCAAATGCAACACAATCTTTTGCCTTTCTCTATATTGGGACACTTTTTAGATTTTTATTCATTAGATAGAATTGCAAAGTACATCTCTAAAATGTGATTCAAATCAAATCAGCTCACTGAAAGCAACAAAACGGGAAAAGATGGTTGTGATATTTAGTTAAGGATGTTACAACAAAAAACACAAAATATTATTCCCCTAACCCTAAAGAATGATTCTCTAGGTCTCACTTGTCTCATCACAGCCCCAGCAAAAGCACGAGGACAAGGCACAGAGATTGTGATGCTCCTCAGTCATCACCAGCTTCCAAAAATTTTGGACTCAGGATCTTTGAAACGACGTGCTTGAATTGAACAGTTCTTGGCAGTTGTTTCCTGCATGACTTTGTCCAGTCACTTTTTAAGTATTAGCACTATTGGCTGACAAAGTACCAAATTCATACAGTGCCAGGATTGCTTTTGGAAAGACAATGGGCATTCTCAACACCGTGTTCTGAAATGGATTTCAAGATTTTGCCTCGGTACCTTGAAACACAATGATCCAACAATTGGTCAGGGCTGAAAGCTTTTTATATGGTGCTATATGGTCTCTATAGCACCATTCCGGTTCTGCATAAAACAATTTAATGGCCATTTAAAGGCTGTTCTGCTGCACTCAGTTTAGATAGACATCACATTAACGCCCCGAACTGACACGAAGGTGAAAGTATTTTCTTTTGCTGCGAGTTTAGACCACAGGCTGTTGAGGTGAGTTACAAAGAGAAATATGAGAATTATTGCACAACTGGGCTCCACAGAGCTGCTGCAGGTGAGGAGCGGGGACTGAAGGAGCTGCAGTTTCAAAAGCAAGGCTCGTTCGGCAGCTGCGGCGCTGAAACTCCGGCTCTCGCCGGCCAGCCCTGCTGGAGGAGAGCGCAGGTGCCCGGTGCCGGTAGGTGTCAGCAGCCGCCTCTCCCGGCACTCATCTCATCTCCTCCCGGCTCTCCCATCCCTCTCCCGGCTCTCTCATCCCCTCCAGCCTCTAACTGCTTTCATGGGCAGCAGCTCAGGCCCCAAGACTTACGGCAGCTTCAGGCTTCTGTGGCAGACACCCTCAGCTCAGCCAGTGCCAAAGGAGGAATTATCTCTGCAACTTGCATGAAAAGTGCTCCAGCCAGATGCATCCTTTCCTGTTATGTTGTTTTATGTGGTATTTCAGAAATCATATTCATAGATCAATGAATTCAGTTACTTTAGTTCTCTGGATTTTACACTGAGGTTGAACCCAGCATAAAATAGATTGGCAGATCGAGGCAAAATGAATTCCTGTATTCTACAAGGTATGAACATTATATCACCTCACCTCAGCATCAAAGGGCAGATTAATGATCCTGGCATTTCTGAACCTAGCAGTTCTTCCTTGTTCAGATATGAGGCATTGCAGAAGTTGTGACAAGTGTCCAAAATCCTGTCCATTTAATCTCATTAAATTATAGCCCACTCATTTATCTTTCAGCTGTGTTATTTAAGAAAGGCTGCATTTTCAGGCAGGAACCTCAGCAATGACACCTTGGTAGGCTGGTGGGACATGCCTGAGTTATGGAACACTTCCTCCCAAAATGAATGCAAGATTACCTTGCAGAAGAATGCAAGATTACCTTGCAGAAGGTACCATCGCTTTTCTTGGTGCCACAGCTCTGCCCGTGTTGATTCTCGTTGTCCCCAAGGTCACAAGAGGGGCCTGGCAGGAACTGCAGGCCTTGTTTACACTGCATTTCCCGTTCCCATCCTGTTCTCCATGACCAGAGCACTCCTGCAGCTCAGCCAGAGGCACTCCTGGATTACACAGGCCACTGGCACTTTACAGAAAGTTTTTGAATTTGGGCCATCTGCCATGTCCCATTAACTTCCACAAAGACTAACTCCACCACGAGGTTTTGAAATCCCAAATCCTCACGCTTGTTTCTTCTTGACCTCTTTTGATCTTTCTTTCTCCTGCCATTAGCTGTGAGTTCAGAACCACAGCCAGAACAATCATAGTTAAAATGACTGCAGTACTCCCTGAAAACGTAACAAAAAAGGGGTAAATATGGAAACTTCATTTGGCTGGCTTGAGTACTGTAAAACTTCTGATACCTGGGCATTTGAGCATTAGGATCTACACCTACATCCAGAAAAAACAATTCTTATCAGAAATCTTCGAACAAAAAAATTAAACTGGAAATTAAGCAAGTCTTCTGCTGAACAAGTACAATTTGCTCAGACAGAAAAGAAAAGCAGGATATAAGCATCCAGTTCTGTCTGGCCTTTTACACTCTATAAAATTATTTTTGTGCATATTGCTTTACAGGCAGATATTTAGAAAAAATATATTCTACTGTAACATGTTTATGTATTCAAGAGGGTCATGTTCAAAACCACATAGTAAATGTACCTTGAGATACCCTATCAAAAGGAGATACTCTTTGGCTTTTAATGAAAATCCATTCATTAGATATGATTTTCTAGCATGTGTGCTTTAAATGACAACTCGTTGATTTTCAGGCATAAAAATCTGAGTGAAGGAATGCATTTACGTGTGCTTAGTGGATAGAATATTTGCTATTGAAGGTAGTAAAATAAGTGAATAAGTGAACAGGAAGTTCTGTTTGGTGAATTGAACACATTTTTTCAAACTTAGGTGTAATATCACATTATTTACCTAAAAAAGAGGTAATGCTGCAAATGAGAGCACACACATGGCAAACTCTGCTGCTGCTGTGAAAATTCTCCATCTCCTTTACATGCATTGCCCCACTGTAGCTTTTTGCCTCCATTCTGCCCATCCTTGAGACTTTTTTTTCATAGGAAGGCTCTCACTGATTTTTACCAGTGCAATACAGGTTTCCTCATGGCCCAGGCTGCAGTCATTCAAAAGGAATTACCCAGACACCAGAACAGCATGGTCTTTAACACTGCCACCAGCCAGTAACATTTGAATATATTCCAGCCACAGAAACAATGATCTAGAACTCCTTTTTTTTTCCTTTCCCCCCCATCCCAACTCACTGGTTTCTTTGTTTCTACATCCCATAATCTTTTCACTCTTCTTTGGCATGTCCAATTTAGAGAAACCAGCACTCTTCCTCTTCTCATTAAATATGCTCAGAACACTTCTTATAAAATAAATAAAAATACTGACTAGTTTGAAAAGTGTGTATTTTTGATGGGAGAAGGTTTAAAGCCAAGGCACTAATTAGCCACCACAGATGCAGGAAGTTAGATTTTGATGATGTGATCAGATGTAAAAGAAGATAATACCCAGTCAAAGAGGGGAAAATGATGCATTATACCCTCAAGAAAAGGATTTGATTTGTTTGGCTTTTAAAGTCAAGTGCTGAAGCCGAATGAGCTGAAACCCAATTTTAATGCGTGGAGAGAAACATCTGTGATGGGGATGGTCCAGAATACTCAACATATGGAATGAGCAGGCAAAACCCCAGCTCAGCTTCAGAGGGAACAGCACAACCCTCCCCTGCAAGTGCAGATCCTACAGAAGATGCCGTGCAAAGGGCGGGTCAGTGGCAGGCAGCGCACGGTGAGGTTTCAGATGTCAGGAGCACACCTGGGGAACATCTGGAATCTCGCCGGGCCCTGTGCTGAAGCTGCTCTTCTCCCTCTCAGCAGCAGAAGCAGCCTCGCTTCCTCTGAGGAGCAGGAAGGAGAAAGGCAGAGCTGTGAAATGACTCCTACCCTCTGCAATTCAGGCCTTTGCTGCCCAAGATGGTTTTGCAGGTAATGCTTTGCCCACCTGCCCAGCAGGCTCACTGAAGGCTGGCTAACGGCAGGGGCATCGGCACTCAGAGAGGGTCGGACACTGTGCTGGGACCAGTCTGCACACTCCCCAGGCAGCAGCACTCGCAATCTTCTCACTCGCCCTTTTTACCCGTATTTACCCAGGGATTTATGTACTGAGCACTGCCCAAAGCCCTTCCATAATAACTTCGTTTTTAGCAAATATTCACCATAATCGTTCTGTTCTTCTAGATTGCGTTAGCACTGAGAGACAGGCAAAGAGCCTGCAGAGACAGGCAAAAAGCAAATATCTACTTCAGCCTCTTTTTCCTTTGCCTCCTAAGCTGATGGACTTTGAAATTGCAAATTTCAGTGACAGCAGAATTTTGCTAGAATCCATCACTATATAAACTGATAAAGTGCAAGGCAACTTCATTTTTAGCAATGATTTAGGCTGCTGCCAAAGCTTTATACTTCCCAACAAAATGAGTGATAAATGTTGCATGCATAGCTCTTTCCTAATAATACAGTGCTCAAGTTTTTATCATGAATAGAAAAGAAAACAGATATTTATTAGAAATCTAAAAGACTTTAAAGATAATTAAATTTGTTTACTCAACCACCCAGCTGGTTTGGCAGAAAAAGTAAATATTTCTTCGAATTTCCAAAATATTGTTTACCAATGAGAAGTTACTTCTGAAAACACCATTAAGAGGATTTTTACAAGGAGAAAAAATGATAAGCAAAATGACCAAAAGACCTTCTTAGGCTGAAGGTCAGAAATGTCAGGTGTTCTGCATTGGTTTTAGGCAAAGAGTTGTCAATCCAAATTCTGGTTTCTTGCATGAGGTATTTAAGCATGTGAAAAACATAAGACCATCTCCAAAAACTGTTTAATAAATATGTAAAGAGCCTTTTGATGAAAGCAACTCTTACCTTTTCACAGAAGTTTGCAAACATTTTTCTTTCACTTCCCTTGTACTTCCAAAAGTGGTTCTATGAGAGAAAGAAGTTAAATATTAATATCTTCTTATATTTCTAAAGTGATTTTCAAATAAATTTAATTGTCATATCAGAGAAAGTAAATCTCCCATCATTCTTTTCTCCTCATGATTTTTGAGGGACAGTTCTTTGGTTTCAGAAGAAAAGCCAGTGAGGCATCCCAACTGCATATCTGGTTGATATTAAAAAGCCATTCAAAGCCTTGAATAAAACCCTTGCAAGGCAGGCCAGGATAATTGCACCAGTCTGACAGAAGCCAAAGTCCTGCTATTTTTTTAGAAGTGTGTATGTATATTCAGGATTTTTAAACATTGCCCCTTATGTGTCCTGCTCAAGGCTGCCAGTATCGGACACAACTTGAGTCTGGTTATTCTGATTTCCCAGTTTGTGATTAGGATCTTCCCCTTGGCAATCACACATGGATATTGCTATTTACTCCATTACGCTTTTTGGGTACCAAAGTGAGAAACTCTTCCTTTAGTAAATAGCTACCATTGGTTAATACTCCTTGAAAAGCAGTGCAAAACACTTGGGATTAGATGTTAGAGGCATCTTAAACCAGGGCTAGAGGCCTGCCAGGAGCAGGGAGGAGGCTGGCAGCCAGCAGTATTTACAGTGGCCATTTCCCTCCACTAAGAGAGGAATGTGCTTTGGAGCTCCCCTGCGCTCCTGCCTTTCCCCAGCCTCCTTTAATGCCTTCTGATTCACGAGTACACAGCTGTGAGTACAGCACGCTGAATCTGTGAGTCACAGGGGCTGTTTGAGGTACAGCACCAATGTCCAAATGACACAGCAGCACTTAAGGCAGCTCTCACATGAAATATCCTTTTACAGCCCTGAGTATGGAACCAGGCAATGCTGTAATGGCTGGAGTGGAAAATCAGACCCCTGCATGTCAAAAACTAAAATAATTGCACCAGAAATAAAGGCGGACTCAGAAGGGCTATTAAGGAAAACAGAAAAGAAGCTTTCTTTTAATTACTGCAGTGAGATATCCAAATTAATACAAGACTACATCTCTATAATTGAAAACTCTACCGCATAATATAATGTGTGCTAAAATAAAAGGCAATAAAGCATTAAAGTTCACGTGACATTTTAATCAGAAAGCCAAATAAATGCATTAGTAAACAGAATTGACTTAGGCAATTATTTTAGGTTTTAAAAATTAATTTGTTTACCATTACTTCATCCTTGAACTTGTAGCATTAATATCAAACACTGTTTTCCAGCATGTCCATGAGAATATTCTCAGGATATTTGAAAGCAGCTGAGAGGTAAGTGCTTATGAGAAACATGCTTATGAGAAATAGCTGCAATACAAACTTCCACACACAGTAAACAGGAGGAGGGCACAACAGCAGACTTTCCAGCCTCTGTGAGGCACCCCAAGGGCAGTACCCACACTGTTACTCCGAATTCCAGCTGCAGGAACCCCCAGAGAGCCCTTGCAGCCCTCACCTCACAGACAGGGGGAGGCTCCAGCTCCTGCCCTTTGTGAGCTGAAGTTTGGACATGGGCAGCAGCAGGGGCAGAACATCGAGGTTTGACTGACCCCCAGCTGCTGGGCACAGGTGTTTTGCCCCCACAGACCCTCACTTTTGGGAGACCCCCAGATACTAGCTTAAAAGAACAGGTGGTATTTGCCTCTGACATCTAAACATTGGATCATTGCAGAAATTGGACAGAGCTTCTCCAAAGGGAAATCCAAGGGTAACTTTCTCTAAGTCCATGAAGCCCTCAGCTTTCCATACTAAGGAAATCAGCTTAAGCTTTTGATTTACCAGACCTTTGCACTTTGGTGTAACTGCTTATATCCACTTAAATCCAATATAATGGTAGTGTTTGCCCCAAATTGTACAGTTCTGATTTCTACACAGCCTTCAGTGCAACTGTGAGAGGACTTGAGTCTTCACTTGGGTGCAATTAATTAAGAATGAAAACAGACATGTACACAAAAAGCAGAATGATGGATCACAAGATTTATAGATCCTGCTCTGCAGGATGCAGTCAATAGTGAAAAATGTCATTATTTCCTGGTAATGAAAAGTTGCCTGTGGATATTTATCATTAATATGCCAACTATTTGTTTTCATCTGGAACTGCCAATTTGCAAGCTGGGACATACAAAAAGCTGGTTCCTGACAACTGAGACTCAAATTTATTGAAAAAAGTTACTTAAATTTTCCTAACTATAAAAAATCATAGTCCATCTTGTGTGCCGTGCAGGAGGCTATCACTGCTCATATTTTACAGCTCAGCTGACAACCCTGTATCTGAACTCAGCTTCCTTCTGTGCCTTGCACTGGCCAGTGATCACAGGGCAGCCCCAGCACTGTTTCCATTCATGCCCAGGCAAAGCACACTAAGTTTGTATTTATTACTTTCAGTGTTGCATGGTCACACACCTATTAGTTCATCAAGCAGTGTGCATCAGCTTGCTTTATGAAAAAACAGAAAAAACCTGCTGGAAGCATCCCATTCCCACACCGAATCCACACACTGCTTATACACTGATTAATTATTTATTCATTTTGAAATAGACTGTTGAGATAGTCGAGACTTCCTAACTTGTAGTAAGTATCTAAAAGAAAGTGCAAAGCTATTTTAGGACATGAAGAACAAAACATTTACTGTTCCTGTATTTTTCCCCTGGAGCCCCTTGTATGTCAAAAAATATTTCTTCAGACAAAGGAAAGTATTATTCTTAGAAGACATCCCTAGGAAAAGAAAAACTCATGTTCTCAGTCTTGGAGCTAAACTCCAAAAAGCCAGAATAAGCTGGAAATATCTGGTTTCATTATTTATTTAGGGGAAATTAGATCTCAGAATTCACCTACAGCCTCTTAGCACTGTCTTGGAGGTGCAGAGTAGCAAGGTAAGAACAGCTCATTTTCCTTTTACAGATGATGTTAATCCCACTCCGTGCACATCTACCAGGACTAAGCACAGGGGAAGAACAAGAGGAGATAAATGCTTCATGTGTCCTACCCTGGAACAGCAAAATACTTCAGAACACAGAGGTCAGTTAAAGAACAGATCCATTCTTTCTCTAAACAACTTTAGACCCAAGATTTACCATGACAATCAGCTTTCAAAACTTCGTTGACAAAAAAAAATGAAGTATCAGAAGGCAGGCCTATTTCTTATAACCTTTGGTCAATAAGAAAAAAATCACCTTTTGTTTTGATCCAAGAGAACCTGTTCTACAGCTGTTGTTTATCTGCTCAAGCACACTTTTATGAACCAAAATGCAATAGCAAAGTGTCTGGTGTGTTTTAGGGAACGAGGCATTATTGACATTTCCATATATTAGAAGCTGAGGGAAAATTGCATATTGATGATAGCAGAGTTGTTCCAGAAAAGAAGGAATAAGAAACCGTTTAAGATTTTATTAGATATTTTCTGGATGTTGAACTACCCAACTTTAACTCTGGCATAAGGAAAGCATTTCCTGGCTTTGGTATTTTCTGCCTTCCATTTACTGCAGATGCACGTTTTACCAGGCAAGATGGTTTGGCTGCTTTTACAGATGGTCAGCCCCTTCCAAAAACTCTCCTGATGAAATCTTAAGCCCAAACAGATGAACAGCAGGTTGTATCTCAGTTGCAATACAGATAGATTTAATTTTTGTTAACATACTAGTCTTTCACTACCAAGCAGATATATAAAAGTTCATAAAGTAAATAAACCATCATAGAATTATAGAATTGTTTGGGTTGGAAGGGTTAAAGCCCATCCAGTGCCACCCCTACCATGGCAGGGACACCTCCCACTGTCCCAGGCTGTTCCAAGCTCAGTCAAACCTGGCCTGGGACACTGCCAGGGATGCAGGGGCAGCCACAGCTTCTCTGGGCACCCTGTGCCAGGGCCTGCCCACCCTCACAGTAAAAAAATTCTTCATAATATCTAATCTAAACCTACTCTCTTTCATGTTCTGTGTGATTTATTTCCCCAAAAGATAACTTTGCATTAACAAAATTAAAGCTGCTTTCCAATCACTACTGCTTCTTTTAAAATCAGGATTAAATGGCAATTACTTAGGAAGAAGCACTATGCTTAATTTGCTCATTTGCAGTGCTGCCAAGCAGCACACTAACTAGATAGTTATCAGCTGTAAAAACCTTATTGAGCAGAAATAGGAATTAATTAAGGTTGCACGTCTAGAATCAGAGGGTCAGCATCCCAAGGCTGCCTGAGGATTTTTTGTCCTAGAGGTGATTGCACTCAGGATGCTCTCAGGAAGTTCTCTCTGTGGGGAATCTTTTATTTACCACTTACAGCCACCATATAACTAAATAGCATGATTGCAAATCAGGTTAAAATGGCTTATTTATTAGAAGACCTTAAGTTTTGAGTCCAGACATTCCTGTTGTGTAATACATAAAAACTGTCTGTGATGCCAGCAGTCTCAAAACAAACACTAGGGCTGCTGGAGCTTTTTATTTCTATTGTACATGCAGTAGCAAGCCATATCTGTAAGGCCTGTCTATTAAGAGATCTCACAGAGTCATTGTTACACACTTGAAGAAAATAGAACAGCTTTGAAGTTTCACACCGTTTTGACATCATCCACTCAAGTACGGCCTTATATTACTAAAAATATATCTCAGAACTTGCTAATTACCCAGCTACTCAGGAAGAAAGCCTTGGCATACCAGTAAGAAGTGGTCATACCAGTAAGAACTGCTCTCAGAATGTCAAAGTAGAAGGAAAACAGAAATGCTAATTTATTCCCATTTTAATTGAAATCTACTTTGTCAAAGAAGAAGTAGAACCAGTACCATAAAATGTGACTCTACCAAAGACAAATGAAGGCCGCTCATGATGGAACCATGAGCTGATTGCAGAGTTTGCCCTTGCAGGGTAAGGTCAGACCAATGGCGCCATGTTGGCCTCGCCGAGCTGGCTTCCCCACACACGGGCACACCATCAGCCCCGCCACTCCCGTTCACCTGGCAGGTAAAATGAAGGAAAACATTCCTTCCTGCTGCCCACCCAGCACAGCAGGCTCATCGTTACCTGGTGAAGGCAAAGTGGAGGGGCCATCCTGCTGTCCAGGGGTACCTTGGCCGTGACCCCTCACGCCCGTCAGGCCCTGTCTCGGCATGGCCCTCACGGCCCCTCACGGCCCTCATGGCTCTCACGGCCACTCATGCCTCTCACAGTCCCTCACAGCCCTCACAGACCTCATGCCCCTCACAGCCCCTCACAACCCTCAGTCCCCTCACAGCCCCTCACGGCTCTCACACGCCTCATGCTCCTGACACCCCTCATGGCCCCTCACAGCCCTCACGGCCCTCACGCCCCTCACAGCCCTCACGGCCCTCACGCCCCTCACAGCCCTCATGCCCCTCACAGCTCTCACACGCCTCACGCTCCTGACACCCCTCATGGCCCCTCACAGCCCTCACGGCCCTCACTCCCCTCACGCCCCTCACAGCCGTCATGCCCCTCACAGCTCTCATGCACCTCACAGCCCCTCATGCCCCTCACGCCCCTCACTCCCCTCACAGCCCTCACAGCCCTCATGCCCCTCACAGCCCTCATGCCCCTCATGGCCCCTCACACCCCTCATGCCCCTCACAGCCCCTCACAGCCCCTCACGGCCCTCACAGCCCCTCACGCCCCTCACGCCCCTCACGGCCCCTCACGCCCCTCATGCCCCTCACACCCCTCACGTCCCTCGTCCAGCCAGGGGTCTGGGCACCCATGGGCAGTGCCAGGGCTCAGGGTAGGCTGAGGAACACGATGCCAGGTGTGAGATGAGCTCCCTGGTGCGGGCCCTGCTCACCTGGAGCAGCCGGACTGAGCCGCGAATCCATGAGGGAGGCAGCGACATGGCGGGCACTTGGGCAGAGGCGTGAGGTGAGCTGGGATCTCCACAGGGACGTTGGGCTGGGAGCTGGAAACATCCCATTGCCTTGGAAGGAGGGCTGCAGGTGGGGGCTGCCCCTCACACTTGCGTGAGAGGAGGGAGGAGGTCCTGGAG
This sequence comes from Motacilla alba alba, assembly GCF_015832195.1. Classification (NCBI taxonomy): domain Eukaryota; kingdom Metazoa; phylum Chordata; class Aves; order Passeriformes; family Motacillidae; genus Motacilla; species Motacilla alba. The sequence goes on along the minus strand of NC_052030.1, from coordinate 13,231,345 downwards.
CAGGGATGGGGGTACTCCTGGGGCTACCTGTGAGTAGCTGCCCAAATTGGCGTTTCCATATACTAGAAGATGAGGGAAAATTGCATATTGATGATAGCAGAGCTGTTCCAGAAAAGAAGGAGTAAGAAACCATTTAAGATCTTATTAGATATTTTCTGGATGTTGAACTACCCAACTTTAACACTGACACAAAAAAAGCATTTCCTAGCTTTGGTATTTTCTGCCTGGCAGAAGGGGCTGGCACTGCCAAGGTCAGTGACCTGTGGGGCTGGGCAAGGAGCAGAGTTCAGAACAGTGAGTGGGCTTTGTAAAGAAGGGAAACAACACCAGGCTGCCAGAAACAGCTGCTCTTAATAATGCTGAGAAAATGCCTGTACTCCTTCTGCATATGTATGGGTGTGCTTGCACTGGGGTTTGAACTGACCACGGGTTTTGTATCCCTCAAAACCAGCATTATACTGAACATCAGATTTATCCCAATTCTGATTTTGTGGAGTTATTTCTATTTGTTGTTGGAGTTGTGTGCTAAAGAATAGCCATAGCACAACCTAAATATATATTTCGCTTACCAGTTAAACAGACTGTGAAATAACACAGGCCACACCACATAAGAATTTCCCTCATATTAGGCTAGATCTTTTGTTTTCTTGTTATATACAGTGGAAAATTTATCTATGGTGTAATACAAACTGTAATTTATTGTAAATTTATGAGGAATTCTGTAGAGGATCCAACTTCATCACAACAAACTTGACAAAACAAGGGGAGCTGATGCCTTGAGCTGAGGTGACTGAGGCTGAAAGGCACGAGTGCACACCAGCACTGCTGCTTGGTGCACAGAGATCAGGAGCGTCACTTCTGGGGCACTGCTGGCCTCTCAAAGAAACCCTGGAAGGGCTGAAGGGAGGGGAGAGAGCTGGCTACAAGCATTTGTTTCCTCTTGGCCTTTTCTTCTGTTAGTTTGCTTATTAACAGAATACTCTGTCCCATCCCTGTTTTTTTTGTCTGCCTTCCTCCTTTTCATTTCAGCGGTTTTGTTGAAGTTAGCATTCACTTCAAATATCACACACAGAGCTGACATTGATTTCTAAGCAGCAGTGCAGTTACATTTAAATGAAGGTGGAAGAGCCTTGGCTGGGAAGAGAAACCATGACATTTATCACAGATGCATAGAATGGTTTGGGTTGGAAGGGACCTCAAAGCCCATCCAGGGCCACCCCTGCCATGGCAGGGACACATTCCACTGTCCCAGGCTGCTCCCAGACCCATCCAGCCTGGCCTTGGGCACTGCCAGGGATGCAGGGGCAGCCCCAGTTGCTCTGGGCCCCCTGTGCCAGGGCCTCCCACCCTCCCAGGGAAGGATTTCTTCCTAATATCTGATCTAAATCCACCCTCTTTCAGTTTAAAACCATTACGCCTCGCTCTGTCACTACCTCATTTTCTGGAAGACTAATTACCTCCTCTTCTCAGCCACAGTGGTGCTGATCCCTAGAAATGCATGATGTATCTTCTGACAGAAGGAATTAGATTTACCTGATCTGTTCCAAAAACACATGGGAAATCGGTTTTCTTTAGCATGGTACTCTTTAGCAGTGTACCTGTTGACTGAAGCAGATCTTGCATCATAAAGAAAAAGATAAGAATTTAACTTCTTGGAGAGTAACAGACTTTTTCCATACCCTTAAACGGAACTATCTTACTATTAAAATGAACTGTTTTGCTAATAATTTTTCTTCCAAAAATTCCAAGTGCACACATTCAAAAATGAGCAAACCCTCCCCAGTGCATCAACTGTTGATCAAACTGCTTTTGTACTGGGAGATAGATTTGGATTTTTTTTCCCAGAAATTCATTGTGCTGGAATAGACTTCTGAGACATAATTAAAGGTAATAACTTCAAATGCACTGAAACTCCTGATTGTTTGCCACACACTCTCAGTTATCCATAATTGAATAAGCAGTTAAGATTTTAGTCAATTTGTCTGGAAGTCTTTCAGTTCATTGGCTTTACAAAATCTCCTGGGCTCATCAGGAAGTGCTGCACACCTCCCCTCATCCCTTTCATTTTCTGGTTAATGCTCCAGCCTATTTCCATGCAAAGGGCTGCTGCTTGAGACAGGAACAAAGTGCATCTTGGTTTACTTGCATACATTTACATCCCAATGAAAACCATCGTGTTGAAAACATCTGAGTTAATTTTAGGCATTAAATTCAGCGGGAATATTCATATGAGTAAATATTTTCACAATTACTTCTGTCCCAGAGGATAGACACGGAATGAAATTTGAAGCCTAATATACTACTTTTTGCTGTGAATATAACTTTCATAGGAGAACATTGGTTTTTTCACTCTTTGCTTTTAGAAGATTCGTTCAAATGATCAGGTTTATTAAAGGGACTCTATCAAGGCTTAATTTAGGAATTGATGAGGTAACAATATAAAAAATCAAATCCATGCTTCCTTTGTGTTGTTAAGCTATGATTTTCTGTAAGACTGAAGTTGAGCCTGTGTAAAATAGTTTTGCATTTGGAATTTGTTTTTCTTCTAATGAGCTAGAAAATGTAGCAATGTGGTTTTTATTACAATTCTTTCTTTCATGCCTCTGTTTTTTCCTTCTAGCCCATAAGAGGTTTTTTGCATGTCTTAGCCTGAATGAATGTGTAGGTTCTTCAAATGAAAAAATATTGCATATTGCAGTATGCATATGGAGTAATAAAGGTATTTGTGGTGATGTCCACGGTCTGTATTTAAAAAAAAAAAAAGAAAATAACATTAAACGAGGGAAGGACTAATCGTTCATATACTGCTTACACAAATCCAGCCCTTCAGTTCCCTTTTATATCCACAAGGAATTGAACAGAGATTGTTATTCTCAGCGTCCATGCATAGATGTAGCTTTGAAAGGAATGCAGTTCAAGGCTGTGGAACTCAAGCTTTTTTCTTTTTTTAAGTTCACATGATTGATGTAGATTATACTGTAATTTGTCCAGGATGCAAAATTACATGGAATTTATTGGATGACAGTTAAATCAGCCCAGTGTGCCCTTTTGCCTTGCAGCCCAGCCTCCTTCCCAGGCTTTTGTTACTTTGCCATCGTGAAGGGGGAGTCATCTGCTTTCTCCAGCTTTTTGGTTGAAGTGATCTTTTCACGTTAAATCAAATGAAAAGTATTCGACACTTAACTGTTGTTGTTGTTTTGCTACCTGAAGCATTTACCCGACAAAAAAATAATCACTGCAATATCCCGTAAGGCTTCCTCCATTATCAGATTGACAGCAGCATGCTGTTTTGATTCAGGTTAATGGCTCATGATGGCTGCTGTTAAAACTTCTGCTTTTCCTAAAAACTCTATTTCAATTTTATTTTTTTGTGCGAAGGTGAAGGAACTGATCCTTCCAAGAAGTTACCTAATAATTTTGCAGAACTCCTGTGTTTCAAAGACAGAATAATTCAAGTGAGCTGAATAAACCTTGCAAAATTAGGATGTGTTTATTGAGCAAAGAGGTTTTCTTCACTTGGCATGAAGCAACACAGGTGAAGAACTGGTTTTGAGCCCCTCTGTCGTTCTGCTGGCGGCAGGGAGCTGCCCAAGGCTGCAGCAGTGTCCCCCAGCACCCAGCTCTGCTCCTGGATGAGCTGTGCTCTGCCTGAGCTCCCTTCAGCCTCCCCTGCACACATTCCACTGCGTGCTCCTGTTCTTCCTCCACACCCTCCTGGGCTGCTGGGATGGAAGGAACAACAGGCCGAGCACCCGGGCAGAGCAGAGCTAGGCAGAAATGTGAATTATAATCTGCTTTTAGAGCTGAACAGAAATATTCCCCGTTCCTGCTGTACCAGTTGGAATTGAGTCATACAATTAATGAAGCTGTGCTGATTTACCAGTGCGATAGTCCTGCTTACACTGGAGCTGTAAACTCAGAGCTTGATCCATTTCTCCAAACATTAAAAAAAAAAAAAAAACCAGAGGTGAAAACACTGCTTCATCTCCTACCTCAATTTATCATACTTACAGCAAACATCACTTAAAAAAATAAATTTACACAGCATGTACTGAAATCATTGGCACAGAGAAAGATAAAATGGAAGCAAACTGCTGCAAAGAACTTCAGTGTCTTTTTCTGGTGACCACCATGGCAGTAGGGATAATGACCTGGAATTGCTGTCCTGGGAGGCCACATGGCACTCTCCAAAGCGTCCAGCACTAGAGCACCACAAGAATATCTGCCAGGAATGGCCTGTATCTCTTACCTTGCAGGAGGTAGATATATTAGCCTGCTTTTTCATCTTTATAATTTTAATATACAGTTAGATCCTTGAGATTAATTCATAACAGATGTCAAGAAAGGGTTTATCCATGTGTTGAATTAATTGGGAAAATAACAGGAGAAAAAAAGTTATTTTTTGTTTTATTCTTTATCTCCTAACCAGCCACCAGACTAACCTAGAACTTCTCAAAGCACAGGATTATCATCCAACTTTCCCAAAAAAAGAGTTTCCCTATAGGCTTTTTAAAAATTCAGATCAGTCAAACTGCTGGAGCCTTCCCTTTATTTTGTGCAGCGTCTGAAGCCACGTGCTCTGAGTACCCCCAGGGCAATAACTGCAGCCATGTGTGTGCTCCAGCACAGGTTTGGTATCAGCAGAGGAGAGCAGGGCTGGCTGCTGGAGCTCAGCAGAAATTCGCTCTGTGTGCTGACATCTGGGCTGGATTTTTGGTAAATGAGTGCCAAAAGGGTGGCTGACAGCAAGGCAGCAGCTCTCCGAGTGCAGGAAATGCTTGGGAAAGGATGCTCAGGTATTTATTATGGGGCAGCAGGAGGATAAGTAATCCCACCCAGTTACCTTAACGGATCCTGGGATACCAGAACCTCAACCAGGCTCTAAAAATTACTTAATATGAATAAAATATTTATGTTTTCCTTGTATAATGGATGAGCTACCTTAAAATAGTGCCATGTGAATAAACCCCTCTAGCTCAACAGCAAAATGCTCAAGTTGTCATCACGTTTCTGCCTATGAGACATGACTGAATCAGTTCTGCTGAATTCAACCGTAAAAGCAAACTCATGAGACCTGGGGATTTCAGTTACCCCCAGGAAGGGCACCCCAGCACAAGCAGAACTATTCTCTGTGCAGGACACTGCAGCTTAGGCCTGAATTATCTCAGAGATGTGATTTGGGTGCTGCCCTCAAAGACAATCCCGAAGTATTTTTCTGCAGGATGTTTGCAGGTGCATTGTGTGAATAAAGGGACATTGAGCTATGTGTTAGTGCTGGCAGTGGAACTGAGTAGCACCAAGTCTAGACCCTGTATTAATGCAAACAGTAATCAAAGACATGGCCTGAGCAATATTTCTAGTTAGTCTTTTCAGGGAATATTTTGATATTAAGATTAGAGAGGAAATTACTTTTTTTTTAACTGTTCAGCAAGCACACGCTGAACAACTGAACAAAGAAGCAGTAAATTGTTATTAGCAACTCCAGCTTAAAAAGATTTAGGCCTGAGATCTGATTTGCTCATTCTGAGGCTGCGGCCATCTCCTATTTCTTCCATTAAGCATTTCTAGTCAGGTTTTAGTCATCAAGAACTCAGTTCAGTTTAAGTTTACACTGGTCTTGCTTCCACAGTTTCCTTGACTTCTACTCAACTTGTGGGAATTTTGATTTAGAGACCAGTTCAAGAACTAAATATCAACAGTTGATGAGAAAATGCTTCTCTGTGCACTACATAAAGGCATCATAACTTACATCCCCTCATTCTTCATTAATATGCAGTTATACAATTTATATACCACTTTAATCATTAGCATATAAATTTCCACCAATATACTGCATTCCCAGTGCAAAAAGAAGCCAGTGTGAGGAAAGGAAAAGCTACCACAAAATGCCTGGTATTTTTATATCTGTAGCTGCTTCAGTGAATAATAACCCTAGAGAGTCAAACTGATACATTTGGCTTCATTAGGCAGAAATGTTGCTGTGATCACTTCCTCACCATGCTCAATACCTTACAATTTGAAATATCAAAATATTTTCTGTTTGGAAAGCAAGCAAGCATTTTTGTAGAACATTCTAAAGAAAAATCTAAAATCAGGTTGATACTGTTTTACAATGTCACTCAAGCTCTACACTGGAAAGCATTTTCTTCCCCACTCAGAAGAATGGTAAATTTGTGATTGTCTTTATTAATATTAACCTGCTTGCTGGTCTTGATGACTTGGGTTAACACAAAAGTAGCTTTGAGGGCAGGAGCCAGAAGTTGTGGCACCAGGACTGAAGTGAGAACCCTTTTGAGATGGTTTGCTGTAGAGACATGTGTGTGCCAGGAAGGCAGCCTCCATCAGGACGTGTTGACATAGGGGGCAACTTCCCATTAAAATTTTGGGGGTTTTAATCAGAGCTGGAGATGTTTCTGTTACGTGGTGGATTCACAGTGGAAGATGATAGTGGAAATCCATAAAGCTCAGATGGAAAAGAGCAAGCCATCACAAAAAAACCCAAAACAAACTGTAAAAAAATCCACTTAGTGAATTAGCCTAACTTTATAAAAGGCACTTCATTTGAATTGCAATAAAAACACCAGCTTGCATCCTTTTCTGGTTTAGAGATGCATTATGAGCTTCTCAAGATCACAGTTTCAGGTAGTTCGATTGTTCCTCAAGAACACTCTTTGTTTTACAAGAACAGAGCTTTTTGACAGTCTTGTTCAAGACATAATTAGAACAATTAAGTCATTTTAGGTTGACTTCAGCAGCAAAGAATCCCATAGACTTTAATAGGAGGAGGACTGGCTTTGAACTAAGCTTAGGCATGATTTTTTCTTATGCCTTTGAAGACACAAATAAAATAATCTCTCTCACATGGCTGGATTTGCTGGTTAATTATCCACAGCATCTGCAGCACAGAATCCAGTCTTGGGCTATTTCAGGTTTGGCAAGACAAATATATGGCTCTGCAGTCAGAAAACTGCATCCTTGCTAAAATCACTGACATCTGGAATTCCCAAGAGCCAGGGGCTGGCCGGAGTTGGTGCCTTTCCATGGGTAAAAATGTATTGCAAGGTGACTGCACATTCATCACCATTCATGGCTGGCCTTCCCATTGCATTATGTTTTTGAAAATATCAGAAATCTTTCATTTCTTGCTAGAGATGGCATCCAGTGTCCTGAGAAAATGTGGAGGTTTCCCTACAGTAAAATAGCAAAAATACTTGTGCTTTTAATGGAGTGTGAATGGCAAAGTTCTCCTTTGGAACCGTAACTCACCACAGTTTTCAGAGTGCTCAGAAAGAAAATCAGAGTCCTGTAATAGAGGCTGTCACAATGTCTGTGTCAGATGAAGTGCAAAATGTAGATACAAATTGCAAGTGTGGTGTTATTTCCCTCTCTATGGACAGATCTTTGTTCACAATCACCTATGAATATACATGGAAGTGACAGGAACTTCTCCCTTCTGGAGCTGGAAGGAACACTCTGAACATACCCAATAATGACCCAGCCACGGTTTCCTTACGAAATGGTTAAAATGAGCAATGCTTCTCTCTGATAAAATGTCTGTGTCATTCCTAGTACAAATGTTGTCAACGATTATTTGCCAGTCTTCAAATACTCTGAGTATTTTTCCCCCTGAAACTTGGCTTCACTTGGTCTCACTCCATCTTGGTGCTGTTTGGTTCATTGCTGCTGTGGCTGGCAACGCTGGAAGTGCAACAGGCCCCACTTTGTCAGTGTTATCTCTGCAGTCCTTTACTGAGACGGAGGCTACTCGGAAAAGGTGGATATTTCTCACCATTTTGGGAAGTGTTACTGATCCCTGAGGAAATGTGAACATCCCACACTCAGTTACTTTATTCAAGTGTAATTTAAAACCGGCTCTCAAGCATAATGGGATGTTACAGCCAATATTTATTTTTCTTTCATTAGATAAATAGTATTAAATTGCAATCCTTGAGAAAATTGTACAGACTGTATCACATTTGAATGTGTTTGAGCTTGAGTCTCGCTCAGGCAAATTCTCATCATATTCAAATAACCATCATTATGCAAATAAGAACATCCTCATTGCCAAGCAAGTTTAAAATGGATGGTTGTTTTTTATCATGATGGATTATCTTCCTCCTGGTAGCAGCTACATGCAGCTCAGAAGAGCTGTACAGGTCCTGGTTATTGTTCAGATTTCTTCTGCCAGTTGGAAGATATGGTTTTTGCCAGCAAGGATGGGTTTTGATTGTTCCTCTTCCATGTATGCTGCTTGAAAAAGAGCACAGCCAAGTTTTTCTTATCACCAGGGGTTTTGACTTCTAGATTGTACTGAATTTTCATGTAACAAATAAGGTTGTTCTGTGAGAGACATTTTATTTTATCAGTACTGCCTCAAGGTAAAAATTAAGTATAATTACAGTTCTGAAAACTGTAAATATAAGGCTGCAAAAGTCATCTTCATGTTTTCTCTCTGATGTACACGTTGTGCAAAAGGAACAGTAGCTGCAATAAGTTACAGTATTTAGCCCAAACATAGGATGTGTACTATCAAAATACTTTTAAATACTTAAAAAGAAATGGATTGTTATGGAGATGACAGTGTCACAAAGATCTCTTACTCAGTTTGTTAGACTGTCACCAGATTCTTCTACGAGCCATGCAGAAAATGGCTTATTTTCAGTCCAGTTACAGATACTGCAGATGAAATGCAATGCATCAGTTATTTATGACCAACAGGAGCACAGTGAAACACGACTCTACAACCAGTGTCGCAGGACAGTTTTTGCAGATGATATTACATTTAACTTAAGAAACATAAGTTCTATGAAATCAAAGAAATAAATTCATTAGAACCCCAACTTCTTCACATGACACAGGATTCTCTGCAAATTTACCAGTGCCATGTATATTGAAACCTATCAACTTTGAATTCTTCACTCAAAGAAAAAATCTACAATCTGCACATGTTAAATGCTTTTTCATTTTTGTTTCTATAATATTTAGATGACACAAGGTCTGCAGCAGAAATAATTCTTTCTGTACTAACTTTACAAAGTTCGATTAATGCAATAAACAATAAATAACAAAACCAATCCCCCTCATATTTGGATTAAGTGCAACCATCCAGGACCTTTCTGTTCTGTCCTCTTGGTTCTTCTGCCAAGCATAGTGAGGATTAAGAATTCAAAATAGATAGCTGGAAAAGAAATGCTTCATTCTCTGCAGAGCCATGAGAGACATGCAAGTGAGTTACAGGCCAGGCAGACTTGTTATGATAACAACATCCCTCTTGTTTCTATTTACAGTCAATGTTATAGCTTCTGTAAATTAAAAATGCCACCAAACTACTTGAAAAGGAATTTGAATCTATAAATAGCTACTTAATGCACACTGTATTGTTTCCAGTTCTGTTAAGCAAATACATTTTCATCCTCTAGTCCAGCAGCTCATCCTAAGCAGCAACGTCTGCATGCAAGTATGTGCTACAGGCCAAAATCTGCTTCCATTTATAGCTTTCTTTTTAAGATCACTATCTTAAAGAAGTGCAACAGGATATTTTCTATGACCTGATTTTATCCTGGCCATTTGTGTGTAATCCTGAAATAACAATCAGTTCCTGAGCATGGTTGATCATAAGCAGTTGTCCGTGTGGGTTATTTATTAAAAGGCTGATTTTTGTGCATTCTCTCATGTACATTTCAATTTCTTTGAAACTCATTCTTTCAGTAAAGTTGAATGCCCCTCAGATTTCTAAATGAATGGAAGGTTTGTTTTAGAGTAGGTCTTCACAGACACATGAAATCATGAGATTAAACTACTTTTCTAAGTGCTAAGGCATAGGGATGCTTTTGACATTTTAGGCTTTTTATCTCTAAAAAATAGAACAAAATATCTCTGATAGGGGGATTCTTGTAGATACCTAATGCCAGAGGGGAAGGCCTTGGTAAGGAATATTACATTTGTTGTAGCTTTTCCCAACAGCACCGGCTTGGAACTCTTGCTCCCATCAACCATGGAGCAGGTAACCAAATTTGTACTTTTAGCACAGAGCTAAGTCCTGGAGTGCTGAAAGTTGCTTTGCTTGGGAAGGATCAAAGACGTGCCCAAGTCTGTGTGCAGCACGCTGCACTTTGATTCAAGTAGGAAAGAGGTGATCAGCTTTTGCAGCACTCCAGGGGCCACTGGATGGAGTTAATGAAGAAACAAAAGGCGCAATAAGGCAGAGCTCTGAGCCCCAGAGAGCTAGAGTCTCTTTGTCATTATAGAGTTCGATTCGATTGGAAAATTCTGTGTATTTGCCTTCTTTTACCAGTGTGTTGTACTTCACCACATAACTTTTAAAAAACCAGGAATTGAGACACCTCTCATGCCATCATCTTTCCTCTAAAACAACTTTCTTGCACAGCCTGGGATTAAAATTATTTTTCCTTTGGCTAATATGAAGGTTGTTAAATCCCATAATGCAAGTGTTGTTTATCTAACACAGGCAAATAATTTACTTATTAATAGCACATTTAATTGAATAGCTTTGCTGTTTAGTGTGTGCAGAGTGTGTTGTTTGTGTCCTTCTTAAATAGCAAATAATTTCTTCACTGTCATCGTTTTCGCTGGCTGGAATGGATGTGTTTATTAACTGTTCATGCTGTTTGCTTTGCTTCATTTTTGGATAGGCCAATAACCCCCTTTGCTGAGAAGTGCACAGCTTTCTTTTCTATCATTAACTACAAGGACATTAGAGAGAAATCACTTTTCCCCGATCATACCATTTGCAAAGTTTAGCTCAATCTAAACTACTCTTTTGTGCTCTAAAATTGAATCCAGTGATGTTTCTCCCAGTCCTGGTCTCCCAGGCTGTAATTTTGGCTGAGCGCAGTGACTCCTCCTGTCCTGCAGCAGCAGAGTTACGACAGCACCACAGCACATTCTTCAGTACAAATGTTGTGCCAAGCTCACTGAGAGAGAAAAACAAATAAATGAAAATGAAATCAGCTGCTCTTAAATAAAATAAGAATTGCAGGAGGATGTAGCTTACCTTGTGAGCTTCATTTCATAATGACAGCTGGTGTATTACACTTTTTACAGACCATGTGTTTAATCAATATAAAACTCTAATAATGTAACAAGATCTCCCAATGTTTTCTGACAAGTACTTGTAAATTTTTCTGGAATACTTCTTGTTAAACAAAGATTAAATGTGGCTATTAAAAGCGGGCGATAATGTTCCAGGAAGAGAGCTTTATTTCCACTCATGAAATGGGTACTGGGAAAAGATTGTTAGGCTCTGTAAACTTAAAAAAATGAGGCAGTGACAGAATAGCTATTACTTTATATAAACAGTCAAATAAGCAAAGCTGCACTTGCCTTGGACTCCACGACTGAGATTCTCAGCAGTACAGAAAGCAAACAAAAATTGTGTTCATTCCTATATGAATATTTTACTTCAGGTAAAATAATCTGAATTGCATCAATTCCGTGATATTAATTGATACTGTTTAATTAAATCACCTCACCATGCATTGCTGAGGGCATTACTCACTCTGTAGTGGTGTCACTAACCTGGAAATGCTCACTTTGATTTTCTGGGTACAAAACAACAACTTGAAATGGTGCTGGAGAAAAAAGCCTGAAATGATGCTGAACAGAACTGAGGCTTCAGTTTGCTGTCTGATCAATGAGTGCCAGATCATGGACATCCTCACTCCCACTGACAATCAGCTGGGCATGGAAAGTCTTCCTGACCTGCTGTAACCAGCTGTATCTGCTGACGTTCATCCAGTTTTTGACCTTCCAACCAGAGTTAGAAGGTTGCAGTGCTGCAGAGTAACTCCCTCATCCTTAAACAAATGCAAAAAGCATGCCCAAAGCTTAGGTTTCTTTTCGGAAAGAAAGTGAAGCTGATGCCCATGAGCAAGAAGATCATCTGCATGATAGAAATTGAGCATGTCAGCAATTTGCAGTCTGCTGTTAACCTTGTCGGTGGAACAGAATTCTGTGGGATAGAAAAAACATGTCCTGGGTTTTCCCAGACAGGTTTTGTGGCTCAGACTCCATAAAAAGCCTGATTTTGCTGAGCTTTGAGGGGTCTGACACCCACATCTGCTGCTTTTCCTCTTGAAGATGAGTCATAGCACAACAAAGAATGGAAAGCACTTGGGTCTGGAAGGAGACAAAATAGAGCTGAACTGTCCTGGAGTGTTTGGACAACCTTGGAATCCTGCTTGTCTAATTCTGATGAGCGTTGAATATAAAATTGAACTGGACAATCACTCCCTGCTCGCTCTCAGGTGAATGTCTTCACCACTAGGTTCAAGTGTCACTACAGTGTCATATTCCTGACAGAGACCCCTGACAGGAAAATGTGATTTTGCATTGCCATTGAAGATCATTCCAGACCTGCTCAGGAGAGATCTCTGCCCATCGCCAGTTATGTAATTCAGTGTTAAATCTAGATTTATGTGATTTTGAGATAAAGATTGCATTTGCTCTAATCCTGGGATAATCCTTGCTTATTTTTGGAGATCTTTGAAAACAAACTCTGTGACAAGATCTACCCATAGGTATTCTTAAAAACTTAAGATGATCAATTAACAGCAACTCTCTTTTTTGGCAGTTCTCCTGGCCAAATAAAGTCCTTTGATGCTCATCCAAAGATGTAAGAGATTGCATTTTTCTCCTTGTGCAAATCACAAGCCAGACTTTTGAAGTTAATCATGGCTTAATGATATGTACCTATATGAGTTAGATGAGAACTGGGTGAAGTGCTTAAAACCAAGTAATGAAAGAATTCCCTCACAGAAACCCACCAACTAACTTCTTTGTTTCCTGTTCTCCTGTGCATTCTCTCGAGTTCACTGCAGCTGAATGGCTGCTGTGGGAGGGCCTCTCTTTGCAAACAACAAAGTGCTTCCAGTAAGACATCTATGCATCGATGTTTAACTGATTATTTGAGACAGAGGAGACTTCTTGCTTATACAGGGAAAAGTGTCACTGGGAAAGACCTTCATCCTATGGGATTTTTTTGTCTGGGGGAAGGCTGCAACCAGAGTGTTTTGGAGGACGGAGGTCAAGCTCCTTCCCTGATGTTGTGGTGTGGCATTAATGTGTGCTCTGGTGGCTGCAGAAGTGTGAGCTGTGACTCTGCTCCCGGCAGCCCTCGTGCAGGACTCACTCCTGTGTCACACTGCATGCACCCTGAACTCAGTGCTGTGCCTTTAAACATTTACATTCTGTTTTCCTGGGAGAAACTCAAAGAGAAATCCAAACTTTCATTTCCTCCACGTGGCTATCAGTGGGCTCTTGGGTTTGCTGGGTAGCTTTTATTCACAAAACAAATGTAACAGCCAACGAATGTGTGCCTCTTCTGCAGCTTGGGGACAGATAATTACAACAGCAGTGCTGTGGGACCAAATGCCAGCAACTCCCTTCAGTGGAATATAAGCATCATAGGTAGTTCCTGGTAAACCTGGTTTAAACTTAATCCATAAAAAGAAAAAAAAATCAATCTTCCTCTTAAATTCCTGAACCATCTTATCCTCTCAATTTATTTTTTCTTCCAGCTTTGCTACTGTACAGTCATTGCCGGTTCTAATCCCTCAGCTTCCCAATTTTGCATGCAAATTTGTTTCTTTTGCACAGGATCTTGTTCTCAGAGTCGTTGGTTTGGGGGTTTTTTGTCACACATTCACAGAGCTAGTGTAATTTTCCCCTCCCCAATTCCTTCTCCAGCAGCTCCAACTGCAAGGACAGCCAATGTTTATAGTGAGAAGGTTAAAATATTCTGGATATCTTCCGTTGCTTCCTCCCGTTTACTGACGCTGCAGTTTCAATATGAAATCTACTATAGTGTGGAAGCTGTTTGCAATATAGTGTAAGGGCTTCCTACCATATGCTCTCCCATCTGTGATAAGAATGAGGGCTTTGGAAAAAAAGGCAACAATTTCAGTGTGACTGGAGTTGAACTGCATGCAATTTCTGCCTGCTTTGAGGAAATCTTGAAAAGTAAATATGTGCATTATACATGTCATGAATTCTTCTGCCTCCTGTTTATTCCCCACTGCTGATCAAGCATTTTCTGGGTAAAAACCAGTGGCTAAGATCCCTGGAGAATGAGTGGGACTGAATACACCTCAGGAGCTTAGTTCAGTAATCAGTTTGCAGACACTTTAATTGCTTTCAGTAACTTGTAGCCCTTCAGTGCTGACTGACACTTTGGAGAGGGCAGGTATAGCCTTGCTGTACAGACATTAAACTTGTATAGCCTTGGATAAGGTATAGCCTTGCTGTACAGAAGTTAAAATTACACACAAGTGCCCCTGAGACTCCTTTAAGGCCTTTTGTGGAACCTGCTTGCCCTGGGTGCCTCTGGTACTTCCAATGTAAGTGAGGAAGAGGACTATGGCTATACTAGACAGCCCAAACACACCCCAAACCACAAAAAAACCTGCAGAAGAAGCCAAAAAGATGAACTGTTTAATTCAAAATGTCTCTAAAAATTACTTTTAAATCTTACATGTTTCTGTATTGCAAATCTTTCCTCTTGATGCATTTGATGCTCCTGTCTCTCATCATTCTGCAATGGAGTTAGCAAACCTGGATTTGGAGGTAAAGGGTTCATTGGCTTCTCCAGTAGGTTTGAATTTGGCTCTGTGTAACCACTATGTAATACTGGCTCTATGTAACTACTCATTTTGCTACACTGGATCATCCATTCATAAATATTTTATAAAGTATTAACCTCTAATAGCATTACAACATGGATATAGTAGTTAAAACATGTAATAATCACATTACTGTTGGGTATTACCTATAAGCAAATCACAGACTTAATTAGACATTACAAACATTTATCCCCTTTATTAAAAATCGATTAGACTTACACCTTATAGACCAACCCTAAAAACACAGTGTGATCTAAAACACACAAAATTTGGTATGCAGACAAAATACTGCAGAAAAACATACCCAATATTTTGGGCAACAACAATTCTTCAGTGGCCAACAAAGATCCAAGAAGGGAACCAGACGAACATTTTCTGAGTGATTCAGTAATTTAAGTAATCCCAATCTTTCTGAAACCGTATTAAGCAAGACAATCAGTCAGTGTGTTTTAAGGGACCCAGCTAACTATTCTTTGATATCTAGAAATGGAAAAGTTTAAAAACTAGAAGTTTGCTTTTTCCTCTAACACCCTTGGTTTACTGTTTCCTCTTGCCATTTATTTCACTATAATTCCTACATTTATGATACATTTTTAGTTCAGATGCCAAGCCTTGCCTCGTTTTGAGGAGAAAATACGCCGTGCTTTGGTGCCAGGCTGGAGTCTGGAGCCTCAGTGAGTAACTGCAGCACTAGGGGTCACTGGCACTCCATCAGTAGCGGCGCCGGTGGCAAGCAAGGCTGGGCTGTGTCGCAGCAACCAGCCCATTTTCCTGGGAATGTCGGCAATATTGGTGCTGCCAAGCAGGCGACTGCTCCAAGGTCTAACGTGTGCACACGAGTCGGCACCATATGTGTTTGTTCCTTGGGTTTTGGGGGTTCTCGTTCCTCCCAAATTCTTGGCTGTGCTGTTTATGTATTTCAGCCTAACCTACAGTCAGCTGTGAGCTCGTGTTCTGTGGGGGCTGGGGAACTCCAGACCTTTGGATCCAGGTCACAGGAATCAGCCTGGGGTGCTAAAATGCTCTCCCTGCGAGGTTTTTGCAGCACTGGGCTCCTTTTTTCCAAGAGATGTTGAGCACAGAACATCAACTGGTTCTCTAGAAAAAAAAATTCTAATCACTGAAGATTGGATCTCTACTCACAATACTGTGTTTCAGATTATAATTAGTGTATTTAATGACCTTGCTACAAAAAAATGTCAGCTGATTAGGCATGAAAGTTGCATTTTTAATCCTGTTAATTGAATTGCTGTAATTTCAGTATTTTTTTCATATCGAAAATGAAGGTCTAAATGATAAATTTAAGAATCTCTGTCTTGGTTTTCCAAAAAATGCAGCTGGCAGTACATGCAGGTAAGGTTTTCATATCTCCAGAGTGATTTTAAATGGGCTTTGCCTTCCTTGATTGCATCATGTCAACCTGTCTTTAGTTACATCTCAGGTCAGGCAGGATAACATCTGTTCTGCTGTTTCACGTTATCTGCTCCTACAAACCAGTGAGTTTCCAGCTGCTCCCCTGGGAATGCTATCAGATTTCCAGTTGGACACGCTGCCTGTGAGCACTGACATTCCAGCCACTTGGATCACTCTGCCTGTGGGAACTTGGCAGGCATCGGTGCTTTTGTACCTGCTCATTTTCTCACAATTTACAGATATTTCTTCTCATACTGACTTTTCCCTGAGGTGCACACATATTGGTTTGTTTATTTATTGAGTTTTCTCTGAGCTGGCCTCTGCATCTTGTGTGATTTGGTCCTTATAAATCATTGTGCTTTACTGTGATATGAGTACAGAAACATGCAGCCATAGCAGCTTTTAAAATCCTACTGTCAGATGAAGCAGGTTAATATATTAGTTCATTAATTCAAATCAAAAAGCCCTCTTAGATACACCTTTGCCGATTAGAGTGCTGTTGATTTGGCTGATAAGAGCCTAGCTGTGTTGTGATAAGGTCCTTGTCACTTTTAGAATGACAAAGGAAATCATTTGGAACCGAGATATTTCTGAGTTTTCATTGGAAACAAGTAAAGGAGAGTGGAAATTCTGACATCATCTCCTTTTCCAGCGGTTGTGAACTGACATCAAGGCCAGCACCCCCGAGCAGAGCTGCAGGAATGCTGTTCCCCACTGGGGCTGGTGTCTGATCATTAAGGAGATGGCACTCAAGGGGCACTGCCACAGCCAGCAGAAATACAAGCTGTCAAACAGATCTTGCTTTCAGCCTGGCCAAGATTTTTCAGTGACTTTGCTTTTCTCATAAAACAGAAGCATTATAAGGAAATCAACTGATTTCATTTTTATTTCCCTATGTGGTTTGAGTGAACAGATGAGAATTAGTTTTAGTCAAATTAACAAAGATTTAATGCTTCATCCTGCTGTCACTGAAACAAAAATCTAAGTGCTGGTTAATGTCAAAAAAGCATAAGATGCAGAAATTAAGAGGCAACTGAAGCGTGTGACTCAGTGTGGTCTTTGTGGCATCTCCCATTAAGCTGTTCTGATTTTCAGAGCATTTCTGTGGGAGCATCACAAAGAGACTCAGCTGTGGCTGTGGCGCAGCTGGCCAAGATGTGGGGTACACAAGTACCCGAAGGAAGTCCCTTCCCCAAAAACTCTGCATGACACAGACAGAGAACAGACCACAGATAGATGTGCAGAGGAAATAAGAGATAGAAACATGAAATAGTAAGGGAACAACTTACACTGTGCATTCTAACTGGCAGTCACAGTACACCTGCTGCCTCATCGCTGCTCAGTGTTTTGGACACAACACATGAAATTGTATAAAATTGCTGGGAGGTCAAGCTGATCATGCTGATGCCTTTTCATCTTCTGAATCTCTGACTCTAATTGCTCCTCTCTTTGAATGTTGTGCAGTTGCAAACCCAGATAATCCATTTCAATGCCCTTTGTGCAATCTCAAGCAAAGGAGAAAAAAAATAGGAGTAAAAATCTGTCTCTGTAAAAATCAATGGCAAGGCATGCACTGACTTCAGCAGCACCAAGATTTTTCCCTCAGAGTTTAATTGAAAGTGAAAAATATTTTTGGAGAAAAATGTCTAACTGCTCAGGTTAAAAGACTCAATAACATGCCTAGTTCTTCCAATCTGTTGGCACTGAGAGACAATTTTTAAATGCAACTGGCTTTTGGAATGAATTGTTTGCTTTCAGATCACTAGGCATATTCTGTATGTCCATGTCTTTTAACTCTCTCTCTAGATTTATTTATTGAGATATCTGTATCTATCTGTCTGGCTATCCAGATGTGAAATACTGGGCAGAGGAACATTTTTGCTCATGTACCTGGCTCCAGCTTTCCCTTGTGCAGCTCTTTGCTTTATCACTGGGGCTTCCCCCAGTGCTTTTAGCCTGTCAAAGAGGGGACACTGCTGCTTAAACAAAACAACCTCAAGCAAACATGGGAATTGATAAACCGATCTGAACAATTAGCAATTTTAATTACATAAAGTTCATGTATCACACTGCAGATGAACCAAGAAGTCTCAGGGTGAGGATGGATCTTTTCATTACCTTGCTGGGTGTGGATTAATCAGGTTTCTACCTTTCCCATTAGGTTCTGGGTTTTCAGGTCTCCCCACTCTCTCATGTTTTCCTAATGCCAGTTCTTCCTTCACAATTAGTTGTGTTAATCACCCAGAAAAGATGAGGCATTCTTGCCAAACGAACATATTGCTAATGAAACAGGAAGATGTTTTCTCATTATGAGTTGTATGAATTGCTGTGATTTCCATGAGCAGTGCACAGGAAAGGTTTTCATCCCAGAAGCGTTGGCCAGGACAGAGTTTGCACAGCTGATGTGCTGCCACCTGCACTCGTGGGCACAAACTGGAACCGGGACACCCACTCTGCAGGGGGAAATTTGAGTGGCCTGACCTTCAGCTGGCACTTCAGTAAAATGCCCACTAAACCAAAAGTGAGATTATTTCTGGGCAGGGCAAGAAATGGGTGCACTTGTTCATCTCTGAAGGGACTGAAGACAACAGTTCATTCAAAAGTCACTTGGCTTTGAGAGAGACTCGAGACCCAAATCTGGTTTGTGGGGATAACAGGATAGTGGAAGATGAGGAGGAGGATGCTGACGAAATATTAAGCATCCATTACTACCTACTAGAAGTAAAAGGTCTGCAGAGTGCTCTGGAGGGGAAGAGTATTGATGCATAAAATTTCATAATTAGTTAGTGACCTTTCAGAACTACTTTAAAAAACCTTAAGGAAAAAGTAATAGCTTAGATTAATTTTTTCCCTCTCACAAATCAAATTAAAAAATTAATCTGTTCAGTGAGTAGCAGCATCCTAGATGAAGGATCCTAGGTTCCATAGTTTCCATATTTGGGCTGAGAAATGAATAAGTGCTTCCAAGTCTATTGTTTCAACAACGATATTGCAAAATATGAAGAGAAGGGAAATAAGCTAATTTTGCAAACATAATATGGCTGGCATTGAAACTCTCTCTCACTCTTCATTTCTGTAACAACTTCTGCCCTTCCTTAATTTTAGTTACCTTGAATGACTGCAAGGCCTTAAAAACCAATGCACAAAACATCTCCAAATGCTGCACAAAATAACTGAATGTAACAGCAACTGAATGTAAACAAAGAGAATCTTGGTTTGGTTTTCTTATTATTCCAGTATCTTTTTTCTTAAGTTACTTTGGTGACTAAACTGCCCAAACCTGTATCTGGAGAGAAAGCTCTTCCTTTGCACTTTCCATAGTTTGCAGAGACTTCTTTTTGAAGCTGCTTCTCCAGAGCACAGATTAACTGGAATGTTATCCTGGCACATTCCACCGTGCCACTGAATGAAGCTGGACACTGACTTCCTCCTCCAGAGCATGGCTGCTGCATCTGGGATAGAGTGTTGTTTAACAGCAATTCTCCTATGTTGTGCAACACTGCAAGGTTTGGCCACATCATCTGTCAATAACAGTTATTTATCCTCTGTCAGGTGGGGGATATTCTGAGCTGGTACATTTCTGCTTGCAGTGCAGTGCCAGTTCTAGAGATGTGCTTCATTTCTGCTCTGGGGAGCCTCTCAGGAGCTGGGAATCCTTCCAAAGCTGACATGAACCTCTAAAATGAATTCACACCACCACACAAAATGCAGCCTTTTCTCACTGCATGGGTAATCATGTACTTCTCAGTGTTGGCAAACAGAAAGTGTGCAAAGTTTATTTTGATAGACTATTTACAGCTTCAGTGTTGTGGATGTTGATATACAGACAAATGTTTTTATTGCTCCCAAACATGTACTCCATGAAGGAAGAAAATGACTATAAATTCTTGTAGCTACTTCTTGTTTTGCTTTGTTTTGCTTTGTTTTGTTTTGGCTGTGGTAAATTGCATTTTGCTGCAATTCTATCTGCCAAGGGTAATATATATCTCATTTTTAAGTTTGACCAAATGTTTCGGTTAGTATTGATACCCTCTGTAATGGAAAACCTGAGGTCAGTTATTTTCCCCCAGCGCTTCTGGAGACTATTTTAGACCAAATGTCGGTATATTTGCTGCTGGTTTTGCAACATGTATGAAGTATTCCATTACACACCCCTCACATTATTTCCCTATTCCGCCTGCACCGCACTTGATTCGGCTCACGACTGTTGCAGTGGCTTGGGGAGAGCTGAAAACACGACAGATTGGGGCGAGGGAAGGAGCCGAAGCCTCGGCACGTGCAGCAGCACGCTCCCGGCAGCCGCAGGGACGCCGCAGGTGTTTGGGTGCGTGTCCGTCCGGGCGGGCCGCTCGGGGATGCTGCCGGAGCGGCTCGGGATGCTCTGCCGGCCCGTGCTCCCGGAGCCGCCTCTGCCCTGCCCTGTGCCCGGCCCTGCGCCCTGCCCGGTACCCTGCCCTGCGCCCGGCCCTGCCCGCCGAGCATGAGCGGGGCTCCAGCCCGGGGACCGGCGCCGCTGCCGCCTCCCGCCGCGCCCGGGCAGGAGCCGTGCAGGAGCCGTGCAGGGGCCGGGCAGCGGGGCCGGTCCGCGCATCCCCGGCCCGCCCCGCTCCGCCCCGCTCCGCGCCCCGCTGCCCGGGGATTGGGGCTGCCGGGCGGCCGGGGGTGAGGCGGGGCTTGGCTCGGCGTTATTTATTTATTTGTTTGGCGGTGCCGTGTTGTTGTTCTCGGCGGCGGCGGCGGCTCAGCCCGGTACCCCGAGCAGCCCGCGGGATGCGGCGGGGCCGGCGCGGGCGGGCGGGCCGGGCCGCGGGGGCGGGAGGTGCGCGCCGGCCGCCGCCGCCGGCCCCGGCAGCCCCGGGCTCCGCGCCGGCCGTCACCTTCTCCCCGTGATCTCCCTCTCGCGCAGAAAGTCAGACAGGTCAATGAGGAAATTGAGAACTTGAAAAAGAACGAAAGAGAAAAAGAGCGCGCAACAGCGAGCCCTGCGTGCGTGGATGATTCCGGGGCTGATCAGCATCGCCTAAAGGAAAACTTTGGTGCGGCCCGGGGCGCCGCCGCGCCGCTCCCCGCGATGCGGGCGCTGGCCGTGTGAAGCGCATCCCGCGGCGGGCGGGGGGCAGCGCTGCCCCGAGCCCGGCCCTGCCCAGCGCCCGGCACGGACACGGGGCTGCCGGGCACGGCGCTGCTCGCTCGCCTCGGGCGGCTGCGGCTCCGCGCCGACATCTGAATCCGAACTGACTCTGTGGTATTTATTGCGGGGAGAGGGGTGCTTTTTCACAGCATCATCGGTTCTGAAGAAAGGAGGGAGGAAGGGGGAGGGTTAACGCTAAAGAAGTAAGTCTTCTCTGCGAAGGAAATCCCTTTTGTGCTTTCCAGATGACCTTTTCTGAAAATGTAGCCTCTCCAGCTGAACGGTTTTGATTTTGTCTACCAAGTGTGTGAAACTGATCCCTAAGTGCTCCACAAACCGTAGGATGTGTGCTTCCGGGATTAGCAATATGGGGCATCTGTTGTCGCCTCTCCTTTTGAGCCTGGCAGCAGTTCTTTCCAAAGGTAAGTCTTAATCTCTTCTGTTTCACTGCATCTTGTTTCTTATTTTGCACAGCCAGCCCTTCTCCCCTCTCTCTGTAGTGCCTTGAATGCTGATACAATTCAAGACGGAAAGACTTGGGGGAAGCCATGTGCTAGTCAAAAACACAGAGGATGCGATGGGAAAGCCTGAGTAGAAGGATCTTTCCTTGGTTGACCATGACAAACAGTCTGGCAGTTTCCTGAGGCATCTGTTACCTCCTTACTGGACTTCTGGTGGGGTAGGAGATGCTGCTGCTGAGCTTAGCTGGGAGCTCTGCTTTGGATTACGAAGGGTTTGTGACATGGAGGTCTGAAATCCCCAGAGGTACAAGCTGTTGGACTTGGTTGCCCCACAGTTATCTTCTGTGCCCTTTTTCAGATAAATAATCCTGTACCTCACACTGACTGGCAGTGTTTCACTGGACCAAAGAAACAGGTGCTTAGTGAAACATTTAAAAGCTTTGATGAGATGCTGTAGCAGGTGTCTGATACCCTGCATGCTGTATAGAGTTGGAATGTCCTGATGGCATGGCTTCACACAACTCAGTGATTCCTTCTTGGAGCCCTCGAGCTTGTTTACAGTTCCCATCAGAAAATCAGCACACAGGCAGTGCACATATTTTGTGTGCATTTAAAGCTTCCTCAGAACTTAAAAGTTTCCATCGATAGCCTCAGCCAAAAGGAGAATGCACTTTTGCAATACTTAATTTAGATGATTCTGAGCATTCCTGTAAAATATAAATTAGGAGAATATATTTTTACCGAGCAGATACTGTGCATCAGCAGTTATATTTTGGCAGGAAAACAAAGTTTTCACGTGGTTTAGTCTTCAGAGGGGAATCAGAGCATATGCATTTAATCTGTGATTCTGCAAACATACTGGTAAAGAGTCCTGCTTATAAATATCCCTTTTAAAAATATCTATTACTTATTCTTAACGCCCTTTTACACTTCCAGAGATCAGCACTTTTCTTTTGCATGAAGTGAGTTATTTTTACTAATTAGTTTGAATCCACAACTGAACTTACTGATAGAAGGTAGAATACATAGCTGTGTATTTCTGTGGTGCTTCCCTGTATCAAATTCCATTCTCCTCCTTTTTTCCTTGGAACAGGTAAAGAAAGAAAGGAACAAAATTATAAGTCTTCTCCAATGCACCCTAAGTGCGGTGCCTACACAAGTCCTGTTCTGAAGTTGCAATTGGAAATGCATTAGCAGCAGGGATTAGAATTCAGAGTCTTTTCGAGAGATTGCTTCATTCACATTGCACACCAGTAGCTTGTGATTGCCCAGCTAGGTTGTAAATGATGTATTTCATTATAGGCAATACCATCAGTACTTTGGATGGGCTCACAGTGCAGTCAGAGTATGAACTTCATTCCCTGGCTTTTGCTGTGTTTTTGCTGCCCTAACACTGCATTCACATAGTGTTGGACTGAGATTGCAGTTTATTCCAGGACTGGAATAAATGGCATTTTAGTTTTACAGAATACAGCATTTCTTTTATTGCCAACTCAGCAATTATAGCATTCGTATGTGATTTCATTCTGAAATGTTACTTACATGTCTTCTGAAAGATGTATGAGGAGAAATTGCTTCACCAAAAGGGTTGTCAAGCCCTGGCACAGCTGCCCAGGGAAGTGGTGGAGTCCCCATCCCTGGAGGGATTTAGGGACTGTAGATGTGGTGCCTGGGGATGTGGTCCGGGGTGAATGGAGCAGTGCTGGCTCCAGTGGCATTGGAGTGGCAGTGGCATTTGATGGTCTCGGGGTCTTTCCAGCCTGAAGAATTCTGTGATTCCATGAAACCTGAGATCAGGAGATCCCACCAGCACCCCTGGTGTTAGCTGTGCTATTGATCTTGCACGCTGGGTGTCCGAGACACCACTGCTGTGGGAGTGCCAGGACTCTGCTGCTCAGTGATACAGATATCTGTCTTTAATGCCATTGTTTATTTTTTCTTTGGTGCCAGACTCCATCTGCACTGCTATGCCTTAATACACTGGAAAGAGCAGAGTGTTCCAGAGATTTATGGTATGAACTTCACAGTGTAAAAGGTTGATTCCCACCCCTTCCACGCAGTAAGATGAACAGACAAAAATACATCAGGCATGATTACTACTACAGGGCATGTTTCTTTGATGCTTTTCTGTTGTTAATAGAAAAACTCTCTCATTTATGACATGATGACAAAGTTTTCCTAAAGAGATACAAAAGCTTTTAACATGCAGCAGCAATCAGCTGTCTATTGTGGATAGGGCTGCTGCTTATTACTCAGAACCATGGCAACACACCTTGTACTGCACAGTTTCCAAATCTTTCAGGTAATAATGCTGAAGACTTGAGAATACTATTGTGATTTGCTTTGCTTTTATCTTGTAAAATGCAGAGCTCCAGCCTGAGAAATGAAATGTTGTTTTCAATAATGAGCAAAAGATCCTACCAGGCCAGCTTGTCAGTGATGATATAATGCACGTGTGTTAATGTCAGTCTCACAGTATGTGGATGTGTAAGGGCACAGGTGATTATGCTCTGTAACTGTAGTTCACAGCTTTGTCTTCAGCTCAGTTTTCCTGAGTCAGTCCTAGGAGGCCAGTGCTGGCCCTCAGTCAGTTCAGTGTTCTGCTGTTTGTTACCAAAGGTGGGAGAAGTTACTGGGAAATTTTCAGTTAAAAATAACCAGGTCCAGCTGATGTTAATGAAAACAGACTATGTACAACAGGCCCAGTAATGTGGGTGTTTTGTTCTCTTGTTTAAATGGAAATTCATCAGCTCCACTGGAGTACAATAGAAACTTCAATACTTTATTAGAGCTCCAGGTTCCATGCCTGGCTTAAGTCTCGAATAAAAACAGCATTTCCCATAAGATGCCAAACACTTTTGGGATGTATATTGTGAAACTAAAGATTGAGGGGCCTTTTCCATGATGAATGTCTCCATATAAAACCAGATTTCATTGATTTCAAATTTCAAGTTTAAGTTGACGGTAAAAACCAGGTGAATATTTTAGTGGCTTGTCCTGCTTGTCTTCTGCTGAGCATTTTGTGTTCTTCTGTGTCATCCTGGGCACAAATCTTCCTGCAAGTTGCTCTCTAATGATATCTCAGGCCATAGAGCTGCTGGTTTGATTTTCTTTTTCTCTCAGTTTTATTGAAATGCAGGCTTGGCAAGTGTATTAGGCAGGATTTCCTTGTATCCCCTCAGGGTGTTCCCCACAGCTAGAGATGTGCAGAGCACTTGTGCAGTGATGCAAAGCTCCCGTTACAGCAAAGTGAGTGTGGGGAAACAAGGAAGCCAAACCCCCAAATGTCTAGTT
This sequence comes from Motacilla alba alba, assembly GCF_015832195.1. Taxonomy (NCBI): domain Eukaryota; kingdom Metazoa; phylum Chordata; class Aves; order Passeriformes; family Motacillidae; genus Motacilla; species Motacilla alba. Next base: position 13,206,407 of record NC_052030.1, on the reverse strand, counting down.
TTGGTTCACTCCTCTAGAAAAGTGGTAGTATATTAGTAGTGGTAGTATAAAAGTGGTAGTATATTATATTAATGCATTTTATGAGATGCATTTTGAACTCTAGACAAGAGTTCAGGGTTGAATTACAGTTCACGTTGACTGACTGGGATTGTGATGATGAGGGACACATTCTTCTTCTCAGAGCAACAGTGCTGGTGCTTCTTGTGGTCAGACCCATTCCTGGCATCTGTTGCTCCAGCTGTGCAGGGGGTCTGGATGGAAAATGTGGTGCTTGCTGCTTTCGCGTGAGCATAAAGTACAGGTGTGGTCAGTAGGAGCTTTTCCTGTGAGCTCTGCTTATGGCCAAAAAACCCCAAAAGTTTTCTATAAAACCCCCAAAGTAAATTAAAGATTTCCAGCTTTAAGTTCAAGAAGTTTCCTTAAACCCAAAGTTTTTGTGCTTTGTCCCAGCTGCATTGAATTTGAAGTTGTTTGAGACACTAAAAGGGTAGGGGAACACAACTTCCACTTTTTCACTCTTGCTGCGTTTCTTGCCACAGAGTATTTGTGGGAAAAGCCCCATTCTGATTCCTTTTCTTTCAGTAAAAATAATGATTTCAGACTACACAAAAAATTCCACAGCCAGACCCGTGTTTTATTTGTCAGCTGCAATACTGGCTTAATGTGATTTGGTTTCTAATATTTCCCTGTAATGTTCTCATTTTTTACTTCTGTCTTTTCTTTTATTAGTTCCTTAGGACAGGCAGGCTCTGTGACACCAACCAATGTTTTAGATATTAATAAAAGCAGCTTTATTCAATAAAGAACAGTTTTATTTAATAAAGGAGAGAATCAAAAGATAATCTGATTTTTCATGCTGCATTCACATTAAATCAAGCTCCTGAGGTGGTTGTGGATGCCAAGTCTAGTGGCAGTCTATCACGGGTCCTAGGATACATAAACATGACTGCAGACAGATTGATTGCAGGGAAGCTGAAGAGGCAGCTGAGATTCATCACAAGTTTGGTTTATAAACTGGTACATTAAATTACTTGATTTTCACCAGTCTTTGTAGTATTGCCTGCTGCATTATTAATGGCAGCTCCAAATGAAGTGGATTTTAAGTAGTTCCGAGACATGTAGATAACACTAATTATCATGAGCAGTTTAAAGTACATATTTGAGGATGTTAGGCTACTTCGCCCCAGGGTGGAAATGTGGGCACAGCTGACTGCAGAATGAGGATTGGCCTCTTCATGTCCCTGATTTCTTCTTTTATTGAATAGACTTAATTCTGGTGTGAGGTGTTGGTCTGGTGGCCCCACAGAGCCAAGGGATTGAAACTCTTCTTCTTCCAAAGCACAACTTCCAAATGCAAACTTCCATTTCCCGCTTTAGTCCTGTGCCTTAAACTGGACCCAGGGGAGGGTGTAAGTCACAGCTCTGCGATGGAAGGAGTCACACCCTGCTATTGAGCCCACTGCAGTCCGGAGAGGGCATTTCAGTGCCTTCAGCAGGCTTCAATTCAGAGTAGACAGAGTCTTCTGGAGTGGTATTTTTCAGCCTGTAGCCCACACACCAGTGGTGATTCATAGAACATCTGAGCAGTGTTGTGAAACCAGTGCCAGAAACCTTCTGCATGCAAGGGAGAAAAAACCGAGGGGAGGAAATGGAAGTAACAAGGCTGCTTTCAGACTGCATCCCAATTTGTGTCTGGTTGTAAACAAAGACCTTTGTGGCAATACCAAAACCAGGGCACTGTGTGAGATGCTCTGGATTTCTTTCGGAAGGTTAGATGCCTTTTTTCCTTGAAAGAGAAAAACCAGTGTAGTGAGACTAACTGTGGTAGTTGGAAGTGTTGCTGTGAGCTGTTTGGTGCTGCCTCTGTGCTCCAGGCACAGGCACTGCTGGTGTGAGTGTTTGTGATCCAGGGCAGCAGGGTTGGTTTAAATCATCCCTGAGCAGAGGCTCAGTGGGCAGAGCTTGTGACCTGCCAGTCACTTACGGCATCTGCACTCGGGGGTCAATTAACTGCCTCACAGCTTCCGCTCTGCACACAGAGGATGCTTGTTTGTTCTCACACCCTCACTCTGGGCTTTTTAATCAAGGTTTCCAGAAAGAATCCTTGAGGGAGTTTTCCGTGCTGCAGACAATTGTCTCCCTGGAAGTGGCTCAGCAAAATGCACTTTGGTTTCTTGTACAAGCAATGTATAAAAGGTTGGTAGGAGAGTCATCAATGTTGCCATATTTTTGCAGATTTACAAAACAGAAGGCTTCTTTCCTCCTCCTGTAGTCACTTCACCTTCTTTCAGGGCCATCTGGCTCTGTTTTTAAAGTTACTTTGAATTGGTTGGTTTTGTTTAGTTATTTGGGGTTGTATTTGCAAATAAAGACACTGCTACAAGGATGTTTTGGTAGAAGTGTCTCAGAAATTTGCTATGGTAATGGTTCGTAAGCAAAACAGACCCACACCTGAAAATGACCATGCAGATTCTAAACTGTGGGAAGGGGAAGGCTATTGAATAATGTAGCTCTTATAAAAGCAACAAAAGAAATCAGTTAGTATGAAAAAGCAGCAGGGGTAATAATAACGAGCGCCACAAGCAGAGGTGTGGAAAGGTGTCAGCACACTCTTTACCCTTGGGGAACACAGCTTTGAGATGGACTGAGGAGCAACAGGAGCTCCGCTCCGGCTGAACCAGGATGCTCCACATCTTGTCCTTTGAAGTGTTTGCTTTCCAGAGAGGCAGACTGTTGAGCAGACAGTCTGCAGATCTCTTGCTGAGGAGCAAGGCAGATGTCCAGATAATCACACAGATGAGTCTGCATGTCCTGCATGCTAAAAAAATCCTCCAAGTCACAGAGTGTAGTCTCATCTAATGCTGAATGGTCTCAAAACCTTGAATTCTGTGGGCCCTCAACGTCACTTGCTTTTTATTTATATTTTTAAAAGTGTAGTTTTTGGTCTTCAGTATACATTGTGTAAGTTCATTGTGCAAGAGGAGGAACCCAAAGCTGGCAGAGGTAACTAGTCAGTGGTGTCTCTGAATATTGATCTAATCCACAGTATAGGGAAGGAAACAATCCCATTTAGTCTTCAATCCACTCACGTACCAAAGATTCTGGATTAGCACATAATTGTATCCTCCATTTTCTGCTGAGCCATGGTGACTCATTCTACTTGTCTTCATGAAAATAATGGTGATTTGCATCTGCTTGTATTTGAAATATCTGTATTTATCCTTTAGTGTTGCATCTCTGTCCTAATGTAATCAGCCTTGCTTGGTTAATTTTGATTTGCTGGTACACATGGGGTAGTTATCTTTCTTGTCTGTGTGTGTCAGATTCCTACATTTAGCTTCCAGCTTTGCTGCTAGCAGTGGGGTATATTGTCAGGTTTTCCTGCTTGATGTTGTTTCTGTAGATTGTGTTTTGAGCTACTGTTGAAAGAAGTGTTCAGCTCTGCAAAGCTTTGCAGAGTGATAAATCTGTAAATACACCGTGTACCTGCAGTTACACTCCTGTCATCCTTACCTTGTTCTCAGAAATAAGAATAGGATCTAGTTTGCTCAGGGTCACAAGTCTGCAGCTCTGAAGATGAAGAAGGATCTCTTTATGTGGTTCTCAACACAGGACTTGGGGCAGAACCGAGCAGCTGATTGTGCCCAGCAGAGGAAAGAGGTGCCCACACCCTGGAAGTTGATTGCCCCACGTGGTGCAGAGTACAGGGAATACTTTTACACTCATTTTCCCTGTGTGTTCTGTTTAGGGTCTGTTTAACCCAGAGTTAGGGCTTTGTTAGGTGCTGTGCTCACCTCCAGAATTACCACTCATCTGAAAACACTGAACGCGCTTGTCCTTCCTTCTCTGGAAGGAGCATGTGCAAAAGGGGCCGTGCACAGTACTGCTGTGTTGGTGCAGGTCTGATACGTGACTTTTCAAGTCTGTCATGTTCTCAGACTGTCACGGCAAGGCTATTTCCACACGTCACCGATGAGTTTCTTTGTACCCATTCCCAGAACTCTCCTGAAATGCCAACTGCCCAGCAACCCTGTGGATCAGGGTGTGAAAGATAGGGGTCCAAAATGCAGTGGACACTTATCAACATCTTTTTTGAGTTGTGCTATGCCTCTTAATGACAAAGCGTGGTTACCCCTTCAGTGAATAAAAAGCAGTGTGCTGTTTTTGGAGCTCCATCTGGTGCTCTGCCCTTGCTCACGTGGGGTTCTGCCGTTCGTGCTCCCTTGTTCCATATCCTTTTCCATATTTCTGGGTTGTGAGCCTGCCCTGACTTTGCAGTGCTCTGCTCTCTCCTCTGTGGCTGCCTGTGTCCCCTGCAGCACTGTCTGATAGGAGATGATTTCTTGCATACTGAACACTTGTGCACAGTGGGATTCTGTTCTGTGCTCCTGACTCTCTGACACCATCTGCCCAGCAAAGTGGTTTTAATGGGTTTCCACTGAGCCAGGCTGTACTACAGCCCTGGCAGCATGCTCAGTGTTTTTAAAAATAAACAAAATCTCTTCAGACAAGCCACACACGAACATTGGCATCTCCAACAAAATTGAGGATTTCATACTGTTTGATATTTTGTGGAGCAGAAATATCTCTGTTTGATAGGCTCTAAAGTGGGAAAATGACTGATAGCTTGGAGTGGCCTTCTGATAGTACTGGTTTATTATTGTAAACGACCTTATAAAGCATTATTTTCCATCCCATTTTTTAAGTCAGGCATTATTATCCTTTTACAAAAATGCAATCATTTTACCTTGTTAGAGTTCTCTTCTTTATGAGAGCAGGGGAATGTAGTGGTTCATGATGGTGATTTAGGAGAGAGGGTATCCGTTGGCTTTCTGTAACCTTTGAAAAATCACTCCAGTTCCCTGCTTTCCCTTTTTTTAAACTGTCTTGTCTGCTCAGAATACAAGGTGTTCAGAGCAGAATCTGGTTTACTTGCAGCTATACAGCATCTGCTGTACATTTTACCACGTGAAAATAATTAATTTCCAGCATCTCTGTTAAAGATTGGAATATGACATTCTGATTGCTGGACAGCATGAGCTGCTCAGAGGCCTGTAAGAATAGGAAAGAAGAGTGGGGTGAGGAAAAAACCAAAGATATGATGAAAGCATGTGTGTGATTAAAATATTCTAAGGGATTGAGTAGATACTATCCCCTGATGTTACAATGGATATGCTATCTAAGCCTTTTCAAACAGCAGCATGATAAAGGGAACAGAAAAAGCTTTTTATAAGAAGATGTCATAAAGATGGCTTTGTATTTATTTCTGTTGTAGTCCATGTTAATAAACTATTAAAGAAAATATTTTCAATGTCTGTATTAACAATGCAACAAACCACTTATGAAAAAATAGTTTTTTTGGCAGATGGTCCAGATCTTAGAGATATTTCATTCCTTCTTTGCCCCTTCAAGTCTTTGGGGTTTATTTTAGGCTCCTTCAGTTTGGTAAGTTGTGAACATAGTGGGCAGTGGTGGTAATGAGTTGGTGAAAGAGACCACAGGCTGGGCCCTGTGTTATTGATGGGACAGGGAAGTTCAAAGAGTCAAAAGAAATGGATTCTTCTGACTTCTGAGCTAACTTGTATGAACACACAGAGAATCAGA